>NC_092207.1:41069550-41222969 GCF_043381705.1 Parasteatoda tepidariorum | reverse complement strand
TATATATATTGGTAAGCGGTACGTTACATTTAATGGGTTTTTCTGTTTCATAAAGCGTCTGTCTTTGACAGGCTTTTCGGCAACTAAAATTTTTGATTTCTTCTCCTTTCCTTACTGCTTTTTACTTCTTTTTTCTTGATATAAAATACTTTAGTCCACTTTTACATTTAATTTTTAATGTTTAATATTTAATAGTGGATTGTGGAACTAATATTTTTACATCGTTATATGACTCTTTTTCCAAAAACCGATATTTACTCATTTTACCGCCCATTTGCTTCACTATAAGTTTTTAATATTTATGAAAGAAAATTCTAATTCATTTTTAAATAAAACTGTACACATAGGTAAAATATGAAGAAAAAAATAGCTTCTTTAAAAGTTCTTGATCAAATTTTAGGCTTGGCCTCCCGAGTTTAAAAACAAGCCATCCATTTTCTAAAGCAAACTTATCAGCTGTGAGGACAAGGATAACACGCAAAATTTCTTCTTTTTGTGGGTTACGTGCAGTGGAAAAGTGCTGTAATATAACCCAGGGCACAAGGATATTCTCTTAAATATCCCTTGACGGCCGGGAATCTTAACGGTTCATTTATTCCATTAAAATGTCGTCACAACCTGAACATCCAATGGGAATACAGTGTTTGTTCTGGCTGTAGGCGTAAAAGTTTTCTAAGAGTTTTAAGGCCCTCTTAACTTGTTTCTCAACGTAAACAGAAGCAATGTTGATGTTTTTTCTTCTTACCTCAATCACGTTGGGAATAAAATTCTTTGCGCGCTTTAAATGTTATTCTACTATTAGCTGGCTTTAGAAGTATTTTAAGGGTTTTAAAAATAAATGGTATCGAAAAACGTTACGAAAGAATTTTATTTTTTCACTTGTTATACACGTACTAAAAAAGTGACTAACGTTGATAAACATTTGTAACCAAACTGAATTTGCAATGTTGTAGTTAGCGATTTGGAGCGAACTTATCAGTAATATTTTTTGGGCAATATTATTTTTATAAACATTTGAATGCTATTCAACGAAACTATACAAATATCTTTCAAATTATCGTAGCAAACGATTAATTTGGCGTATTATTTTTAGTTTGTTGAATTTTAAAACAACTATTAGCAAAATATTCAATACATATATAACTGCTATTAAATACCTCCCAGTTTTCCGTAGTAAATTTTGTTATGTAGTAAGCATACTATTCATGAAAGTAATCATTTACCAAATTCGATTGCAATAAAATATTATGGTTATTGTTTCTATGTAATTGATTTTTACATATTTTAATTCAATGCAATCACACACTCGGAAAACTAAATAACACTTGTTTCTCAAATACATTGATTATACTAGGAGATAATTTTTTGTTGTATTTATACTAATACTTGATTTTGCCTAGGTCAAGTGTTTGGATTTAATACCAGAAATTAGTTATGCTCCTAAAGCTAAATTTTTTAAAATGAAATTTTAGTCTACTTTTTGTCGAAATGTACGATGTCGAAGTGTAAAAGCGTCATATCATGCAGTGGGACATGTAAAGGTTGCGACGAACTTCCAAGAGTGATAGGGCACATCATTAGGTTTAAAACTGCATATAGGAACCCATTCCTGGAAATGCCATCATACGCAGCTGTTACGTGACCCCCTTTCATATGTAACGTTCTGTAATATCTAAAACAAAGATCTTGTTATATTTACACGACTCCCAATTATATGCAACGTTTTTTTTTTTTTACTTACGCAAAAATAGAATCTAGAAAAATAGAAAAGGTCATTTATAAAACTGTAGCTTTGAAGCAGAAACTGATTGCAAATTTGAAATCAATGACATAAAAATATCCAAGATCTCTTTAAAAAATTGAATACCTCAAAAAACAAATGCAAAATTGTTCCCCTGTGTAATATATTAAAAGAATTACACTCAGGCACTTGTTGAACATTAGTTTTTGAAAGCGAGCCCAGATATCAGAAAATACTAACAATGCCTTTTGTTTAATAAATTTTAGAGTAATCTCATTTGGTTGAAAGTAGTACTTGCAAGGACTTTTAACTTTAATCATTAATGGGCAAATCAGATGGTCTTGTAAGATTTTGTTTCAAGAAGAAAGGTTTTGAAGAAAATTTGATTTTTAAGTTTTTCCAATGAAATTATGTGTCTCTGCAAATTTAAGTCTAAAACTCACTGTTATAATTTATGTGTGTTGAAACAAAGCATAACATTGTTTTATAACCTGAATGTGATGAAATTTTAATGAGAACTCGTTTAGTCGTTTTAGTATTTTTGTTTGAAATTAAAATTTTTTTCCAAGAAAGAAGCTCTTCAGTGTTAGTAATTTTGATTGATCTTATCTTTAATTTTTAATGAAAAGCTGTTAGCTTTAGTAATATTTTTTTGGTATTATATTTATCTTTTAATGAGAACCTGTTTAGATTTAGTAGTTTTGTTTGGAATTATCTTTGAAGCTGTTTAGTTTTAGTAACTTTGTTTGAAATTATCATTTTTTTCAAAGAGAAGCTGCTTAGTTTCAGTAATTTTTTTTGGTGTTATCCTGCCTATCGTCCCTTAATGAAAAGTTGTTTAGCTTTAGTAATATTTTTTGGTAGTATCTTTATCTTTAAATGAGTAGTTGCTTAGTTTTATTATTTTTGTATGAAATTATCATTTTGTTTCAAAGAGAAGCCATTTATTGTTAGTAATTTGTTTGGTATTATCTTCATCCTTTAATGAGAAGATGTTTAGTTTTAGTAATGTTTAGTTTTTATCTTGTCACCAAGACTAAAACTTTCTTTCTGTAAAAAAACGTTTACCTCCACCTTTTCTTACTATAGAAAGCATCACGTGCTTACCCTATGTGTCATAAATAATTAACAGAAATTCTAACACTTTTCTGAGTTAAAGAATTCGAAATGGATTTATAAATAGGAATAAAATCACCCGAAATGATATATCAGGAAAAGTGGAAGAAATATTTACAAAATGCCGAATTTTTATTAACTAGCAAACATATAACCAGCAAAATTATGCAGCCTATTAGTATAATCCCTTTTCTATATTTAATGCTTAAAACTACCATTTTAAATGCAAACAAAAGCTAGAAGTGTGGAAAATATTCATGCAGGGGTGCTTATTTATTTAAATATATGCAACTTGCTATATATCTTTCAAAATGTAATGAAAGATTAAAAATGATTTTATAATCTGACGATTTTGAATGATAGCGAGCTTTATTGCGTTGCCTGGTTATAAAATGGTAAACAAATATTGTAAAATTAGAAATTACTAAATAAAGCATATTTTTTTTAGCAGAAAGAAATGAATGTATAATTAAAGTTGTAGTTTTGCCATTTTAGTCTATTCAGTGAAATAAGTAGCTTTCTATTTTTCTGGTTTTATTATTCCTGAAAGTGATATCCTTTTTTCTGATTTGTGACAGGAAAATAGAGCCTCGATTACTGTCTCGACTTTCTATCATATAATGAATAGTTTCATTTATATATGAAAGAGGAGCTTGCAATTTAGGATATTTTAGAAAATTCGGAATTTCGTTTATTATTCTGAAATTGAGGATATTTTTGAAAATTTTTTAAGAAGATGAAGTTATCTTTTTTTCTGTAGCAAAAATCAATAATTGTGCTATTGAAATTCTTTTAAAAAGGCCATTTTTCGGTTAAATTGTTTTTTTTTTTTAATTGTCGTTAAAAGGAATTTTTTTTGTTTTAAATTTTGAGCCTTGAATGCACATTCATTTTTAATAGAAAAAATATATAAGCTTTTTTTAATTGAAATTTGACATATTTTATGAAACTACAAAAAATAAATTACGCTTAAAAAAATAACAATATTTATGCTACTAAAAGTGTCTTTAAAAATGCTAAGTTTTTACGAATGATATCTAGATTTTTCTTGAAAGCTCTATTTTTCATATAAATGATAATTTTCAGAATTTTAAGCTAAATTCTCACTGAATGTAAGATAACAAATAAAATTGGGTCTACGAAATTAAGCAATTTAAGGTATATCTAATCCGTAATAATCTAATCTATATCTAATCCGTCATGTATTCATATCAACAATATCATTCAATGCTATAAAATCCATTTTATACTACTTCGAAAATTGTGATTAACATGGGAAAATACAACAAATATAAATAATTCTTTCACGCCTGAAATAATGCATCTTAAACCATCCCACTTGCTCACCAATGGTACCAGGGAAAGTGCTCTGGGGAGTGGGGATTTTATCACTCAACTTTTGTAGGCGGGTACAGACGGCTATCATCAAGCTTATCAGTGGACATTAGAGATCTATGTCTTACTCCAATGGAAAAAAGGTTTTCTCATCCCGTGTGAAGTGTGCCGACCAGCAGGCCACCCCTTACCACATAATAGATTGTATAGAGCTTTCCAGACAAGATCTTTTCACCAACCCAATTCTAGTATTATACTTCTTTAGAGTGACAGATTTCATAGACCTAATTTAGTGTTGTTAAACAACCGATATATGCAACAAAATCAACGACTAAAATTATACATTTTAAGGAGTTTGATCTTTTCGTTGTTCAAAATTTCCCAAACTTCTCCCATTTTTTAAAGTTGTGGTTCTTTAAATTCTTCCTTCAGAATAATTATGATTTTGAAAATATCAATTAAAATGGAGGAATTAACTTTTGCTTACGAAATGCCTGTTTTGCTTGAAACGGTAGTTTCAAATTCAAGCTTATTATAATTTTTGTACAATATTTAAATGTTGTTATACTCTTAATATATTATTGTTATTCTTATATTAACTATGTTAATTTGCTTAATTTTAAATAACTCATAGAGACACTCTATATAATCTTTGTTGTATTTATTTTTAATTTAGTTTTTGGGGAAAGCCCTCCAGAACCAGCACCCCCAGCAGTACCACCACGCAGTATGAACGGAATGCATCCGATGGAAGCCTTAGGTAGACGAGCACGTTTAGGATATTTAGAAAGTGAATGTGAATCAGAACCACCCTACTTACCCACTATGCTAACATCAACATTGAACGCCTATGCCTCACAAGGTATATTTTCATTTTAAAAATGCATCATTTAAAATTTGATCAAAATTAAATTGCGCTCATAAAAATGTGCTCCTCAACTAGATGATAAAAATAGTTTGGAAATTTTGAAAACAGTTACCACATTAAAAAAAGTTTATCTTAGCTGCTGTGTCTCCCATTAACTTCTCTTTACAGTTAAGATAAGTAAATGAAAAACGTATAATGAAAACTATATTTAAATGCATTTAAATGTAAATTAAATGTTATTAAATTGTAAATGTGAACTTTTTTTTTGCTAAAATTATCGTTATGTCTTTACATACGCATATTATGGGCTCAAATAAAATTCCTGTCTTATATAAAAAGATAGAAAAAATTCCGGTGAAATTACCGAACTGTATGCTTTTGACCATAATTCTNCATTTTCATTGTATCCTTGAAGTAAATTTGGTAACGTTTCATTTAACCACTGTTCACATACTTCAAGAGGGACAGCTTTAGCTTCTCCATGAAGAGTGCGAAAGGCAATATTGTGTGTGTGTGTGTTACAAAGGAAGGGACAAGATATCAGCTCCTAGGTTTTTGTTTTCTTGCTTCAAAAGATCCAAAAAAAACGAGTTAAAGGGAGTAAAATTCGACTAATCGAGAATAATTAACATGAAATTGAAGATAAAAGGGTCGGGACCTCATAAAAAATCGAGTTATAGTAATATTCGAGTTATAGCGAATTGACTGTATATGGTATTTGAACCATTTATTTGGCAGTTTTTCCATTTACATGTTAACGGTTTACTGTAAATTCTGGTTTTTTAACGTATAATTCTAATTACCACACTTTTAGAAAAAAAAACTGAAAAAGAAGTTAAAGTGAATACACGGTTGTTATACCATAGTCTAAGGTATAATAATAAAATTACCAAAGTATGCCACATTTATCAATTTTCAATTATTATAAAACAATATTTTACTTTTAATTTTACCTAAATCAGCACTTCGTTAGAAATTACCAAGCTTTTTTGGATTTCATTAAGAGCTAGAAACACGGTAAATATTACCATATTCCGGTAGTTTATAGCAAACTGCTTTTTTATCGAATAAAATGCTTGACTTAGGAAAAATAAGTCGCACAAACTAATTTTACTTATTAAACTAAAAAGCATTAATAAGATTTCCTTGTCTTGATAGAGTTGCTTATTATTTAAGCAAAAAATAACACCCTTAAATATATAGTATCTTTAAAGCGAGTACACTTTCAGTTAAAAATCTTGAACAATTCAGTGAAACACACGTTTTTTTTAGCGAAATGGAACTTTCTGTTGTTTGCTCCACAAAAGTATATATAAGTTTTCAGAACTTCAACTAGCTGGAAATACAAATAAATGAAATAAATGCTTACAGGAGAATTATAATGTTTTCCAACAATAAAATTCATATAGTACGCTCTCCAGAAAAATTTAAAATTTTACTTATTATTAACTTATTATTTCTGTTCCTCAAGCCTTTAAATATCTCTGAAAACAATTATAATATAAAATTGTTATAAAAGTAAACAAATTTTGAAAAGAATTTCAAGTTTTTAAAAAGGTTTTCTACATTTAATAAAAGACTTATAATGGAACTTTTACTATTTAAAGGACATTTCGTTCACAAAATACAGGAATACATATGTGTACTGAAGCACAGAAACTGGAATCGTTTGTTTAATACTCCTTAAGAGGAGGGACTCAATATATTATCATTACGAGGTTGTTGTTTTTAATTTTTAAATAAAAATTATTTTTAGCTGTCAAAATACTAACGATTATTTGAAGACATAAAAATCTGAAATCTCTTAATGTTTGCTTTGGATTTAAAAATCTTTGGAGTCAATGAATCATTTTTTTACTAAGGATTATTAATTACAGACACTCTTGCGTATATATTATTTTACTTTAGATAGAGAAAAAAAAGTTTTTGTAAAATTGCCGTAGTGTGTTGTAATGTAATTTCTAGAAAAAAAGCATAATTCCGGTTAAAAAAAAATATACTACTGATTTTGGTATTTTATTTTTCCCTTTCATATGACAATAGTTTAACAACAAATTCTGGTTTTCAAAACTACAGTTCTTATTAGTACGCATTTAGTAAAAATATACAAAACTGAAAATTAAATTTAACTGAATAAGTAGTGTATTTTTACCATGCTCTACAGTATCATGATAAAATTACCAAATTTTATTAAATCTATCAAATTTGATCACATATTATAAAACCATATTTTATTGTTAATATTACTAAATTCAATACCAAATCATTTTGGTAAAAATTTACAAGTTTTTTGGTGATCCCATTGAGCCAGAAACATAGTAATTTATCTCATATTCTTTTCGTTTTTACCATACTTTTCTTTTCAGCCTAATCATTTGCACTAAGGAAATTTAGCAGCAGAAACTAATTTTACTTTGAAAATTATATAACATTTGTTAAGTTTTTTTTATCATCAAAGAGCTGTTTTTTACTTGATTTAAGCAAACAAAACGTATGGTTCCTTTATACAGTACAATTTAAATTAAAAAGATTGAAGTATTTTAGTGGAAGAAAAAGCTTGTTCCAATGTAAACTCTTCTGTTTTCTGTTTCAGTAAAGTATTTATAAATTCTCCAGAATTTCCACGAGTTCAGAGTGCAATACAAAAAAATATATAATAGCTTACATGGTAATTTGGAGGCTTTCCAAAAACAAAATTTAAAAAATATGCTTACCCTATAACTTTTGAAATTTGACTTATTATTAACATCCCCCAAACCCTAAAATAACTCTTAGAAATTGCTTCATTGTAAACTTTTTAAGCAAATTTAGAAAATAATTTCAGGTTTTTAAAAGGTTTTCGACCATCTAGGAAAGAAAGGACTTCTTAACAAAACGTATTTTTGAATTTATTTTTCGATAGTTACGAACAAATTGAAGTAAAAAATACTAAGCTACCTTTTGTTGTGTTTTAACATCTTTCCGAATTTTCCCCCAGTGTAAATGTTTATTGTTGTGCGACCCTATGTTTTACGCTAAAATATTCAATTAGAGTACTTTTAGCAAAGAGTGAAAATCATTATCTTGGCAAATTTTGTTGCTTTGCATTTTCTGATACGTTTTTAGTACTTACGCGACTTCTTTTTGTGTTATAAAAACGTTTACTATTTTGAACACATTTAGTTCAAAAAATACAGTTATAAATCTAAACTGAAACACATAAACTGGAATCATTGATTTAGTACTCATTACGAAAAATGGCTCAATAAATTATCATAACGTGGGTTTTCTTGAGATTTTTAAGTAAAAATGATTTATAGCTCCAAAAATGCTAATGATTATTTAACGAGTATAAAATCAGAAATCTCTTAATCCTTGCACCGGACTTAAAAACTGCAGGAGTCAATGAAGCTTTTTTTACTGAATACTATTATTCACAGACGCGGTTGCAATTATAGTTTTTACCTGTGCAGAAAAAAAAAATTCTAGTAAAATTATCTTACTGTATGGTCATGACAATTCTGATATAAGACATTTTGATTTCAATTTTGACCTGACATTCCGACAAAAAACACAATTCTGGTAATAAAAAAACAATATATATAAAATTTAAACCATTAATTTGGTTTAAATGAAAATTTTGATTTTTACAATTATAATACTTTACCAGACATTTGATTAAAAAGAAAAAAATACCAAACTGTGAAGTTAATTTCCTCGAATAGACAGTTTTTTTTGCACTGCTCTTATGTATCATGATGAAATTATGATATTTTACTACATTTTCGAAATCTTATCCTTTATTATAAAACCATATGTTGTTAATTTTACCAAACCATTTCCAAAGAGCTTCAGAAAAATTTACCGAGACCTTTGGCGCTCCTGTGGAGCCAGAAACACTATTAATTTAACCATATTCTAGTGTTTTTGATAATTTTTTCTCAGAGTACAAAATAAACAAATCTCGAAAGATATCGGTAAAACAATCTTAAAAATCCTTCATAAATCTTCAAATACGTGGAAAATTATTATAAATGACAAAAAAAGAGAAAAAAAAGACATGAAAAACGTACATACTAAGTTTATAACACTTGCTCTAACTTCAAAAGTCTTTCGTTTCTTATTGGATCATTTCGTAAGATACTCTTATAAATAAAGATCGAAGCAAGTGAAAAATCTATTTATAGGCTTCATAAATATTTAAACAAATAATTTCTGGATAAACTTAAATCAAACGTTTTTGAAAATTTCATTACGGCATCAAAATTTAAAAGTTTTTCTCAAATTTCAAGTTTTTCAAATTTCGTTCTTATAGTACTTAAAATTTTTTATGAATATTTGTCTTAAAAAGGACATACTTATTTTATAGATTATTTTTTCGAAAAAACAGTTAAGTGGCTAATTAAAATAACGGAGAATGTTTGACAAAATAACATTACTAGTCTGCTTAAAAAACAGGAGACTGTTTTTAAATAACAATATTTTTTTGGCAAAATAAATTATATCAACACGCCTGCTGATAGTTTCTTTCTCTAATTCTAAAAAATTTGTTTACAGTGTAAGCTCTTATTAATTAAACCATTTTTTTAAAGTTTAATACCATTAAAATCGTTATCATATAATCTTCAATGGTGTATGCCTAACAAATAACACTTGCTTATATCATGACCAACTGCACACTGCAAAAAATTACGGATCAAATTACTGTAAAAAGTACCAGCACATTTGAACGGTACACTTTGCCGTATAATCCTTTTTAATCGAAATATATTTTGGAACAAAAATTCTGATATTCCGTAATTTTTACAGTAATAATTACTGAAAAAGCACTGAATAATTTTAATTAAATAAGTTCGGTAAAAATATATTTTACGTTAAAAGTTGATTTTACGTTAAAAGTTGATTTTATGCTAAAAGTAGATTTTTCGGTAAAATGGTTTTAATGGTTGATGCACCAAAATTGTTGGTTCTTTGTAATGTAATTTGATTCGGATTCTTTGTTCAGCGTACCGTAAGAAAAAGCTCAAGTCTTGTTTTAATTTTATTAGAAAATGTATAATTAGAATTGTATTAGATATTAATAAAATAAGTTCTTTGAATGTTATTAGAAAAAATTTATTAGAAATAAATAAAAAATAATAATTGTAAATAAATGTTTATTTATATCAGTAAAATGGCAAAAATAAAATCGATGCAAATATTCATTTATAAATAATAACAAATGTTCATTTAAATATTAATCTGAAATAAAAGAATAAGCAAATTTAAAATGTACACAGCTATTTTCAATTTATAAGCAAACGTCAAAACATTATTTAAAATCCAAGTCTAATATAATAAGCTTCGTTAACCAACTTTTCTTCTAATGTAGCTAATAAGTTACAATTTATATGAACTTCAATTCAAATGCATTCAAAGTCCGCCTTTCAAACACTTCAATAATGGTCTTCAATCATAGAATGCTGCTGAAAGACAATGCCTGCCAGCAATCATTGAATAGTTCATTATGCA
Organism: Parasteatoda tepidariorum; assembly: GCF_043381705.1. Taxonomy (NCBI): domain Eukaryota; kingdom Metazoa; phylum Arthropoda; class Arachnida; order Araneae; family Theridiidae; genus Parasteatoda; species Parasteatoda tepidariorum. The sequence goes on along the minus strand of NC_092207.1, from coordinate 41,212,419 downwards.
CTTTAAATCGAGTTTCTTGTTTACGCTGAAATAAACTAGCCGGATAATACAATGTAACGTCTCGTTTATTACGTAAATGGCCAACTTATTTTAAAAGGGGGGAAATCAAGCTGCTGTTAACAATGCGTTGTCTTCAAATGACGTAGTAGTTTACGTAGTCTCCAAACTAATTGGCATTATTAGCACTGACATAGTGGGGTGAAAAGTGGGCCATTAGCTTGCTGCCGTATGATCTTCCGCAGCCCTGTCGGCAAAGATACCTTATTCCGTAAACTAGTGGTTAAGATTACAACATGGGAAAGGCGTCTGGGAACTTAATACGAATAATAAACATTTAAGTTGATGAGAGTGTGCGAAGTTATTACATGTAAAAGGGAAATAAGAGAACTGTCTCTGGAATAACTTGTTCATGGGATGTAAACAAGCAAATAAAATTTTAGTATTATTATGTAGTGGGAAATATAACAACATTTTAAAAATAGTACAAACTTGCTATTAGATACTTGTATTTGCATTTTATATTTGATGAAATATTCTTAAATATTTTTTTTTTCATTTTTATATTTGAATTTTAAAACACGGAGAAAATTCATAGCAAAATTAATAACATTTTTGGTTGAAAAAAATCATAAATCTCGATAGAAAAACAGAAATATACGGTATTTAAACCATTCATTTGGAAGTTTTTTTCATTCGTATTTCGAAGTTTTACCGGACATTCTGGTTTTTAAAATTATAATATTTATTACCACATATGTAGTTAAAATTCAAAACTGAAAAGTAAAACTCATTGAATATTTTTTAGGCCATGCTCTAAGGTGGCATGATAAAATTTCAAATTTTATTACTCATTAAAAAATAATAATTTATTGTTAATTTTACCAAAATCATTTTTTAATTAAAGACTTTTTTTATGCTTCCATAGAGCCAGAAACACGGTAAACCATATTCTGGTAGTTTTGACCATACTTTATTTCCCGTTTTGCGAAAAAATTAGAACGTAAATCGGAATTGTTTCGTTACAGATACAAATAATGTAATAAATATAGATAAAAAGGTATGGTTCTTACCGCAGGAGAAACAGTAGCCGGTGTTTTTAAATATTTCACGTTATAGGGATACACAAAAATCATACAACCCAAGTTTTAAGAACACAAATAAGAACTCAAATTTCTCATTTTATTACTCATTAAAAAATAATAATTTATTGTTAATTTTACCAAAATCATTTTTAATTAATGACTTTTTTTATGCTTCCATAGAGCCAGAAACACGGTAAACCATATTCTGATAGTTTTGACCATACTTTATTTCCTGTTTTGCGAAAAAATTAGAACGTATATCGGAATTGTTTCTTTACAGATACAAATAATGTAATAAATATAGATAAAAAGATATGGTTCTTACCGCAGGAGAAACAGTAGCTGGTGTTTTTAAATATTTCACGTTATAGGGATACACAAAAATCATACAACCCAAGTTTTAAGAACACAAATAAGTAAATTTTAATGAATTCAGATTTTTAACTAGATATTTTAAACACAAATGCACACGTACAAAATAATTTTTTTAACAATTTTATTAATTAATTTAATACACCACATACTGGATGAACCATGGTATCACCCAGCAACATTACTTTTAATGCATCTTATTAAATATAAATTCAGAGGATTCATATTTCGCATAATTTATATTTAAATAATTCTAATCATTTCAAAGAGTCTTCTTTTTTAAACTTTTAATTTACTCTTCAACTTGGGCTGCAATTACTGAAATTAAGCAGGTAGGATTTCAGTTTTTCTTATCGAAACAAGACAAAACTTACATATTTTTATTGTTTTACTTGCTTTATCGGTTTTTCTTTTGTTTTGTCGCTTATCCAAACATAGCTGCATGCATCTAAGAAATGTAGTATTAAAAATATGGAGATTGACTTCAACTGGTAATAAATAAATACAGCCTTGTGTTATAGGAACAGCAAATGCTTAAAAGCAGCATTAATTAGACTAATTGTTTAGGCGTTCATTTGATTAGTAGCTTTATTAGAAGAATTTGGAAGCTTGAAAAAGAAAACCTTCTTTATTGTTCTTCTTCTGTTGTAGTATCTCGGTAGATTTATTTAACTGGTTTTATTGGAGAATGTCTGAATAGCACGCAACAGTGCATCTTCATTACGAATTAGCGTGATATTTGTTTACCAGTTTCCTTTAATAAGATTGGGGTTTATTATTTTATTCTTTAATGTAATTTTAATAGTTAGTAATTATAACTAGATAAAACAGAGCATCTAGTTAAATTCTATAAGAATAGCGACTAATTATAAGCTGCATTTCATGAAAACTGTAGTTTTTGATAGTCTAAATTATAGAGATTTAGTTTTCAAAAGAGTAGAATCTGTGCAATTCATATTTGCTCTATTTTTTTAAACAACAATGAGAATTTACAGTTGTGTACCATATTGCATGCTTAGTAAATTTTTTAAATAGTTAAATATGATAGTAAGTTCTATATGCCTTACATGCATACAATAGTTAATTATTCTTTCCTTACATTTCTTAATTTTTTTTTACTAAAATAAAAATGCATGAAAAGTCCTGTTACAGGGACAATTGTTCGTTACATTTGTAGATTCAACTTCAGTGTGTAACTCAAATTATGTGCTAAATATATTGAATATATTGGAAACATTAAATTTTTATAAAGTATTACATTTATTATAGATGTCAAATTTACTTGTCTATCTCCAATTATAAACTATAATATCCTTATATAATCTCTTATGGGAATGAAGAACCTTATATAATCTCTTATTGGAATTAAATTAAGAATAGACACGATAAGAAAAAAAAATGTGATTTTGCTATATTTTTCAATACAATCCTTAGAAATGTTTTTCACTGTAATTAGGGAAAATTCTTTGTTATAAAATGATACTAACGGTAAAAAAGTAAACACACCGGACAAAAAATTAGTCACCCTCAAGAAAATCATGAAAAACATCATTTAATGGCGTGCAACACCGCCTCTGGATTCAATAACCACCTGGATTCGGTTAGGAAGCGAGTCCACGAGGTTTTGCAGGTACGTCGAATCCAGTATAAGCTACTCGCTGAGGATTTGATAGCGCAAATCCACCAAATTGCGAGGATGCCGATTTCGACGCTTCACCCGTTCTTCCAATATGTCCCACAGATTTTCAATGGGGTTTAAGTCAAGTGATTTTGAAGGCCAGTCGAAAACGTACCCGAAACATATTGACCTTGCACACAGTCAGGATGAAATGCTTCATCTGCTCTTTGTAGCATTCGACGAAGAGCATTTTTTTGAATAAAGGCGAAAACGTGATTCCTCAGACCATATTAAATCCCGCCAGTCAGCTATTGTCCACGTCCGGTGATTTCTTGCCCACTGAAGTCGCGCTGCTTTACGTGCTTGAGTGAGCAATGGTTATGAGACGTTCGACTCTGCATGCAGTTCCCGACGATTTTTCTCATCCGACGATTTTTCTTCCCGACGAATTAAAGAAAGACGGATGAAAATGCTACTAAATATATTCATTCAACGCCACAGTTATCCTTTCCAGAACCTATAAAAAAAACTATTTATTTTTTGTGTATTTTATTTATGCATAGCACTGAGCACTATATGTATATAGCATGAATAGTATTCATGCTATGTATGCACATAGCATGAATAGCACTATGATAGTATGAATAGCACTGAGTTAAGTCAATATATTGTAAAAAACTACTATTAAAAGCAGTAGTTTTTTACAATATATTGACTTAACTCAGTGCTATTCATATGTAAATAAAAGGGATCAAAATCGCAACAGATTAAAATCGCAAAAATTTCTTCAATTATGTAAAAAGTGTTAACATAAAATATCAAGCCAAATTATTTGTTTTATCATCTATGATAGATAAAATGTTGTATTTTAATGTTTTGTATTTATTACAGATCTGAACTCTAATCCAAATTTATCGAAATCTCATATTGAAGATGCCTCAGAAAATAGCAGTGAATTGATCAGCAGTGTAAATAGAATGAATTCCTTAGAAAATGAAAGGTACATATATAATGTCTACTTATGTATTATTTATGTATAATTTTTCTCGTTTATCATTTATATCTCTAAAATGTAAAAAGCAAAATCTGCCAGGATGTATGATCGCTAATAACTCGAGAACGGGATCACTGATTTGGATCGTGTTTTTTTTTTCTCCAGTAGTTTGCGAATTTTCATTGGATGTTTTCTAAGCGATCAGCTCTTTCCGTCATTATGTGGTTTGGGCAAGGTACCGAAAATACGAAATTTCGTTGACGGAAACCTTTGTAATAGATTATGATGGGTGCTGTCATAGAAACAGTATTTTCACAAAATATTTTTAAAAAAAATCGAAACAAAACTAACCATTAAAAGAATTAAATATTCCTAAAGCTCGTCTAACTCTTAGTTTAATTACAGAAGTAAAGTATGCTAGAAACAAATAAGGTGGCCAACATACGTTACCGAAAATAGAATAAATATTACATATCGTCGCTAGTGGTAACGTTAAACATAAATATGCTTAGTCTGTTGTTGTTGTTTCTAATGCTACTTGCCACACTAAGCCTGCTTGATGAAACCAAGCAGATTTAAGGCAGAGTGTGCGTTTCTTGTTTGTCAATGGAGCCATCTATGGCCAAGAATTCGACTTCGATCTCCAGTCCAGTACCCCCAGAGGTATTGATTTGTTAGGGGAACATGGAGGACTTTGCGAGTCGACAGATTTAACGTGCATCTGTCACCATTTACTACACGCGGAGTCTTCGGCCTGTGGGGTTCGAACCCACGAGCTCTCGGGCGTGGGCCCAGCTCTCTACCGACCAGGTTATCCCGGCCTGCTTAGTCTAATCCAGTCAAACGTTTTTTTGAATTTTGAAAGCTTTGAAATGTATTCAATTATAATTCTAAAACACTTCAGTTTAATTTTTTATAATTCAACAATAATTAATTGTTCACATCTTTTTTGATCACAACTTCTTAATTCAAAAACTTTATACTATTGTGCTTTAAAAGTTTTCTTTTAGGGGACAATATTGTAAACTTTGTAAACTATATTGTAAATTATTGTAAGCTTTGTAAAAAAAATAGTACTTATCGGTAATTGGTACTAGGAATCCAATTTTTCAAACAAGTAGAACAACGCCAGGTTCTGACTACCGCAGGCCTACTGCCACTTATAATAAACATAGGTGCGTCATATTCCCAATATTGTCCGAATATGACAATATCGGGAATATAATTTTAAGTGATAATTATTGAATGCTTTAATATTGTGAATGGTTTTAAATTTTATTTGAGTAACAAAAATTTTGTCACCAATGTAGAAATTTGATTTAATTGTAAAATATCGTGATATATTTTTGACAATGCATCAAGATATTAAAATTTGCACTTTTTAATATTAGGTGATAATGTTTGTGAGGTGAAAACTTCGAAAAAAAGCCTTCGTCTGCACATGATCCATATAACCGATGTATAAAAGATGAGTGGTGTGGATAGTTGCCCTAAACGTCCATAAATTACATATTTAAATGCACGCACTTAAGACATAGGTCAGTTCTCAATTCCAAATCACCAAGTCTCAATTCCGAGGTCCCATTATTAAGAAAATAGAAAAATCAATAGTCTAGACTTTAAACAGTTTAATAATATCAGTTTTCAATGCTAAAGTACATTTAAAAAGTCCATTAAAGTCCATAAAATCACTGAATTAGAATCTAAATTAGAATTTATGAAAAAAACTGGAACATTCTAAATAGTTAATGAAAAACACCAAATTGCTATACCAACCCAAATACGTGGAAATGCTGCATTTAATTCTTATCAGAAGACCAATTTCTTCAGAAATTAGAATTTCCGCCCAAACAATTTTTTTTTATGTAACTTTCATTTGCAAATATAAAATATGTTCTTTCCTAAATAGTGTCTTTGATGATTAATATTCATTGAAATGAACTAATAGCATATTTTTTTCCTGATAAATCTAATATTCAGTTTTGAAATCATCGTTATTTCTGAAAGAGTTCGTCTTGTTTTTTGAATAATTTACGTCATCATAAATATACTTGATTCGTTTTTAATATCATTTCCAAGACTATCACTCGACTAGATTAAAAATCTGATGTAATCACTAAACACCATTAGTTTGTTTACTTTTGCAACGTTACAGTTACAGGGACGATAACGAGAAAAAGTTTCAACTAGGGAGCGTAAAAATTGAAAAATCAATTTTTATGACTTATATCTGCAGGACTGAAGGATTTTAATTCCCCGCATTACCACTGAATGTTCACATTCGGAAAGACACATTCGAATGTTTGGGACAGATTTCCATAAAGATTAAAAATAGTCGTTGGGTGTAGTTTGAAATTAAAAAAAGTACTATTATAAAAGTAATAAATTTCAAATATACGTATGCAAGTATCTGTGAAATATAAAGGTACATCAAGTGTTTAAAGTTCTTTATTAAAAAATTATGAAAAAAAACTAGAACTATACATAAATTACATTATGCAAGATTTACACATACATTAAAGATGATTTATACATGCATATACATAAACTATAGATAATTGCCCAAATCGAAGTCAAAAATGCATTTAATTCATAAGATTCATAAATTTAATTGGACTTATAAGCTAAAAAAAATGTAGGGTCATCACTATCAGAATGTGATATAATTTACCTTATCCTTGGCTTTTTGGAACACTAAAAACTTCGACAATTTTTACGGAAGTTGTTTGGTAATTATTTTAGTAAATTTAACAACGAAATATGGTTTTATAATCTGTGATAAAACTTGGTAAATTAGGTAAAATTTGGTACATTTATCATAATACTTTAGAATAAGGTATACAAAACATTTATTTGGTCAAATTTAATTTTCAGTTTCGTACCTTTAACTAAACGTGTGCTTAAAAGAACTATAATTTTGAGAACCAGAATTTGCGATAAACCATTATCATAATATGAACGAAAATTTACGAAATGAATGGTTTAAATACCGTATATTTTGGGCTTATTAACCGTATATAATTGATTTATTAACCGTATATTATGGATTTATTAACCGTATATTATGGATTTATTAACCGTATATTATGGATTTATCAATTATGATTTTCTTAACAGAAATATCCTTACCGTACAGCCTGTAATTTTGTCATTTTTTTTCTCTCTGTGTAGTAACTTGCTTGAAAATTGAGATGTAATAGGAGTTAGAAACATTTTCTTAATAATACACTTTAACTATGGACTTACGACATTTTATTTCCTATTTTAATTTAATTAGACTTATTACATTTTAATTATTTAAAAACTGGTCTATTATTTGCCTTAAAAATCTTTAGATTTTAAAACATTGTATTTTGGAATAGATGTTGAAAGAAATTTAAATAATCAATCATCAAGATTTTTCTTCAATGCTAATAATGAAATAAATTTCTACGGATTTCATTTCTGAGACTCCAACAATGAAAATGCACAGCTTCCATAAACAAGGTAACTATCAAATTGCATGCATGTGAACCATAAGACGGTGCAGCACTCACGTACTGGAAACAACGCTAAATGGCGTTCCAAGCTTATAACGCAATTTAACATTCACGGAGGTGTCTCAAACTATGGCATAACAAAAGCTATTCCCCGATGCACTATCCCCTTGCATTCGAAAAGAAGGACCGGAGAAAATATCTGTAATCTTCCATTTGGTATTCCGTTGGATAGATTCGGGTGACTTGATATACGTGCAGCTATAAAGTCAAGTTTTGAATGCTAAAAAAAGGAGAAGTTCTCTGATAAGCGCTAAAACAGATTCTGTGCCTACTCGAGATGAGAGAAACATACTTCCTTGTACTGAATACTACGATATTCCGTGCACAACTGAATAAGAGAGCGTGCGGCTGAATAATTTTTCTTCAAAAAAATGTTTGGAATATGGGGGATACTCAAAAAAGTAAAAGTTTTTGTGCTGTCACTTAAAGAGGATTTTTACCAGTGCACCAAGTTGTGATGTTTAAGATAGGCAGTTTACGTCATCGCAGGTTTCACCTGTGTAAATTCCACGAGCTCTCGGGNGGAAAAACTGTATAGATTAACAAGGGAAATTATTTAGCAAAGGAATTTTTAGTAAATAATTCTAACCTCGGACCCCTTTTTTTCATATGTCTAGAATTTTTCTTTGTTTTATTCTTCATTTTGAACTTATATATATATATTAAAAAGTTGGTGAACAAAAAATTAAAAGATTTAATCTCTTCATCAGCTCACGCAGTTATATCCGCAGAAGGAGTGCTTTCTAATATTGTATCAATGAAACCAAAGTAAAACATACAATATCAATACAATGATTCAATACAATATTGCGTTGGATTAATATATTAATATAATATTGTATCAATTTTATATCACCAAATATGGTCGGAGTTTTTTTCTTTGTGAATTTGCAGTATTTCTCTGCATATTTCCCTTTATTTTCAAAATTTGGCCTCCATTTTAGTGGCTCTAATGTTGCACTAATAAAATCATCGCAACTTTTCCCCCACAGACAGAATTAAACAGAAATTAATTACTTCTCTAACCTAACTGCTCATTCCCCCATGAGCGTACATATAGTAGATTCGACAACGTACTATCAATAATGTCATCAACTTTAGTCATTTACCCATGTACTGCACTAAGTATATTTTGAGTCAGTGGAGGCTCCGCGAAAAAATAATTTTGCCAATTCATCAAAGTTGCTTGCCTTACTTAGACTGTATGAGATAGAATGCCAAAATCACTATTAGTTTCATTCGTTCAGCTTTTGGGTTTTCAGAATTCTTCTGAAACTCAACTTCCAAACAAAGGATCACTTGAGATTCATCATAGCAATCAATAGGTTTTCTAGGTGATCATAAAACCCATTTCTTTGGATTACTGCATCGACAACTAATTCCAGATGATCGCTGATTTATCTCACGTAAAGGAAAACTTCCAAGAAATGCCTTACTTTTGATACTTCACTTTTGTATACGCTTTTAAAATGTATTCCACAATAGGGATTTTTTTCAAAATTCAAGTAATAGAGTTTATGTACCTGTATATTGACAAAGCTCTTTATTTGCTATGGCAAGATACCTGACATGAGAGCCTTATTTAAACATTTTCAATGTGTTTTGAAAATTTTCAGAAGACATCGCTTTGCGTAGTTAAAACAAATATTTTTGTCAATATTAAGTCTATGGTAGGGAAAATTCGAGTATGTGTATTTTATTTACATCAAAATAGAGTCGTATTAAATTTTTATTGTTTGTATATTTAATCATTTAAGAGTGTTTTTCGCTTACAAATATTAATATAAAATTCATAGTTTGGATGCTTTAAACCTAAAGCAAAGCTCAATGTTTGAAGCACTCAATTTAAACCTAAAGCAAAGTTCAATCTTTGAAGCACTCAATTTAAACCTAAAACAAAGCTTTATCTTTAAACTGTATATACTGTTTCTCTGAGAAAAATTGCTTGAACTTTGAAACAGACAAATATTTTATGTATTAAAAAAAAAATTTTGTAAATTGCTACTTTCTCCACTTAAATATAAATAATTATTAAATCCATATAAAAACCAATAGATTATTTTTAATTCTTTTTATTTTTTTTGAACCCAAACAATGCATTAAAGTAATTTTGGATTATTAAAAAATAAGCTTTTAAATTAAAAAAAAGAAAAGAAGAAAAACACTAACATTTTCAAACTATAACATTTTGCATCAATTTTATACTAAGCATATATGTTGCTGCGCTGGATGCAGATTGAAAAACGTAACCTAACACTCGTTACAAACTCGTAACAGTTTAACAAATATAGTTGCTAAATTGTTACTTCGTATAACGACAAAGCCTTTGAAGAAAATTTGGAATTACTTTTATGAACTCCAAACAGCAAAATGCATTTAAAAAAATACAATGGGACTAAAAATATTATTCTATTTAAACGATTCTATGTATACTTCGTATCTTGTTTACTTCCATATTTTTAGAAATGATTTTGAAAGTTTCGTGACACAACATTACATCACGTAACGGACCTTTTGTTTTCATTTATTTAGCTTTAAACGAAATATGTTCGTTTTGCTTAGTTTGTCACGCAATTTCAAATGAATAATTTTTCGAACGTCAACCATTACTGATGACTTGACAAGTTAATAATATATATGTTTAAAAACAGTTAAATATTTTTCTTTAAATCGATTTATTATCTGACAGAGCTGAGTTATTAATATAAACATATAAAATGCTTTCATTTAATTTAAGATTATAAAAACTTTTTTACATCATTAATACAAAAATATTAAGTTCTTCTCAATAATCTTATAGTAAAAAATAATTGAAGTTTTTAATTTTTAATCAAATTTTGTTTATTACTAAATCAAACAAAGTCTTTTTATTATTACCTTTTCGTAAAACTTGTTTATATTTTTAACTTAGAAACTATTAATGTTCATTAACAATTTAAACATATGTTCTTTTCAGTAAACTTATAGTAAGAAATATTTGAAGTTTTTGATTTTTATTGAAATTTTGTTTATTACTAAATCAAACAAAGTCTTTTTATTATTAGATTTTCGTAAATCTTGTTTATATTTTTTAACTTAGAAAATATAAATGTTCATTAACAGTTTAAACATACGCATACATATTAATAACAATTTATACATATAGACATTCAAATTTAAATTTAAAATAATTGCCGAAACGATACCCAAAAAAAAAGGTTACAAACTGCCGTTTTGATAGATATAATGATAAAAAAACAGACACGCGAATCCCTGTAGATTGAATAGAATTGGAGTTAACACAAAGCACTTTATTAGAATTATAATTAGCACTAATAAGGAATCAACCCTTTTGCAAGTCTCTTGATATCGAAATAAATTTCTCATGAGAATAAAAGGAGAAAAGTGTTACCGGTGTGAGGTTATTTGGGCAAATAACTTTTGAGTTTTAGTTTTATTAAAGTATGAGGACATGGCGATAGATAATTTTATGTTTTATTTTCATTGATATTAATTATTAAAACTCCAAAATAATTATAATCATTACTATCAGTTAAAAAGAAGAAAATTAAATATGCCGTATTCTAAAAGGACACTTCAGTGTCTGATATTTCCTTGATTTAATATCAAAATTATTTCATGTAATTATTTTAACTTTAGTTTATTTTCTTCATTTGTACAAATAAAATATTTAGTAAACACATCGTTCTGGTTTACTATTATTTGAAATTACCATTATTTGAATATTGAATATTACCATTATTTGAATATTTTTTTACCAGAAATGTCCATAAGGAACGGTAATTTTACCGGAATTTTTTCCTCCGTGTAAAATATTCTTCGTAGATGTTAAAGATATTTGTTTAGTTATGAAAGCGTAAATAAAGGAAGAAATAAATTTGAATGTAGAAATCAGTTCGATTTCATCTTTTAAAATTTATTATTTATTAAAATATATTATTTCAATTACTCACTTTGGATTATACAAGAGAAGAAAAAATAAAAATTTTAACCATAAAAAAAATAATTTAAAATTTTGCTATGTACCTACTACACTTTATTTTTCGAAAGAAAACTCCAAAATAACATTATCTTCAACCGAAATTAGCTTTAAAATATATTCAACCCTGATCAATTATGAAAACTTAAGAACAGGAAGAAATGAATTTGAACTTGGAAATCAGTTAGATTTCTGTTTAGAAATTAAGAAAAACGATGTATGATTTTGATAACCCAAATTAAATTATACAAAAATGGAAATATAATAATATTTTGTCATAAAAATTAATTTAAAAGTTTTGCTTATTATTACAAATTCAGTTACAAAAGAAAACTCCAAAATAACAGATATCTTGAAAATGTTTAAAATGTATTCAACCCTGATCACTAGTATGAATACTTGAACGAATTAAGAAATGACTTTGAATACAGAAATCAGTCTGATTTTTTTCTTTAAAAATTAAAAAAAAAAGAGCGTTTGGTCTCCACAACCTATTTCACATTATATAAAAAGGAAAAATAATAGTTTTGATTCATTAAAAATAATTAAAAAGTTTTGTTTATTAATTAAAATTCAGTTACGAAATGAAACTCCAAAATATTTTAAATATATTCAGGATATAAAATGTATTCAACTCTGATTCCTATTATGAGTGCGTAAACGAAGAAAATAATAAATTTGGACTTGGAAATCAGGTAGATTTCTACTCTAGAAATGTTAAAAAAAATTATGATTATGATAACCTATTTTAAATTGTACAAAAAAAAAGAAAAATAGTAATTTTGAACCATTAAAAATAATTTAAAAGTTTTGCCTATTATTATAATTTTATTTACGAAAGAAAACTTAAAAAAAAAAAATTTCTTTACAAAATTTTTTTAAATATATTCAACCCTGATCTTGATTATGAATAAGTAAACAAGGAAGAGAATAAATTTGGACGAGAAAATCAAATAGATTTCTACTCTAGAATTTAAAAAAAAAAATTATAATTTCGATAATCTATTTGAAATTATGCAAACAAAAATGAACGAATAATTTTTAGGAATAAATAATTTAACTTTAAAGTATTGCTTATTATTACAAATTAATTTAAGAAAACACAATTCTCAAAAAAAATATCTTCACAAAAAATTTTCAATATATTCAACCCTGATCTCTATACTTATAAAAGTATAAAGGATGTAGCTGATATAAAAATTGAAAGAATGCCAAGGAAAAAAAGAAATACTTCCATTTCTGTTCCATACTATTATCTTTTAGGTTCTCTGCCAAACTATAGTTACAGCTATTTTCCAGAACTGGTCGTACGAAGTCTTAACCTTCCCGCTTTTTCCAGTCGTTTCAAATTTTTTCAACAAAAAAAGAACACTAGATTGTATATCACAGTTTCATAAAAAATATAAAGTATCTCACTTATTTTTTTTTATTTCGGAGAGCTATATATTTTTAAATTGCTAGGCACTTTAAAAGGCGATGGGCCGATTACAGGTATGACAGGTTATTCCCCTGAAGATTAAGCTCCATTCATAGTGCCTCCTATAAAGTCCTGACGTACTTGAGCACCAGTTTCCTCGTTTTCCTTCAAGAAATTTCTACCATTTGTTTCTGGCTTTTTACGGAGCACGGTTATTATGTGACACTAAAGAAGGGCACAGAAAGAGGCAGAGGAAATTAATGTAGTGAGAAAAAAAGCGAAATTTTGAAGATTAATGGTTCAATTCCGAACTTCCACGCTTAGTTTTATGCTACATTGGCTGTGATGTTCAACATCCCTTTTTTTGTCTTCCCTCAACTAAAGCGAACTTAATATGGGGTGGTATCACGTGTAAAAGAAATATTTTTGGACGCAACTTGAATATGAGGAAATTATGAGATTTTTTTTTCCTTTTATACGAAAAAGATGGCATTAAAAATATTTGGTTAGAAATATGAAGGAAAAATATTTAGAGTTTTCTTTTTATAAACAACTGTTCTTTTTTTCACTTTAATGAGTTGCTTTGTTAAATTATTCAAACATTGCACCGAGAAATGATTGTGGTCAAAACTAGCAGATTATGGTAAAATATACGGTGTTTCTAACTCGATGGGAGCATTGGAAATTTCGTCAGTTTGTACCGACGCGTTTTGGTAATAGTTTGTAAAATTAATAATAATGCATAGTTTTATAATATGTGTTAAAATGTGGCATATGTGGTAAATTTTGGTAGTTTTAAAATTTGTAATTTAGAATACGCATAAAAACCATGTATTCAGGTAAATTTACTTTTCAGTTCTGTTTTATAATTCAGTACATGCAATAAATTGTTTTTTTTTTCAAAAAATTGCAAATATTTGCTCTGACGTTAATATGAATGTATGCATACGTGAATAAGAAAATGAATATAATTAAAAGCATATTTTTGCTTACTTGAGAACTGATGATTATAAATAGGGAGTTGATACTGACAACTCAAATCTTACAATTTATAACTAGAAACATAAACGAAGAACATCTAATTAAGATATTTTGAATAGCGTCGCAGTGAATGCGCAAAATTTTCCTTGCTAATCGCAGTATCTTTAAGGTGTAGAAAAAATTGATTATTGTTACGATAATTCCGCGTTACTTTCTTTTATTAGTGTTACGTTAAATTCAGTGTTTGAGAAATTCAAAGTAAAGTCTCTCGACTGTAAAATATCTCTGACCCAAATTTTAGAAAACAAAACATTAATAGAAAATAAAAACTTTACCACAGTTTTCTACTTATCTATTGCAAAATATAAATGGAAAATTATGACTCGATGAGTATTCATAACTATGAGCATGTATGACATGAGGACATATGAGGTTGCATTAAAAGCATGCTTTTGCTAACTCAACATAAGGAGCCCATTAACTCCGTCGTTTTAACGAAAAATTCTATGTCAGTAATGTGCTGTAGTAAGTGAGAGCTGAAGGCAACATTCATTCCTACAACCTGTGGACACTGGGATTCGAACCTGCGTCACTTCATTGAAAGGTGAGCGCTCTATCCTCTGAGCTACTCAAGTGTCTCAGTATGATGAAAAATCTGATAATGTTTTAATCTTTAAAGTCTTACTTAGTGAAGTAATATTTTTGTGTAAAAATACTCACGCCTGTTATAATCTACCAGTATAAAAATGTCTGGCGAAAAATTATATCTAAAGGAATATAAATAATTAGGTAAAGAATAAATTTCAAAATGAAATTGAATCGCAGTTTCAGTTGAACCATATTAAAATTAACTGCTGACAATAAGAACAAGTATGGAAAAAAATCGTAAAATGATTTATCGTAAAAGAAAGTTGAGAAATGCAGTGTTGTAGGGAAAAACTGCAAGGAACTGATGGTTTAAATCAGTTTATGATTGGGAGGAAGAACAGAAGAAAACTGTTTTGTAAACAAAACAGCTTTAAACTATCAAACATACAAGGAAAGTCCTAAAAAAGAAAGGGGAATTTGTAACAGTGCGCTGCAATATATAATTTTGCTAACTGTGTAATGCTAAAAATCAATTTTTCAAAAAACAAGTAGAAAACTGCAGTGACATGAATAGGTAGTCATAACAGCATGAAGACTAAATGTAAATAAAAATATATTTTACTTACTCGGAGGCTATTGATTTACTCGATTTATCCCCCCCCCTCAATCGGGTAGTCTCAATCAGGTAGTATAGGTATCAGGTAGTATCAATCAACACTACTTCGCAACATTACAACATGTACTGACGTAAATTATTGTTACTATCTTAGGGAAGTTTTTTTTCTTTCAGTAGAAGATGATGATATGAATATTTCAGTGAGTTTATGTTACGAAAGAGAAATAGAAACTTATAATAAGACTTAGGTTCATAAAATACACTGATAATATTCATTAATAAAATGTTTTAAATTAATTTATTTTTATTATTTCAATGACTTGTTTCAAAAAGCTTCCAATAACAAACAAAAATTATCATTAAAAGATAGCGAAGTAACTTAAACCAACTTTTGTAGGCAATTGCAAGAAACAGAATTTTAGGCAGAATCAATGCAGTTTAAATATTTAATATAATTTTAATGAAATATGTCTAAATAATTGTTATTAATAAAAGCAATGACTGATAAATAAAAAGATTAAAAACAATTTATTTTAAATACCGTAATGGTTCTTATCTAGAATATTTCAATAACAAACAAAAATTATCCTTAAAAAGCAAGCGAATATTTTAAACCAACTTTGTGCAATTGTAAGAAACAGAATAAATAGAATCATTATATTTTAAATATTTAATCCCTTTTTCATGAAAGATTTAGTATTTTTGACAATAATGTTACAAAATAAAAAATAAATAACGTAAAATTAAATAATAAAAATAATACGTAAAATGAATAATTAGTTACAAGCGTTTTGAATTACTGCTTTATATCCAGATTTTAAACATAATTTATTAATATATCTGATATTAAAGGGAGCTGTTTGAAATATTTTATACAGCTTTAATAAGAATAACCATAAGGCTTACGAAACGTTAATTAATTTTTATAAACTCAAAAGTCAATTTTAATTTGAGTAAATAGAACTTTTAAAATTTGTAAAACCATTCTGTGCTTTTTTAATTCCTTTGTTCATCATTTATAAGAAACAATATTATTAAATTATGTAATATTATGTAATTTTTTTAAATGCATTCAATTAAAATATATTGCTTAGATTCGGCTGTCTTCACTGCAACGTACGAAATTTAACATCAATCCTTATTTAAAATCATAAAAAATACGTTACATAAATTTCTTTCTTTCCATTTTCTGTTTCCTAATTTTAACATAATATAAAACGAATTTTTATGCTCATTCAAACTTAAATTTACGACATAAATAATTTATTTCATGATAAGTACTTATCACATTAGTACTTATTTCTTTTTTTTAGATTATGGCTGTACAATGGAAACAAGCAGTTATATTGATTATTTGTTTCCATTGTAATCAAAAGGTCTTGCTCTTTCAATAAGTACGTTTTAAATTTAATCATAATCAAATACACAATGTTTTTAATAAGATGTTTATTTGTTTTGCAAGTTTAATATTTTTTACTTTATTTTCTTACCAAATTTTATTAAATTGTGAATTCTTCAAAATTTATCACAACACATTTTAAACTTCTAAGCCGAAATAAGTAGAATTTTAAGTTTGGATTAAAAAAAACAAATATTAGAAGCAATTATTTTAAACTTTTGAAATTACCATTCGTTAAATATATTGTTCCAAATAAAAAAACATGCGCACGAAAATTTTTTTAAATTATTATAAGGGTTATTATAACTGGTATAAGTCCTCCATTATATTACACATGATTTTTTTTAAAAATGTTATGAGCAAATAGAATGTAGAACACGTGATAAAGACTTCAATAACATAAATATTAAATATTGCTTTTTTGTTATAGCTATAAGTCATAATTGCTATTCGCTAAATACATTTTGACTATTTAATAAATATAAACGAAAATGTTTTTTAAGTGATATGAAACATATAGAACGTTGAACGCATAATAATGAGTTCCATTATATGAGTCTTAATTTATGAGTTATTCAAACAATTATAAGTCATACATCATTATAGTCTTTTCTTAAAAATTAGTAAAATTATTAAAATGTATGACGCTGAAAAGTTGATTTTAAATTTAAATAAAAGGGTTTTATTTAAAAATTAATGCATCCATTTTTAAAGAAGTATTCAAAATCAAGTGAAAACTTTATGATTTTATTTCATAAATCAATTTTTAGGTAAAAATACCAACTGTTTTCATGAACGCATGTACGCTAAATCTCAAACACTTCTCTTTTGTTTTTCTTTTAGCTATTTCAAAAATGAAAGAAATATTTTTGTAATATTAAATTTTCCAAAGTCTAAATTATTTCTTATAATGTTTAATTTTATTTCCGAAAATAACGTTTATGTCATTTAGAAGTACAAGTGTTTTGAAATGCTGCATGTTGAGGTTTACATTTTTTTGACTTGAAAGTTTATGAGGCCACTTAAAATTTTTAAAATCTTATAGTAAATTGCAATGTAAAAGGCAATTTATTTGTTCATTTTGTTAAAAGGCAACGTATCAAACTTCAAAATCTACAAATGCTACTTTGGCTCAATTTAAAACAACTATCAGAGATATTTCACATTAATAGAAAACTTTGAAAAAAACGATATTTTTTGCTCGTGAAGCATATACTCTTTTTTTAACAGATGTTCCTGGCAAAGCTGCATTGCAATTTTCTCCTTCTGTCAGTACCGATAAAATGCATTTGAAAGCATAGCAAAAAATATTCCCTTATCTAAGATAGATTTTTCAACTGTGTTATTTTTGTGTTTTCTTCTAGAAAACCGTAGATCTCAGGGTTATGTCAGACTTGATGTTTCACTTCACTCGTTCTACTTTTAAGGAATAGTGAAATTGTGTTTTCTAGCTCGCGAACTTTTGTAGAGAAGTTCAGGAGCTATTATGGCATTCCTTTCGAACATTATCGGTTTTTCTGTTAGAGTTTCCTTTTACTTTGCGTTATTATTTTTCTTTTTAACCATTTCAAACGATTAGATGACAGACGATACGAAGTGGAGTTAGAGATACTTCATAATTTTTCTTTTCAATGATTTTCTTGCTTGCGTTTTTTCTTGAGAGTCACGTATCTACTATTGTTGGATTTGGAAGAGGAAATAAACTATCTGCAATAGGAATTAGATTTTTTGATAGTTTCTATAGATGTAACTAAAGTAAGAAATAAAGTTATTAAAAATTATTAAATTTTGAACTGTGATAATTTTTATTTTCTTCTAGAAAACTGCAGACTTCAGGGTTATTATCAGACTTGATGTTTCATTTCATTTGTTCTACTTTTAAGGAAGAGTGAAATTGTGTTTTCTAGCTCACGAACTTTTGAAAAACTTTTTAACCATTTCAAATAACTAGATGACAGACGATACGGGGTGGGGTTAGAGATACTTCTTAATTTTTCTTTTGAACGATTTTCTTGCGGCTTTCTTTTTTGAGGGGCACGGACCAGGTATCGTTGGATTTGGAAGATAAATTAAACTATCTATGATAGGAATTGAATCTTTTGGTATTTTCAAGAGACGTGACTAAGCTAAAAAATAAAGTGATTAAAAATTAATAAACTTCCAACTGTGTCAATTTTTGTTTTCTTCTGAAAAATCATAGATCTCAGGATTATGCCCGATTCGATGTTTCACCTATCTAAATGATGTAGTGAAGTGGTGTTCTCTAGCTCTCGAATTTTAGTTCAGGAGCTATTACTGCTGACCCTTTCGGACATTATCAGATTTTCTGTTAGAGTTTCTTTTATACATTGTAATTATTTTTCTTTTTAACAATTTCAACTGATTAGATGACAGACAATACGAAGGAAATAAATTAAAAGATACTTACCAATTTTTCTTTCGGTGTAATTCTGCCTCAATTTTTCTTCCTGTGTGTAATGTAATTTGTTTCAATGGATTTGAAATTAAAAAAGAAACCATTTCAAAAAATAATTTATTCCCTTTTTGGCATTTTCCAGATGTAACTAAGTTAAGAAATGCTAAGTGAAATATATAAAATAACTATAAAATAGCTATAACTGTAAAATACCAATATTAATAACATAGTATAATAATAATATAGATATTAACTATGAAATAGCAATTGTTTAGTATTACATACAACATGATATATTGCATAGTTTAATACTTAAATCAATATCCATATGTTTAAATATTGAAAACTTTGAACTTTTTTATTTAAAAAGGTGCGTTTTAAGTGAGCCACAGTTTTTTAATTGGTATTTACCTTGTAATGAAGGAAAATACTTCTATTAACAACTCTAAAATATAAGAGATCTTATGCTTTAAGTACGGCTTTTTAGAAAAGAAATCTCATCTATTCTCTCTTAATAACTTATATTATAGGAAGAAAAATCATGGAAATGCTGGATTACATAATGAGATAAAAATTGAAAGAGAAAAATCCGTTTAATTGTCATTAGTTAATTTTCTGCATGTTCAGTTGACAAGTTCCCTTGAAAAAAATATCGAGTTAAAAAAAAATCAGAAACCATTTTTTTCTACCAGATAGTGTTCAACGTGAAATTGCGCATATTCTTAAGTCCTTTTTTAGTATATTTCAGATTCTCAATTTTATTTCTTTATGTTGTATAAGTTTAACAAAAAGGAGCACTGGAAACTGAAATTTCAACATATTAGCTCAAATCTGTTAAACTAACTTTTTGGGATTGAGTATATTATTATGAAGTTTGCGATAAAAGTGTATTCAAAATTATTATTTAAGCAAATCACCAATTTTTAAATTGATCATAGCGAATGCTTAAGAAATGCTTTTTTAAAAAAATTTTTACTACTTATGTTGAAGAAGAATACAAAATGCCATTTTTGTTTTGCAGAATATACTCGCCTCCTCAACAAACACCATCACTGCAGCATGGCGATTTAAATTCAAGCAAACCACCGAACCTACCAAATAAAGACATTCCAATAGGAAGCCTACATTCTTCTACGACAGTAGCTACCACTATATCTGCAACCACGAACAACAGCACCAGCTCCAGCAATACTGGAGCAACTTACAGTAATCCTATTCCAGTATTCTGCAGTACACCGAGCTCCACAACGGGACCGATGGTTCCTATAACAAACTGTGTCAATCCTCAACTGATCCAGCCACCTACAGCACCTCCAACTACAGCAACTAGAAGGCCTTTTAAAGCAACCTCAGCATTTTCGGCTACAGCTGCTATGGCTTCGTCCAGGTTCCATTTTAGAAAAAACTGTAGTAGAAAGTGTACGTGGAAAATAGCAACTTTTGCTCTTGCCTTTGTTACCATTGTGCTTTCTGCCTGTGTAGCATATTTTGCTGGTAAGTTTATGATTTCTGTTAGTTATAACTTGATATTATTATTTACCTAACGTTGATAGTATTGACATGAAGCTTTGAATATTTCCTTCGAAAAATGTATTTTAGAATATATTTAAAATTTTTTTGCTACACTATTTAAAACAACTTCAAAACTGTAAATGGCTGATCGAATGTTTTCACTTTACCATCCATTTATACCTTATTTTTCTACTTTTTGCTTTTAATAAAGCTTTAATTCCTTTTGGAATTGATTATAAAAGATGCTGATGGACCTTTTCTGACTTGTCGATATTGTGAGATTGCATGATTGTGGATCTGGAGGAAATGATTTATATAGCTCTTTCCCAGCAAGAAAAAAAACCTATAAGAGCTGTGGTGGCTCGGATAGAGCGTTGAGGTGATCTTCCAATTAGGCGAACAATGTTCTAATCCGAGCCATGGCTGATCGATGCAAACTCCGCACCCGGCTCACACTGACCACAGTGCTGACGTAAAATATCCGCAGTAGTAGACGGATCATGGTTTTCACTTCCCTTGCTGTCAGACTAACGCAAATGCTGGTTAGTTCCATCAAAAAAGTATTCCACGAATGCAAATTTTCACCAATATTTTATCCAGTCTTCTGGATTGGGTTCGAAATTGCAAAGGTACGGAGTTGAACATTAGAAGTCGTTAACTCGAACATTGGGTCGTCTGTTCAATGACGGTTAGAAAATAGATTTTTGAGATCTGAGGAGTATTAGAACGTTGATAGGTTATTTTAAACAAGCTCATGGAACTTTCTAGCATTGTGAGACTCGATGGTTAGGGATTCAGATGTCATTGCCACTTTTAATTTCTTCAATGGGTAGTTTTATTCAACCTGGGAAACAAAAACTCAGATTTTGGGATTTTGGACGTCAATTAGATAAAAAGGAGTATTCATCGTGAACACAGCGAAAGAAACTTCGTACACTGATCAAAGTACACTGATCAAAAAAGTATGATTAAAGCAACTAGAATATGGTAACATTTATCATGTTTCTAGCTAGATGAGAACACTATAAAACTCGGTAATTTTTTCTGAAACACCTTGGTATTTATTTATTAAAATTAACAATAAAATATGGTTCTGCAATATAAGAAAAAAATTCGTTAATGTGGTAAAATTTTTTAATTTTATCATGATAACTTAGAACTTGTATAAAACCGTAAAGTTGGCTTTACTTCTCATTTTTGTATTTTTCCCTGAAAATGTGGTGATAAGATGGTCCATGGGAGAACAAGAATTTCGTGTAATCCATCACCATATGATAAGAATATTGTGGTTTAAAAAACCTTATATTGTGATTTTATTAACAAAAAATATGCTTTTTTTTATCTAACAGAAATATCATGACCATACCGCACGGTAAAAGACCAGAATTGGTTTTTCTCTGTGCATAATTTGCTATTGGGGTACATCATAGGTACTTCAGGATATACTCTTGTTAAATAACGATATCATATTTAGAATACCAAGAACATTAAATTAAGATCCCAAAACAGGCTAACACAACACTTTCCATCTAAAAACATCAGGGTAAAAATGTTTTTAGTTATAATGTAATGCAGTACGAACACATTACTACATTGATTACTATTACTATTTGAAAAACTGGTCAAGGAAATAATAGTAAAATCATACAAAAAGGTTTACCTAACTGTTATGTTTGTTTTTCCTCGTGACTTCATGTTTTGTTTTTCATCAATAAGTTTTAGGTACGTTCGAGTATTTTGTGTATCTTTCGTGTTCTCTGCACTAACGTTCTAAAAGTTACTTTCTCATCAAAAAAATAAGTCATTCTATTAATTATTAGATATCACTCTTTCAATCAGCATACAGAATATTATTGAGAAAAAAAGAACATAACATAAAGAAAATTTGAGATTTCTGAAATGATTTTAAATCAACAGTTGGAGAAAATAGATAAGATATAAATAAATACTAAATTTATTCCGGCATTGAAAAATATTCCGAATCAAATTACTTTAAAAAGTACCGGCTCTCAGGGTGCTGAAAATTTTTACCGTATGTTCTATTTTTAGTGGAACATGTTACAAAGCAAAAAATCTGATATACATTAATTTTCACAGAAATAATTACTGAAAAATCCCTGAATCACTCTAATTAAATATATATTCTGTAGAATATATATTTAATTGTATTACATTAATTACATTGCTTTACATAAAGAATATATATTCTGTAGAATATATATTCTTTATGTAAGGCAATGTAACGTAAAAATTACGTTACATTGCTTTACATAAAGAATGCATTTTTATGGTTAAGTTAATTTTACGGATGACGCTCCCAAAGTACCAGTGCTTCATACAGTACTTTAATCCCAAAATTTTTACAATCTGTGTTCTCAATTTTGCCCTGTGCAATTTTATGTCCCTTAAGAGATTACCTAATACTTAAAAATAATTAAAGCAAATATAACTATTGCTAATAAATTATTAGATAAAAGATAAATAAGGCGAGACATGTTTTAACAAAGCGAGACATGCGAACGCGAGACATGTTTTAACAAAACATTGCTTGTGAATTGAAACAGAATGTATTATACAAAGTGATAATTGCACTTGTGAGACATTGAAGCTTAAAAGTATTTTCAGGATTTCTATAATCTTGTCAAATCACTTTATTTAATTAGTTTAAATTTGTATTTTCAGTTTTATTTGGCCAACTTTGAAGCAATTATAAACTAAAAAAACTTTGTTATTTTAAACTCCTTGATGCAAAAACCCTTTGATGCAAAAGAACTTAATACATTTAAAAAAATCTTCCACTCCATTTCTTTCCAGAATTTTTTAAACATGTATTACTTTAATATATCATTATGTTTATACACTTTTTGGACTAACTTCCTGAAGTAATGGGAATTGTTGCTTAAATTTTCATTTTCTACTTTTAAGTTTTAAATTAAAAGTAAACAGACCAAGGATTCGCAGGGTAATCCTTTTTTCTCTCCTTCGTGATTATTTTCTTACGACAACCAATCAAATCTTAAGGACAGAAACTTCCAAGGTGGGGACTAAAGCACTTTTCAAATATGAAGAAAAAAAATAGAAAGATCTACAGTACTGTTTTAATTAAGTATCTTACTCACTCTCTTCAGCAAATAAAAGAATTAAATCAAAAGATAGTCTAAAAAAAGAGGGAAAAAGGGGCTCTGCATTTACATCTTGATTCAGAGATTAGAAAAGTTGGAAAGTTTGTCTTTAAGTGATGCTGGGGCTATAATCTCATAATCTTTTGAAATTGATTTGCTTAAGAAATATAATGGTCGGGAAAAGAGCGAAAATGTTTGGAAAGGAGGGTGAATGTATTTGCTTTAACCGATTAAAGTTTGAGAATTGTTTTTGGAGCCAGTAAAAAGGACATTTAAAGTACCTCTTTGGCTAGAATTACTCGAAGAATACGTTTATGAAAATTGTAATTATGTATTGAATATTTGGTGTATCAATGCCGCGTAATATAAATAAGGAAAATAATTTATGTATCCGACTAGTCTCGACCATTTTTTTAAGTATTAATAAAAAAAAAAATGTAAAAAAAAAACAGTTTGTTTGTTTTATTATGTGTAAAAACTAGCAAAAAGAATATTATTATTTTTTTTAAATGTATATTTTTATGTATTTTTTGCCTACTCGTTGAGCACTGTCAAAACGTTCTATTACCTTAAAAAAATATCCTTTGAGGATTTTACTTAGAAAGCTATAAATTGTATTTCAAACTATTATCTTAAAGGAAGTATTTATACTACTGAATTAGTGATCAATGTAGTTAGAAAAGCAAATTAACTACATGCATAAAAAATGAAATTTGACATTTTTCTCTTAATCTGTAACTCAAAACATGTGTGCTAGAATCATAAACACTCACAAACAATTGCAAACAATTAATTTAAATACGACATGAGATATCGTGTTTAAGATGGTAGAACATGTGAAGAAATTTGATTTAAACGTATTTAAGGATTTAAAATCACTACTCCATCCACTGTTTCTGGTACAGAAACTGCTATAACTTTTTAAATCATTGGAGTATTAACAAAAGTAAAGTATTTTTAGAAAGTCGAATGTATAGGGGTTATACATTTATAATAAACTCAATTTTGAAAATTTTGCGCAAATTCATGCTTTTGCACTGGTTAGATATCTTTAAAATATTTGCTTTAAAGTATTGTTACATTGTTTTTACAACTATTTCTTTTCATTTGTTTAATAATATGAGTAAAATTCGGATGCCCATGATCATAGTATATAAATTTACGCAAGTTTTAAAGAGAGAGAAAGTAAAAGTCATTATAATTACTTAATTATTCAGCATTAAAATCTTACTCATATTGATTTTATCACAAATTTCTCTAAGTAATTTAAAAACTATAACTGTCTCATATCCAGTATTATTAGAAAAGCAAAATGCATGCAATTAAGTTTCATATTTTTTAAATTTAAAATACAAAATGTATATTACATATCCATAATTTAGTTGAAATGTATTTTTTATAAATTATAATATCATGAAATTCTCTAAGTAAGATTAAAAATGATATCCGTCTCAAATGAAGTATTATTACTAATGTAAAATGCACTTATGTTTAATTGTGTAATTTTAGTATGCATATTTAATTTTTTTTTTGGATCACCATAATTTGGTTAAAATATATTTCTTATAATTAAGTATGTCACAAATTTTCTAAGTAAGTTTAAAAATGTTACCTGTCTCATATAGATTGTTATTAGAAATGTAACATGGACTTAATTTTTACTGCGTAGTTTAAATATGCGAACTTAAAAACTTATATTGCATTTCCATAATTTAATTAAAATGCATTTGTTATGAATGATTATATCGTAAATTTCTCTAAGTGAGTTTAAAAATTATGCATGTCTCATATCAAGTATAATTAGACGTGTAAAAGGCACTTAATTAAGATTTATAAAGTAATTTTAAAATGCATGATAAAAAGTGTATTCTACATTTCCAAAATTAAGTTAAAACGTGCTTCTTATAAAAAAAATAAAGACTTATGTAGCGAATTTCTCTGAGTTAGCGATAGTTAACCTACTTTGAGAAATGCACGATAACAATAGTTAACTTAGAGAAAGTAGTTAATGATACTAACATATTAAGGATTATTGGGAATTTAAAATGCATTTAAGTTTCATCGTCCAATTTTAA
Organism: Parasteatoda tepidariorum; assembly: GCF_043381705.1. Lineage (NCBI taxonomy): Eukaryota > Metazoa > Arthropoda > Arachnida > Araneae > Theridiidae > Parasteatoda > Parasteatoda tepidariorum. The sequence goes on along the minus strand of NC_092207.1, from coordinate 41,186,709 downwards.
AAATCATTTTAAAAACATTTTATTGCATCTCCATAATTTAGATAAAATGCATTTCTTATAAAGGGAAAGGAAAAAAAAACATTTCACATTAAAATTTAAACTATAATATAATATTAGCATTCTTAAAAATCTTAGGGCTAAATCTGTAAGTTAAATACTAACACTAGTGTTTCAAATTAGCAGGGAAAGTAATGCTATATCTAGAATTTATCTCTCAAATTTGATTGATTTCCTGAAATAAATTTTTTAACTGCATTTAGGATCACATATCGTTGATAGCCTTAGAAAAAGTGTCATTTAGAAAAAATGGTATTAGGTCGATTATATTTTTTAAGAGCTGCCCCCATTTCCGATTTCAGTTTTTTACTGTATCTAGGTACAATCATTGGATATTCGAGGCATACTCCACTATATTCCAGTTTTTAAAATCTTAATCTTTTTTTATGGAAACTTCTAAAAAGCATATTTTTATAAAGACAATATTTTATCCCTTAAGAAACCACAAAATATAAAAGATCAAAGTATCTTACGGGAATATGAAAACATAAAAATAAAAAATAAATCGATAAGATCCCAAAAAACAAAATGCTTTTAAGGTATAAAGATTCTAAAGGACATTGAATTACCTTGTTTTTATTGTAGAATTAAGATATATTATATTTTAGACTACCATTTTTTATACTGGATTTGAAAATGGCGTGTCAAAAGTTTTAGTAAGTTTTTTTTTAAAAAAAAGTCTTTTAATGACATGAAATTACAGAAATTTCGAAACAAGTTTCCTTTAAGTTAATGTTTAATCTGATGTCTGTATTCCAGAGAAGGATTTTTTATATAGAGAATTTTTCCAAGTATTTCTTTATCTCACGGTTAGGAATATATTCTATAAAAATAATAAATTTCAAAGCGTACTTTTAAGATTAAGTTATTTATTGCTATTGCAAGAATAAAAAAGTGTACCCCAGTTTTTACGGCATTTAATGAAAATAAAAAAAGTAATTCTTAAGAAGAAACCAATATAGTAAGAGAATTCCATAAATCGCAACTAAATTAATATTAAAGCATAACATTAAACCAATTTTTAAGTTACACTTTGCTATTACCATTAAGTTTATTATTATCTAAAAAGTATTTGAAAACGCTATGTAATTTGCAATTAAATAAACTCCACACATAATATATATGAGTCATTAATAATCATTTTTAAAATTAACTTACGTAAAAAATTGCACTTAAAGGAATTATGCAGGAAATGTTGCTTAATATTCTTTTTTAATGGGGCACCTATCCATTTTTATATATTTTTGACGGTCTTATAAGGAGTAAAAATATATTTTGGTATATTTTAATAACAAAAAGAAGTCTAATAGTTATTATCGGAATTATATATGTGCTTAAATATAAAAGCCAAAAAGCGTAGATTGAATTTTTTTCATTCATATTCATAAATTTATGAATAATTATTTTTGTAAATTAAAGAAACTTAAACGAAAAATAATTTTTTTCTTTTATATCTAAATAACTGCAAATTTGAGAAACTACTGATTGGAAGTAAGCAGTTTTTGAAAAATTTTACTTTTCATGCAGAAGAAGACACCGGTCTTTCATGCTGTATTTCAGAGCCATGAATCATGAAAATGATAAATATTAAATTTTTCACTTATTTTGAAGAAAATTAATACAGAGCAATGAAAAAAATTGGAAAAATATGTTTAATAAAAAGATTGCGCCAAAGAGTTGAAATATTAGCTCAATTTAAACATTCCATTACTATCTTAATTTCCTTTAAATTTCTACTTTCTGAAAATAAGATTTATTTTTAAAATTATTGTTTTCTGCAACACATTATTTTTCAAGGTTTCTTACTACTTTTTGACGAAAATTATAAAAACTATTTTTTCATAATAACAAAAAAGAAAAAAAAACAATATAATGCATTGACTTAGCAGAAAAACAAAATATTAACTTGTTTTACGGAATTTTTTCTTCATTATTTTTTACCATAAGAAAATATTATTTCAAGCAAAAACTTGCCAAATTCAATCTACTTGTTAAAAATTTGAGAAAATAATCTTTAAGTATACATCGATTTTTTTTTAAGCAAAACACTTTGCATTAGACATTAATCTTATGTTTTCGAAATTAAAATAAATGTAGCATCTGATTTAAGATTTAGAAAACTTTCTCAGCATATATCTCCCAACTTCGAGGCACTTTCTTCGCACCATATGACTAGCTTAACTATAATTCTTTGAATTCATGAAATATATAGAATGAGAAATAAGAGCATCATGAATGCCATAAAATATTCTTTAATGCCGGAATAATAAAAGCAGTCTAGAAATTACCATTTAATTCATATAATAATAAACTGTGCTTAATTTGCACTTTATTATTACCATTGAGTTCATGAATATACTAAGGGTTAGAAAACACAATATTATTTATATTTTATGAAAATTAATACATAATATATGGAAGCTAATAATTATCATTTCTAAAACTAACTTTTATAAAAAATTGCACATAAATGAATTATGGAAAAAAATGTATAATAATTAGTTTTTTTTTTTTTTTTTTTTTTTTTTTTNACACAATATTATTTATATTTTATGAAAATTAATACATAATATATGGAAGCTAATAATTATCATTTCTAAAACTAATTTTTATAAAAAATTTCACATAAATGAATTATGGAAAAAAATGAATAATAATTAGTTTTTTTTTTCTTTTTTTTTTAAATCATTTGCTTAATATTAGAATTGCCAATGCTATTTTTATTACCTTCGAAAATTCAACTACTTGAAAATAGCATTTATTTTTTAAATTATTATTGCCCAGAACAAATTATTTTTCAAGGTTTGCTGCTACTTTTGAACAAAAAAACACTTAAAAAAAAGCTATATGAGGTATTGACTTAGCAGAAAAACATACGAATAACGTGTTATACAAGTATGTTCTCTTCATTATTTCTTTTTCCTATAAGCAACTCAATAATATTTCAAGCAAAAACTTACATTAGCATAATCTAATCAAATAGAGTTTTTGAAAATTTAAACTATAAATCTCAAAGCATGCATTTAAATTTTTTTAAGCAAAATACACATTAATCTTGTGTTTTCAAAATTCAAAGAAATGTAGAATCTGATTTAAGATTTAGAAAACTTTCTCTGCATATATCTCCCAACCTCGAGGCACTTTCTTCGCGCCATAAGACTGACCTACCTTATAAGGGGATAAAAGTCTTTGAATTCATGAAATATGTAAAGAAGCGAGCCATAAAAGTATCATGAATGTCGTAAAAAATTCTTTAATACCGGAATTTCTTTATCATTAATGCAAAGGCACTTCCTAAGTTTTCACTCTTTTCTCCCGGAAGGCGAAGTAATGTTCAAATTAGGGGGACATAAATTTGAAACAAAAAGCTTTCTGTTGCAAGAACTTCCCTCTTTATATCTTATTAGATGTCCTACAGTCACTTTGTTTGTGCTTCTTGCAGCAATACTACTGCAAGTCGAGAAATTCTTTTGGTAGGTTAACAAGAAATATATCTCCTTTTTAAGGCATGTATAGTTAAAAGTAAGATAGGATAACAGTAAACTGTTTCTTTATTACATAAGTTATCGTGTTTTAAACATTTCTGTACAATTTGTTTGGGATTTAAGCATAAAATATGAGTAATAAAGTGCTGAAAGATAAATAAAATAAATATTCGATTTCTGTATTTTAAAATTTTGTAAATTATTGCGAGAGGAAAAATTTGCGTTAACTTAAGTGTAGATCATCATTTAATTTACGTTTGAACGAACTAATAGCACTTAAATTTTTTTAGCTTTGAGACTTGTTTTTCTTTTAACGAAATATAATTGAGGGATATCGAAACAAAACACCATTTTTTTAATACTTTAATATGTGCAGCACTTTCATTTTGTCTGTTCTTCATGCAGCAATACTACATGGAGAAAAAAGTCTGGGGAAATAAATAACCATTCTTGTATATTAAAAACATTTCTGGTATAAAAACCTGGTAATTTTAAAAAAACATACGCTACTTAAATCATACATTTATCAATTTTACCGTTCGCTATAGTAACGGTTTACCGGTAAATCTGGTTTTCGAAATTATAGTTCTTATTACCATGCACTTAGTAACGAATACAAAATTAAAAATTAAATTTAATCAAATTAAAAATTTTTATGCCGGATTCTTTAGTATTACGAAAAATTACCAAAATATTTTTCAGAACTGTAACTTATTTTACCATTTATTTGGTGATTTTAACAATTTAACGTCTCTGTCTCTTACCAAATAGCGTAGTAATAATCTGTTTACACAGCTATAGGTTTCTTTTTCACGGCAGTTTATTAAATAGCTTATAGAGTAATATCGCGGTTAATAATTTTTTTCTAATATGATAATTAATTATAACAAGCAGTAAAATTACATGACTGATGGTTTCAAATGCTAACTTGTTTTAAAGATCATAAACTTAGATATATCAAGTTATTATGTCTGCTTTATCCATCTGTTCTCTGCTGAGTAATGGGGCTTCTTTATTTATTCACGTACATAAATGGATTTTTTTTTAAAATGCAAACTTCTTTCTTTGCAAACCTTTTTTAATGCGAAAAACAATCATATCTTCTTGGGTACTCCATTTTTTAGTGGTATTGTTCTCCCACCATACCTTCTGAAACGTAAAAATAGAGTTTTTTTCGTCAATTTGTCCTTTAATTTAAAGAGAGACAAGTCATTCTTTTTATAAAGCACAGGGATCTGCATATATATATCTGAACTAAATATATTTATTTATTGTTATATATCCAAGATTAAGACGCTATTCCAACCAGTTTCCTCCATTTTAAATAGCATTTTACACAAAACAAGACTGCTAGCCAGAAAAATCACTGTAAAACGCCTGAATTACTGTTTCAGTACTTCTATATATATTTATTGTTATACATACGCATACTGACTTGAATGCTCATTACAGTGAATAATCAAGTTGAATAATAGATAGCACAGGTTAGATATTATATAACACAATTTAGAGTTGGACATAATAGCGCTGCATCGATTATATATGCATAAATTGTAGTAGGTTCGAATCCCCCCGTATTCCTGGTTATATCTTTGTAATTTCTTGTTCTATATTGTGCTATGTGTTCTTCAACTTGGCTGGGGCTTAAAAGGAAGCACATGAAGCCTGCCTATGTATGTGTAACAGTAAATATGTATGAAAAAAGACACATCCAGGGTTGTGGTTGAGATCGGAATTCTATTTGCAAGTTTGGTGACTAACATTTAAATTACTGATTTAATTCAGCCTTGTACAGACAATTTCATACTTACAAATACGTATTTCTTAAGTTGTCAAAGTTGGTAAGCGTTTGCTTGCAGTTTGCATAAAATCTGTAACAACTCGCCGACCTAAAATCAACAATAGCAAGCATTTAATAACTAGAGGTCATCGAGCTGAACATGCGATGTTATTTCAAATTTTACTAGACTATGAAAATTATCAATTATTTTCCTAAAATTACCAACTCTTTCAAAAAAATTACCAGCTTAGGAAAAATTACCAAATATTACTTCATTTGATATCAAGCAACATGGTAATAAAATCATGTTTTACTGTTAATAATACCAAAAATCATTGCAAAAGCACTTCAGCAAAATTATCACGCTTTTTGGGGCCCCCATGCAGCCAGAAAGACGGAAAATTTTACATATTCCAGTAGTTGTTTTCAAGAAAGATATTTTCTTTTTGTAAGTAAAAAAATTCCTTTTATTTATGCATTTAGTTCAGAAAAAAATGGAAATTTAAAAACATGAAGTTCAATTTTTATTCAATCACAGAAAACAGAACATAGCAAAAGCAAAGCACTATATACAAAAGAATATCGATTATTTTTGCAATTATTACTAATACTAAGATTTTTTAATTGTTTATAATTAAAATTTTCCTCGAAAATGAATCTTGGATTTTACCTAATGATTATAAGGAATATAATAGAATTAAGTGGTTTTGATAAGCAAGTAAATGACAAACATAAAGGTTGAATTTTTGTGCTATCAATAAATATTTCTTCAAAACAACACATTTGAATTATATTTATTAAAAACTATAGAAAAAGGCATTAAGCCAATCAATTCCATTTAAAATTAAACAAAATACATCGAAGAATACATGAAAAATTGTCAATCAGATGAAGGAAGTATATGAATAAAAACTACGTCCTACTATTCGAATATTTACAAATTGGAGCTCTTATAACTCGCTAACAAAAGCTCCGATTTACAATAGTTTGCTGCATATAAAGAGAAAAGTACCAGATGATATTTGTTTAAAAGTCTAAAAGAGAAAGACTATTTGCTTGGTTTTACACTTATAGTATAATATTATATGTATAAAATAATGAAATATTTATTTTATAATTGCATTTTAAAAATATATAGTTAATTATAGCCCATCTACTAAAGCTATAATTACTACTTACTTCTCTGATGAAAGAAAAACACAAGCAGAGAGATATGCATATGGTAAATTAACATAATTTGACACTATCCCCGTTCCCATTTATTTATTATTAAGAACATTTTGAAAGTTTTAAAAATAAAATGCATGTTATAAATTTTTGAAAAATACATAAAATATCAAGTTTATATTTGTATTTGAAAATTTAATAAATTATAACCCAATTACTGCCCATTTCTCTTACTGCCCATTCTCATTTCTCTCATCACTCTTCTTCAAAACATATATAAATGTTTGAATAAATATAATTTGACCCTATTCCCGTCCTTTAGGGCAAAAAATGTGCCAAATAAGAGTTGAATTTTTCTCATTAAGCTCTTTTCAATTTTATTGTGTTATTTCAATGATATTTTTCCCTCATTTCCTAGAATAATTAGATTGATTTTTGTTATCAAATGCCAATAAATGAATTTTTTATGTTATATACAGTGTGCAAAAATAAATATCATTGAGCAATTGTAATACTTCGAAATTTATTTTTGTAAAGATCAGGTTCCTTCTTTTAATAAAAAAGCAATTACATTTTATTGAAACTATCGTAGATTATGCCTAGCTTTCTGTAGAGCATAAAATTAAAATTAATGTTGAAAAATAAATAATTAAAATAGTACACACTAATTGTGCATTATTTTAATAATTTGATTATTTTAAATAAGAGCAACTTTTGTTGGAATATTATGAAACATTTTAAATTTAATTAACATGATCTCCGGGAAAATAATTTTGTGTATACATATTTAAATTTTTATGATAAATATGATTCATAATACTTAAAAAGTACAAAAGCTTCAAGAGAAAAATAATGCAGAGAAGTAATTATTGAGATACGATACAATAATCAATTAAACAGGCATTAATGATATCTACATCTATCTTAAATTATAATTTGTCAGATTATAATACTATTTTTTAGTTCTCTCCCATTCTTAACTATTAACTTCTAACCTTCAATCACTATGTTTTTGTCTTCATATTTTCCTATCCTATCGTAACTGTATATTAAGCGCAGTCATTACGGAACATCCTCCATACAATTTCATATCGGATAAGTATTATCAACAAGCAGATTCTTAATTTTATACATTATTCCAATTTAAATATAAACAACGAAGATAAAAATTAAAATATTAAGCATGAAATGAGTAACATTCTTATTTTGAAGACAGCATTTAAAATTCTACAAACAATTACATATTTCACGGGTACCAAAATAGCAAGTCTCTTATTAATCTCAGATTTCCTTTAAATTCCAATACTACTTTTCAGCTGTGTTTAAGCCTTTATGTAAATCACTAATAAAATGCAGCATATTATTAAATTACATAATTTTTGAAACCTTATCTACTGGTACCTCAATAGTAAGTATCTATTGTTATTATTATTAATCTCAGATTTCATCTTAAATTTCATACTCGTTTTCAGTTATGTTTAAGCTTTTATGTAAAGCGCTAATAAAATGCAGCTGAAATTTGCTTTTATTTTAACAGCCGTTGGAGGCATTGATGAAGCCTTAGAGGGGAATTCTCCTTGCATTGTTGTTGAAGATGGTCGACATAGCGGTAGTGGAAGTACTGGTACTCCTTTGTCTCTTCTAACAAAAGGCGAGTAGTCATTAAAATCCACTTTCATTTTGCACATTCTTATTTTGTTTAATCGCTAAACTAGCGTGCATATTATAATTTTTTCTATTTTACTTATTTTATATAAAAGGATTGTGCAAAAAATAAACGACGCGACGTCACTAAGTTCAGTTTGGAGCAATGTGGTAAAAAACCATCAAACCTATCATTTCTGGACATCGTTTACAGTATATACAGATGGATACAAGTGCAATGCCATTCATCTCATGTTATTTCCCACTACCACTTTCATTTGACCCATAAATCAATTAATCACTTTTACTTTCTTTTTTTTAATGTTAATCTTTATTTTGAACCATTATGTTTATCTCTCTATGCAAGCTATAAGCTAATTCTCTTTTCTTGATATCTTCCAGCTTTATGCTTCGAACCTTTCTACAATTTTTGCATATATGAACTAACTGAAATATCGGTTAGTTAAATTTCCAGTAAAATCTCTCTAGAAACTTCTTTTCTAAAAATTTCTAATTAGTGGAGTTATGATTTGTTTATAAAAGGATTATTTGATTGTAATGACGATAATTTACCACACAGCTGTAATGATATGAGCTCAAAAATTTGATGAAAAATAAAGCGAATAAATGAATGCAGCTTAAAGATCTTTTTTTTAAGTTCTTCTTTGTAAATTTTTAAGGCTGCACACTTTTAGTGTGACATATTCTGTGATCATGTAATTAAAAAAATAGAAGATGGAAATAAATTCCTTGAAATCACTTTTGGTTGATTTCTACATTTTTAGATTTTGTAAAACCAACACGTTTATAATAAACGAATGCAATCTGTTATGCAAACACAGTAGGAGATTATATATTATTTAGCTTGATATTATTAAACTTATATATTATTAAACTTATACATAATTGAACTTTAAAAATTACATTTAATTTATATCACGAGAGTTTTGAAAATAAAAAATTTAGTTCTGCAATTTTCCAAAAAAAATTTGTTTTAATAGTGAATACAGTACAATGTAAAATGAAAAGTCCTACCTATATATTTAAGACCAAAAGTTATCAGTAAACAGTTTATCAGTACTTTTAACTGTTTATTCAACATTTATCATAAAAGAGTATCAAAATGGACAGAGCACTCACCGTCAGGAATCGAGCCTCGGATCCTATTTAACAATATTTTAGGTAAACTAATTTACTTCTACCATATACTACGTAAACAATTTTAAAATCAAGAATAATAAATTGTTTGAAAAATGTTCATAGTGTCAGAGTTAGTGAGAAGTAAGAGTTACAATTATCCTCTATAAATACTCATCTAGATTAGTAACGTTAAATTATTTCTTTTTCAATATGAGTGGCACTGTAATATTTAAATAGTACTGTGCAGGACACAACGTAGTACTTGAAATAGCACTGTCAACTTTCCAGAAGCCGAGATAAATACATTTTTCTAAGGGAGTGAAGAGCTGAATGAATGCTAAATAAATACTCCAATAGATATTGAGCGTTTAAAGCTTAGTTTCATAAAGAAACTGTGATTACCAACTCTGAAAATATATGGTCAAAACTACCAGAATATGGTAAAATTTACCTTGTTTCTTTCTCTGAGGGAACACCAGAAATCTCGATAATTTTTATCTCATCACTTTGACGTTGATTTTGGTGAAATTAATAATAAAATATAGTTTTATAATATGTGCCAAAATTTGGCAACCATATTAATCAAAGCTATCGTTTTTTTTTTTAAATCAGAAAATCAGAAATTCCTTTGCAGTACAGTAAGGTAATTTTACCAGAATTCTTCGTGCATCAACTTCAAAGGAAAGTTGTTTTTTTTTTTGTTTTTTTTTAAGCTAATATGTACGTTTATTGTGGTTTAAAGAATAGGCAGCAGGGCCCTAAGTGCTGTCAGGCTTGGCTTACGCATTTATATGGATTAATGAATCCTAGACATTACAGTGTCACTAAGTTAATTTTAAAAAAAAGGTACTTTCTTAAAACACATTTAAATGTGTAGTAGAAAATAAATGGCATTTGGAAATCAATTAATTCTTATAACTATTGCACCTAATTTGTTTTAGGAGACTGATTCACCAATTTAAGCAGCATGCAATTATATATTTAATTCTACATAAATCATGATTTAACTGATTTCTTCCAAAATGGTGTTTGTTATTTCAATAAAAGGAAGAAAAGAAAATCAAAAATTTACTAGTTTTTTGAGCATAAAAAATATATTTAGTTTTAGAGAAATGCATCATTTTTTCATGAAATAATTAAAATTAATTTATGTGTTTTGCATGTTATAAAAGTACACGTTACTATTTATATAATAATAATGCATTATTTTTAATAAAAAATTCTTTTATTTGATTTATTAAAAGCAAGTTTGCTAGTTTGCTAGAAAAAAATAAGAAACGAAAGTACGCATTTTTGTGAAATATTATATTTATTGCGAAATATATTCATTATTTTTGATATTAAAATTGTGTCACTAGATCAGAATTGTTTTCAGCTATTTTTGTACAATTTTAAAAATATTTCATTTCGTGAGAAATTAAATATGCAGAAACAAATTTATTTCCGTAAATAAAAACCTACCGAGTGCTTATAACTTTAACAGAATTCATGAATTAAAAATGAGATAGAACGAGGTTTTTCATTACATATGAAGCTCACAAAAGGTTTTATTTTTTTAAATATGCTTTACTGAAAAATCTTCAATTGCTAAGCTTTTAAGAAATACCTATGACAAATCTTATTTTTAAGTTTTGCATTCACAATTCAGGTAAATATTTACTTACGTTTAACTTTTTTTTTTCATTTTGGAGTCCTTACCTTTTGTGTCAAACATATCTTCAACGAGTATGGCAATTTACTTTTCGCTTATCGCAAAAACTTCTTAAATTTGAAAAAAATAATAAAAACTTTCAAAATAAATTGATGTTTTAAATTCTAAATACCTTTGAATTTCAATACTCTTTCATTCGTTATTATTTTTTTTTACTTTCTCAGAAGCACTTAAGTTCCTGAAATCTCTATTTTTAAATCAAAACTGAAAGAAAAATTATATTAAAAATAAAAACTCAAGATAAATTCGTTTTTTAAACAGTTGTGTTTTCTAAAAAAATATGCAAGTTGTTGATAAATATTGTATAAAAATAAATAATACTATTAATTTTTTTATTAAGTATTATTACAGTATGTAAACATCACAAAGAGAATGGATTTTTCTACATATAAGTTTATATCTTTCACAAAGTGTATTCTAAAGTATATAGTTACGTATGTTTATTTTAATTACTTATTTTGAAAATCTATCAAAAAACAAATGACTAAAATTAAATTTTAGACAGAAAGAAATTAATTTAAAGGGTAACATAATTAATTGAGCTAAGAATACGGAATTACAACAGTTTCCTGAGAAATTACAGTAGCATAGTACACTGTAATTGAATGCGCTAAAATACTGACAGCAAATTTAAAAAGAGCAAAATCAAAAAGATCACAGAACGATAAGTCTTAAAAAAGTTGGTTAAAGATCTGAAAATATGGTATAATCTTTTGAAGGTAAAGTTATTTAGTCAAAAAAATTTTCCTAGATTATAAAATATTTTTAAGGAAATCAGAAAAATCGCTTACTAGATAAAAAAGCCTAAACATGTTTCAGAGGTAAAAAAAACTATATTTTAGTTCCTAGATAGAATGTAGATTGCTAACACTTATTACGGAAACAATTTTAAACTTAATAAGAATACTTTTCAAATTTTGCATGCATTGACAAAAGGATCCAATATTGAATTAAAACAACTATACGCACTGTTCGGAGTTCATTAATACTGATTAGTAATATACATTGCATGGAATTTATTAGTACCAAACAGTTTTTGAATCCAAAATTCATGTAGTCTTATACTTACATACTTATGTACAAATATTACATCAATTTTGAACATTAACAAGCATGTTTTTATCGAAATAAAACTCACGAATTAGCTTGTAATATTTTTTACCAAGTATTTTGCTAAATATTAGATCATTTATAAAATATTTGCGTTCCTTAATATTTTTTATAATACATTTTTTTGAAAAAAAAGAAGAAAGAAAAAAAAACATTTATAAAAGGCAAATAAGATTCGAACTATTGCAACTAATAGAGAGATGGACTTTGTAGAAAAATTCCTCAGAGACAACCGAAACATTTTGTTTAAAAAAATTAAGTACTTCTTTAGGCAGAAGTGTTTAAAAGTTCATATTTTATTGATTTTACTAGCGTTGTATTACTCACAACATAAAACTTCTAACGTTTTCAACAAAAAAAAAAAGTTCTTTAATTTCCCATACTAGACAACAACCGAATTTTAGAAGGGCATGCTAATCTCACTATCTAATACTTTACACTGTCCGAAGAAAAGTGACAAGATGTGCTAAGAGAAAGAATATAAGCGCCTGACAAAATAACAATGCTTGCAAGCAAGCATCGGGATTACCCTTGAAATTGAGACTATAATACCATTAATCTCCAACTCTGCATGGGAAAATACTTTGCCCAAAATCATCCCCTACTACACTCGACTCATTAAGCTAGTCTTAAGCAATCTTCTAGCTGTCGATAGAAATAATTTTTCTTAAAATAGAGAGAGGAGGGAGCATTCTAAAGATTTGGTGCATATGCGTTGATGGCATAGGTGTAAGCGAATTCGTTAATTTTGTTTGTAAAGAATCGCAATGAATCAGAAAGCTGATTGCGTCGAACGCAATTTCAGGGATATTGACATAGATTTTTATGTAGTTTATTTTCTCCTCTAGATGCGTTGCCAGGTTTCTTTGTCGCCATTCAAATTTATTGCATAAAAAAGTTTATATCTGTTACACTTTGATGGGGAAAGTATGCAAAACTAAATTCTTTCTTTTTCCTTAAAAGAAACGAAGACTGGAGTGCAAAATGGTAAAGGCAACCAATTTTTTTTAATTGCATTTGGGTAAAATTTAAATTATATGAATTAAAGTAGTTCATTTCAACGTAAAATAATTATGTTAAAGAATATGGGATTCTGTTTATAAACTTTAATTCAACTAACAATAAGTACAAAGATTACAATACAGATTACAATAATAATGGAGCAAACTTTCATAAAATATATTCATTTTATTATATATCCATACATTTATTTTGATGCCCATTCTGCAAATTCTGTGCATTTGATTCTGAATTCCTTTCTTTTATACAAAAATAAAAACATATTATTTTAATTGCATTCAGTGATTATATCCTAGGTAAATTATTTTAAGAATATAAATTTAACTGTCAAACAACAAAAAATTATGCACTTAAATATGTGCACACTTTGTTAGACTTAAGTTTGACTTAATACATCCAAAAAATTTATTTTACGAAGTCAAAATAATTTTTAAATTAATAAACATGCTGAAACGCATTTATAAAGCATTATAAATCTTTTTTTAATTTTTAGTATGTTATTCATTTTCAAGTAAATAACTAATTGTATAACTTTTTCAAAATATCGCTTTTCGAATAAAATGCATCTAAAATATTTTTTTTATAAATAAGTACTAATTAAACTTGTTTTTAAATCCGCATTGCAAACACCAGATTAGGACAAATGACGAAATTAGATATTCAATGAATCATGAAAGAAATGTTTATTTAAATTAAACTCAATATTGATTTACCTAATTTCCAGTATTTCTTGAAAATGTCTTTGGCTAAAAACATTGTTATTGTAAGTAATTTTTGTAATATCGTTCTGAATAAAAATTTATAATTATTTCGAAGAAAATATTCCTATTATTTCTTACAATAGACGCTAATAATCAAATTTCTCCTTCCTTTTCCCCTATTTTAACTTCTACCTTTTTAAAAACAACATTTTTGTGTATTCAAATTTGCACTTTTATTTAGATTATTCTTAAAGCTCTGGATTAAGTATGTGTTTGGGAATATGGATGTTTTTAGATTATAAACTGCAATTCCTAAAACACATTTATTCAATAATAGATGTGTTAAATCCTGAAATGTTATATTTCTTTCATATAAAATATTTATATTGGTAGATTAATATGCTGGTTTGTTTTTGTATTACTCATCATGACCACTATCAATCGATTTCGAACAGCACAATACGAACTAAACACATAAAAGAATTATAATTTATAATAGCACTGCGTTGTGTCTGAAATCTAATGTCCGAATGTTTTTCGAATATACTGTTGGCATTAAACAATGGACAAATTGAAGAATCTGCAAATCGAAATTCGAGCAGTTGTCCTACAAGGTAGTAATGTCTAGTCCTGTTTTAAGGATGTCTGACTCTAGGCGATGCTCAGAGTATTGATGGAATGTCAAATCTAATGGTAATGCCAAATCTCAAACACACAAAAGACATTCATTGTGTCCTTATTTTTTATTGCTTTTTTGAATAGAAAAACAAATATTTGTAATTTTTGTGTAATACTTACCTTTTGTGTTCTACTTACATATTTATATATGAAACTTTAAGTTAACCAAAGTACTTAGTTAGACCATTACTGTTGCACCAACCAAATTCGCTTTTCTTTGCTAAACTTTCAATTATGGAAAAAATCCTTTGTTTAACGTTACCTAGATAGAAACACACCACCCCCGATTATTTACGCATATCACAAGTTGTAAAAAATATAACAAGAACAAGAAATAAACCATAAAAGAAATCAGAAAGCTATCCTGGTTATGGCAACTATTTTCAATGGCAATTCCATTTTCATATAAAATTGCATCGCAAGGTTAAATACCCGCCGTTGTTGCAAAGAAAAAAAAATCGTAAATTATTAAACTAGAAATTCACCCTTAATTGAATTAGAAGGCACTAGATATCCACAAGTAAATCCAACTTTTTTCACTTTACATAGAATTTTTTATTATGTATTTACTAATATACATGATATAATAAACATTTATTTTTAGATGTTGGACGGATTACATTGCCACAACCTATCTGTACAGTTGTTCCCCGCGATATATCAGAATATGAAGAATTACCACCTGGTAATGAAGATTCTAGGACTCTTCAACCCCAGGAGTCATGGAATACATTTTTTAGCCATCCAGAAGCATCTTTCGTTAGGCTTAATTTTTCTATGCCCCATAATTCCCGATTGGCTTTGTTGGCAAGAAAGAATGAGCCCCCATCTATTACATCTTATGATATCATGGAAGTTATTGGCGATGAAATGAGAAGATACGTAAGAGCAGCATTGGTGAGTGTACTTATTTGTATGGCTTATAGGAAACCTAATTGTAAATAAACGAAAATTATATAGAAAAATAGAGCCAATTTTATCAATATAGTTAACCTTTTGCTTACGGCTGGTACAACATGTATACCACATGTAATGGTACAGCATATTGTACCGTAAGCAAAGGGTTAAGTAAAACTCGTGCAAATGTTTACAATTTTTATACATAACTGTGATTGACTATGTTTAAATGATATAATATTTTTGATATCAGAGAGGAAGTGTATTTCTAACATTCCAAAATTTCTGAAATAGCAGACAAGCCATCAGAAAAAAAAAACAATTAAGAAATATTTTTAAAAGATCAGGCACAAAACCACGTGTGTGTAATAAAATAAAATTACGCATTAATGATCTTTTTGAAACTGATTTAAACTATACTTTTTAAGAACGTCATTAAATGCTGCTCATTGTATATCGTTGAGCACTATTCAAATCTTAGTATTAAAATACAAATAAAATAAGCTACTGCTGCGAAATATTTTTGAGCAAATAAGAAAATAATCAAACGGATTTCCATTGACGTGATAGAGGAAGTATTTTTTTTTAAAAATCAAATTAATTTTTCAATTTGCTAGCAAAACACTTTCATTTAAAGTCTGAGGGCGTTTATTGTTATTATTTCAGAGCTTAAAACTCAAATTCAATTTTATATTGAGAAAATCAATTTTACGCAATATGAAGTAATATGATATTTTAACTCAAAATATGGAATCCCTTGTTGACAATTCAATACAAAACAAAATTTATCAAAAAGTAATAGTTAGTTCCTTACAGTATTTCGTAAAAGTAATAGTTTCTGTAGTTATAAACGTTTTATATTGTTGATGAAGGCAATGGGTGATAACCATTTGTTATGCAACTTAAAATAATAAAAAATGTATTAATAATATGATATTAAGTTATGAAACCCAAAATAATTTTGTAAATCTCTTTTATATTTGCATTTTTGCTATTTTTTATTAAAAATTATTAAATTGCATAGAAAAAAAAAACAGCAAGATTTTTTAGTACATATTAAGAAGGGATTTAAGCGTCGGAAACAGCTTAAAAACTTCGAGTAAAACTGAAAAAAGTTATGAATTTGAGAATCATTTGATGTTTCTTTATAAATCCAAAAACGTATATAGGAAAACATCTGTAATCCACTCGTACTTCGATTTTAAATGGACCTAGACACTCTTAGAGTTTAAACCCGTTCGAATTTGTTAGTACATCTCGTTTATTCTATTCAGACTTCTCCACTTGCGCGTTTGAAAAGAAATCCTCATTCCTCAGAGCTTTTAAATTAGCTCCCATCAAGATATGATAAGCAGGAAATAGCTCTAAAAATAAAAACTGATGGTGGATTTCTAGGTACGCCATTACAGAAAACTTCCAAAATGGCGCAAGGAGTTATAGATTCTGTCATTTTCTCTGGATGGCCTTAGCGCTTTCGTGGGACGGCGCCATCAGTTTCGCTTTGACGGTGTACATTCTGGTTAATTACGTCATTACCTCATAACGGTTATGCTGTCCGAGTAAGAGACAACTGGTTCACAGATAATAAAAGAACATTTATTTTCGTGTATATTATGAGACCATATTTCCAGTTATGGTCTCTTGTCGAAAAGACAGCAGGTCAGCTAAGCACTCTCTTTTTTTTTCTCCATGGAAACTGATGAGCATCACAAAAAAGGTATTTTATATGAATGAGCTTTTGTAAAAATTATATTTAGTTCATGAATTACCTTCATAACGGTAAAACAGAATTACTTCTGATGAATGATTATCTCCCAGAAAAAAATATTATCGTCTTTACAAACCCTAACGATAATATATTGATGGCTTAATATATTATCGTTAGGTTTGTAAAAAAATAGTAATTAAATAAAGTCTGCTTTTACTCGGCATTAAATTTTGAAAAGTATGTGTCTTAAGAACTCGTATCATTTATTTACTATTCATACATTTTAATTTATTCCCATATGTTTTATCATTTTTAAATAAGTCTGATTTTAAATATTTCAACAGACAACATTTGATTTCGTTTACTTTAGTTTAACCAGAACGTCATTCATTAAACAAGAAAAATCTATCCTAACTAGTCTAGCATCAGTAAGACATTCTATTGGCCATGTGTCTACCAGTGATTTCAATGTAGGTTGTAAAGTTGTAAAGTAATAAGTATCGTAAGGGTAGGGGGCAATGTGCGATGTAGTAAAGGGCAATGTGCGATGTAGTAAGGGGCAATATGCGTATTTCTATTCCGTGTTTGTTTATTTCTCTCTAAAAGTGCAAAAACGGAATGGTAAAAAATATTTTGTTTCCAAAAATAAATCATTCTATTTGTTTACGTCTTTTTTTTTTAGATATTTATTTTATGTATTCAATAAACTTTTAGGTTTAATTCTACGGTGTTTTAATTCTACGGTAATTCTATGGTATGGACTTCTATGCCATTTCAATAAATAAAGCCAATAAGTTATTTTTTAAATTAAAGCTTTTTTGTTTTAACTGATATTATAATGCAACTCAGTTTATTATAACCACAAGGAGAAATATGTATGTTAAAATTTTCATAAATGTAACTTCACCAAAATTTACTACATAAAAGTAAAAATTATTACTGAAGATATGAAATATAGTATTTATCCATATAGTATTTATATAAAAAAGTATAGTACAGTTTTAAAAGAAAAAAAATAATATGCTTTTTTCTGTTACAATAGAGGTTTTTTTTCTTAAAAGCCAACGTGTTTGTGCACATGATAAAGAGTTTACAAAGCAATAATACTGAAAATACGTAAAATTTAATATGAGATAAATATGGGCAACTTCATGAATATCTATAATGTGTAATAATTAATTTATATAAATTGTTTAACTGAAGTAAATCTTGCAGCTTTTGATTAGTTTGTAAAAAATTAGAATTGTGTATAAACAAAGGTATATGAAAAACTAGATGTTTTCTTTCGTGTAGTCTTACACCATATGTGTTTGTTTAGAAACGAAATTAAAATTGTAAATACCTTCTTATCATTAGTCAAATTAAATATGAGAAGAAACTTTCATAAAATATAGTTTCATTGTACCCTGAGTTTCACTTTTAGAATCTTTATATTCTACCGGCCAATTTATATATTTTTATGTAATTTTAGGCTTCTTTTCTTTGTTATATTTCTGTGTTTGCCGGATTGATTCCATTTATCATTTAAATCAGATGATATATCTATCTTTTTTTTCCATTTGTAATAGAAAATATTTAAACTCAACGTTTAAGCAGACCTATTGACAATTTTATTCCTTTTTTTAAACAGGCATATCATAAATGAAACATCTAACATTATTAAATTAACTCTTAACTTAGCCTCGATACAAATTTGAATTATAGTTTTAAATTTCGATCTGCTGTATCTTTAATCTCAATCCCTTTGCCGAGAATATTTCCCCAATTTTTACATTATCCAAATTAGCTGCACGTCACGTCATCTCAATAAACTTTTATGATATTAAATATGCATTCATTACCATTTGCATAATGATTTTTGAAAAACACAGCATTTACCCAACCCCTATAATTATGTCGTTTAAAATAAAAGACACAAGAACAAAATAAGTGACGAATTTGTTTTTACAAGTATAAATTCAAAAGGGAATAATTTTGGAAATAAACTGCTCTTGTTCCGTTATAGTCTGTCACGCAATATTAACAGAACAGTGCTTTGATGATTTATTTCATACAACTTTATTTCCCTAAATCGTTCCTTATGTGTAAGTGGGGATTATAAAAAAAATATTTATTCTTATAGCTATAACGTAACTTATATTAAGGCTCATTTGTTTATTTTACAGCAAAAATTAATGCTCTCAAATTCAAATATAGAAAAAAATCGCACTGTTGTTGATAATTAGGCTTTAAATTTATGACACTTCAAGCAAAATTGGGAATAATTTCACTTGATTTCAAATAAAAGCATTGATGAGTTTTATATGATGTTGATTTTATGAGGCATAAATGAAGTTAAAATATCTAGATAGTTACCTAAATATTTAATTGCTGATTTTGCAGCTAAAAGTTAAATAACTCTCAAATTCAAATACAGTAATAAAAATCTTACTGCTCAGGTTTCAAATTTAGGACACTTCAAGCAAATAAGTATAATTGAGGTGGTAATAATGTCACTCGATTTCATCTAAAAGATTGGTGAGGTTTATATGAGGTTGATTTTATGAGATATAAATGAGGTTGAAATTGAGGTTTATTGGTGAGGTTCCTTTTGGTGCAAAACATAACTTCCTTTCTATCACAGATGTTTTCTTTTGCACCTGTCAACACGAAATAAACTAAAAAATACCATAGCTTTGAAAGAATTTTGAAAAAAATAATAATCTAAAAGTATGACATTTTATAAAAAGGAATAAAATACTTTTTGAAATATTAAAACTTAGCTATTAGAATTACATATTTTAAGCATTAAAAAATTTGTATTTAATAATGATTCAAGTAAATTGCTAATTTTGTATAATTATTTCAAATAATTATTTTCATGTAATTATTTTTATATAATTATTTTCATATAATTATTTTTATATAATTATTTTAATAAAATCATTTTTATAAAATTAAAAATTTGAAACATAGAAATGATTAATTTAAATTTAATAAAACTTAATATTACTTTTCAAGTGCTGATGAGAGTGTTTTTTTATTAACGGAAATTGCTCTAGAGATATGGCGAGAGACCCGAAAGGTAAGAAAAATCCATCAATAATTTGAAACTCTCAGCTGTTTTCAAGCTGATGTTGATTGGTCCATAATTTTAAAATGTTGCATCATTTTGAGAGTAAAGAATCCTGATGCGTAATGTTTTCTATTGCATTAAACGAAATTTAAAAGATATATTAAAATTTCGTCACTCGAACAAAGTACATTGTATCACGTGTAAACATATATCAATTAAAATATGGTTCAATTTAGATCTTTAATAAGGTTGCATCAACCTTCAATTTTACCATGGTTTATAGTACAGATGTTAGGGTTTAACGTTGTACTGATTTTTCTGAGATTCTACAATTATTTTAGGTTACAATAGCAATTTTAATGCCTAAAAAAACTTTCTAGTTATTTTTGTGATAAAAAATAAGATATCAATTTCAATGTGAACCCCATTTATTTTAATTAAAAAAATCTGCGAAACTAAACTGAACTGTTAGTGAAATATAAGTCGAAAGTAGTCCGACTGTGATTTTTTGTATCAAATCAGTAATATCAAGTAGATAAATTTACCAACTGATCTAACAGCAAAATTCTTCAATGTCATATAATTTAGTACTATAATGATGCATCCTTTGAAACGGTTTTCTAAAATGAGCTTTGTTTTTTTTTAAACTAAACAAACACATTACTTACAGAATGAAATAAAAACTTTTTTAGGACAAAATGCATAAGAAACTGTCTGAATAAAAAATCTTAAGCATAAACATCTTTACAGCACAAAGCTTCAAAACATTACTCTAAAAAACGACCCGTGAAATATCATCCAATCATAATATCCGTTCGCAAAGGTAAATAAAACTCAGTAGAAACTTCCGTCTATAACCTTATAAAATGTATCATCTATGTTTCAAAAGTGCAGTTTTTGACTCAATCGGAGGGTATCTTCTGTGCTAAATTTTCAACTATACTTTACCTACTTCCTCTATCTTGAATGGAGGGCACAATTTTACCTTATAGCCCTCTATTAGATTTCCCCTCTGTTTGCAGGCGAAATGGAACAGTGCTATCTCTCTATCTTTTCTTCTGTCCCTAATGTATACGGCTTACTGCAGAAGTAGACCTACTTTTCACAGTAGTGCCGAAGTTAAATCCAATTGATTTCACTGAATATACTTTTGTTATTTGTATTTTTCTAAGAACGAATGTGTGTATGCTTTCGCGTTCGAAAATGAAATTTCATCTCTCCTACACCCCCGACATAGCTCTTTCCTTCGCATCGTCTGCTAAAAATGTGCTTTGCTTTCTAAAGTGGTATTGACGCTTTCTGCACAATATATTCGACAGGGTGGTGAGGAGTGGGGGGGTAAGGAATGGTCAAAATATTCTCAGCTACATCCAAAGCAAATATTTCGAAGTTTTTCTAACCTTATTCTGCCGTCCTCCATCATGCTTTTCTTTTGACTAACTTTCTTTTCCCTTTATTCGATTTGGTTTTTTTTCTTTATTTTGTATTTTGATTATTTTCAATAAATATATCATTCCATCTCATTCCAGGCTCGTGTCAAGAATTAAATTTTTTATTGGCATTCTTCCGATTTTGCTGAAAATAAATAATTCCTATTTGCTCTACATTCCAGACTTATATTTTTTGTATAACACAAATTACAACGTGGTATTTTTTTATGTCCAGTTAGTATACATTTTTAAAATTCGTTATAGTTAACAAACTGTTTTTGAAAGATTTTTTATGATGTTTTCGAATAATAAACAGACGTTTATGATAGATAACGTTTATGATACAAAATAGTGCTTTCCATTATATACTATTGTATTTAGAAAATATTTTCTTCAGCTCATTTATCTTTTATTTTATTAGTAAACCTAACTTTATATACTCTTTGTAAGGAGTAAAAAATCGCAAATAATAAATAATTCTAAACACAAATGATAAGCCAAAATTCGATTAAATGTTTAAAACTATTTCATATTTCAATATCAATGTCATAACTGATTTACTTTATTTATATAAATGACCTGATTCGGCACCGGAAATTATACTATTTCTAGAAAACAGCCTATAGTAAGCAAGTTTTACAAGAATATGCACCGTTAAAATAGTGGTTAATAGCTCTCAAATTTGGTGTAGAATAACCCAAAAGATCGTGTGACCACTTTATATTAACATCAAATTATACATTCATTAATCTTTCGCAGGGTGTAATAAAATCTAAACACAGGTAATTAAGAATGCTTACCTCAAACTCATTCACGTTCACACCATTCTTGAAATATTTTTGAATCCGAAAACCTCAATTTTGGCATACTTTGAATATCATCAATAGGTTGCTTAAAATCTAGTACTGTGAATTTTGGGTTGTTTCTTCCGCTGCTATACATCTACAGAAACAAAAGTTCCAGTTATAAAATGCATGCATATTTTTAATAATGTATCAAGGATATATAGTATAATTTAATTATAAAATATAATAATAATTATATTAAAAATATGTGTTTTTGCAATAGATAACTTTATAATATTTAATTTCACTACGCTTCCCTGTTCTGTTTAATTTAATTCTTCTTTATTCCCTCTGTTGTGTTTGTGTATGTTTAATACACATGCTAATATTATGATAAAAATTATAAGATGTAATGACTAACAATTCTATGCCATAATGTAACCTAGACTACCTAATTGCAATGTAAAGTGACTGACTCTAATATGCATCTCATGTAATTGTTAGTTTTAATTTTAGTGTAATTGAACATCAAAAATGTACGCTACACCAAACGGAGGTAAAAAAAATATTCTTGGTGTTTTAATGCATCAAAAACCAAAGAATTATCTGAGGAGTTTCGCAAAATTTCTCAACTACTTGAAAAGTAGCTGATATCATGTTGGTGTTAAATTTACCTCAGCTTTTGTACCGAGCCACAATTTTCTTGATGAGTTTGTTTCAAGTGTAAAGCTGAACTTTTTCATCTCATTTCCAG
The DNA here is from genome assembly GCF_043381705.1 of Parasteatoda tepidariorum. NCBI lineage: Eukaryota > Metazoa > Arthropoda > Arachnida > Araneae > Theridiidae > Parasteatoda > Parasteatoda tepidariorum. The sequence continues at coordinate 41,163,587 of NC_092207.1, read as the reverse complement.
ATTTTATGTCTATGTTCGTCTTACAATTTAGAAAAAAACATGCATGTGTAATATGAATTATGAGGCGATATTTTTTTCCAGTTTGTTTTTTTATGAATTCTTGATAATGAACATATTATAACCAAGAAAGAGCAGATCACGGTGGCTCAGAGGATAGATCATTCTCCTCCCAATGAGGTGACTCAGATTAGAATCCCAGTGGTGGCAGATTGATATTTGATGAGAGAATTCTTAGAGAATTTCGGGAAAAGAATTACGAATACTGACCATATTACTTAGGTAAAATATCCTCAACTGTATAAGGATCAAGGCCGATGCCGAGTGGGATTTTTACCGAGTGCTATTTTCGTGGTTTTCCCCTCCATGTAAGGCAATGCTTATTAGTTCCATCAAAAATTCATCCACGAAGGCAATTTTGATAAACACCTTAGTCCAGATGTTTGTTTGTCTTCTGAGTTAGTTTCAAAGTTACAAGGCTACAGTGTTAAACACTGGTAATGATAAACTCAGCATTGGGTCGGCTGTTTAATGCTGACTGTAAAACAATAAGGAATGAAACTTTTATGATATATGCTTTCCATCATATAACAGTGCATTTACAATAAATTTTCTTCACTATATTTATTCTTTGATTTTGTATACTTATTGCATACTTACTCATTATATACTGAATTAGCATTAATGAAGAATTCTGCACTTATATATATATATATAACCNCCCAACCCGCCCTTATTTAGGGCATACTATATATATATTGTTTTAATATAAACGGAATTCAGTTAATTGTCAATTTTATTAAGAGACAATTTGATTAATTGATAATACATCCACGTATGGACAAAAAGGGGAAGACTTGTTTTATTTCTAATGAAATGCAAATAAATATTTTGATTTTAACAGTTCTCTAGTTACCGTTACCCGCATAATGGTCCGATTACTTGTAATTAGATCCGATTTTATTCTTGAAAATATTTTTAAACCAAACTCTTAAGAATCGAAATAATAAAAAAACAAGTAATTATAAATATTTAAAGGATTAAATAAAAAGAAAGATTTTAAAACTTTTTTTCCCCATTTCTTTTAGCAAATAAAGTTTTTCTGTCTCGTTTTCAAAACTTTTAGACGTCTGAAACTGTTTGAGAAACTTTAAAGCAAGACTTTTTCTCAGTAAAGTTCAATATTTTTATAAAATCATGCAAATAAAGGAGGCTTTTGGAATTATTGAAGTATTAAATTACATTGCTTTAATTATTCTAAAGTATAATATTTTGATTAGGAATTCTTAAGTGCAGAATATGGCAGCTAAAATAATTTAAAATTAAACATTTGAATGGATGACATGATGTCCATTTAAAATAATGTCACTGTAATAATTAAAATATTTAGAAAGAATATTTAAATTATTAAGTAGAAGCAATTAGAACCATACCATTCAGCTCCTTGTTAAAAAATAACTGAGAATTCTAAAGGGAAAAAAATATTTTTTTACAGAAAAAAAATATTTAGAGATAAATACCATTTTTTTCTGTTTTTAGCCATTATCTGAAAATTTGCTGTTTTTCTTCCGATTTTCTTGATATGTTTCAATTTATAATATTTTTCAAGGTTATTTTATATAAATTTATTAAGTCTGAATAGAAGCACATGGCTATGTGTAGCCATCATATAGTATTTAATTAATTCTTCCATTTGTAAACAGTGGTAAATTTCTATGTGATTTAAAATTTATTAATTATTTAAAATTTGTCTTAGTATTTCATACTTAAAGAAACAGTGTATTCTTCATGTGTTCTTGGGAATTTTTAATAGATTATTTTCATTAAAATTTCATCTAGAAGTTAAATGCAGTTTGTTTGCTTGATATTTTTTTTGTAATTTACGGAAACAATAAGAAAGGAGAGATTTCGGTGATTGTTATTAAAATATAGTTATGTTTCAGCATTGTGTTGAAATAATTCAAATACCACATTTTGAAATATATGCAATAATATCACAATAATCTTGCGATAATATCACAATAATCATTGACCATGTGTTTAAATAATATAATGGATATTATCGTTAACGATAATTATCGACTAATATTTAATCGTGAGTGTTCAGACATTTCTTTTCTTTGTCAAAATAATCTAATATCAAAATAATCTAAATTAATTAACTTAGAAAAATAACATGATACATCAGAAAACATTGGTATTTTCTAACGTTAAATCGGTATATTTAAAATTCCTGCTACCCTGAATTACCAATCACCCATTATAAGTGAAGAGATATTGATTTTAAATACATTTTCAAATGTGTCAGTATGAACGTTCTAGTTTTAATTATGAAGTGTTCGCAAAAGTTAACGTTTCATTCACTTTCCTATTGTTCAAATTGTACGATTTTTCTTTTTAAAATTTCATTCAACTATAAAATGAAACTCCAATTTTAGGTGGGCTTACAAAATACGTAAACTCATTTAAGGAATTCTAAAAATGCGTTCTTACTAGACTTACACTCTCAGAAATAAAACTCTCACTTTTAACAATTCAGTAATCTATGAGATGTGTTTCGTTAATTTTGAGAATCATTTCGTCATGAATTTGTGACGAAACGTGCACTCTCAAATATGTGACGAGTTTCTTCTACTCGGAATCTCATCGTAGTGCATTGTGGGAGATTTTTAACTAGATTTGAGATGAGACAATCGAAAATAAAATGATGAAATAAGCTGACAGTTCTATATGGTCCTCAAGAAGTTGGTTTCACGCTAAGAAGATTTTGGGTTCGATTCCCGCATCGGGCACGACTGAAATTCATCTCTCTGCTCCATCTTCTCTTATTGTGTCATGTGTGAGTGTGTTTGGGATACTTTGATTTATTTATGTGGTGCTCGCATTAAAGTGATTATTACAATCGTTAGATACATTAGAGGCTACAAGTTTTTTTTTTTTTTTTGAAAAAAAAATAAATGACAGATTATTTCTTTGATTTCGTCAAAATTCGCTTCCTCAAAGAAGTGACTTTCTTTATTTTGTTACTTTGACGAAATTTTTGCTTGGAGTATATACCAGGAAACGGTTTCGTTAAAAACAAAGAAAATTTCCTAAAATACTGGTGTACAATTTTACAATGTAAAACCCGTTTTTTTCTTTCTTATCTTACATATGTATGATCCTGAATTAAGGTAGAAAGATTAATTGTAATTAATTACTAGTCCACCTTTGAAAAAATTGATTCTTAAAATTAAGTAGGAAAAGATATATATATTGATTGAACTTACTTTCTTTCTTAAGTTAGAAATGCTATTTAATAAAAAATAAATGTAATAAAAAATATTCTAATAATTTTTCTTTTGCTAAGCTAAGGACATGTATTCTAAAGATATTTGATATCATAAAATTTTTCACTAATTTAAGAAGTTTTATTCCTAAATTAACGCCTTTAGCGAGAGAAATTTTCGATTTCAAAAGAATCGATAGGGCATGATTCAAGTGTTAAAGAGAAATACAGAATAATTCCATTAAAAGAAACTTTTGTCTGACAAGGTATTCCTTTTAAAAATTTTAAAGTTTAGTGTTTTTCCCAAAGGGAACTTTCATAAAATTTAATAGACATGCATTCATGTATTTTTCATTTATTTTCGTTTTATGAAAGAAAATCGACATGAATGACGGACATATTTATAAAAAAAATATTGTATTCTTTTATTAGCATTAACGTGTGAGTTATTGATAACTCATTTAGATTTTGTTTAAAAACTGCACATTATAAAAAAAAAATTTAAAAATAGGTTACGCAAATGACATTAAAAGTATTTCATTAGACTACACTAGCATACATTAATGATGTCGATTAATGAGTATGTTGATGAATATGAATTTTATGAGTAATGAGTCATTTATACCACGCTATACCAGTTTAAGTAAATCCCATAAATACAGTACTGGGGCAAGATCTGGAAAATGTATAGGGATGCAGAGACTGTTTGGTTCGTTATAAAGCAGCCATTTTCTGAAAATATATGCTATCTTAAGGCCCTTTTCTAGTTTAAACCGTCGATTATCTCAAGCTTCACGCCTCATTCACATACACTAAGAGTTTAGTTTGGCATGTTTAGGTATACAGAACCAGTCATTTTTGAGTGAATGAATTCCGAGTCACGATCTTTAATTCTTTCTCACCATAAGATAGTTACATTACCTTTTCTATGTCCATAATCAGTTTTCAACAAATTGTTCAAATACAAATATATCTGGATATTTCTTATGCTGTTAAATACTTTTTTATGCTGTTAAAAAAACTGGATTTTTGATACTGCTATAATGCAATTTAAATTCACTGCAGCCTCAATTTCGTACTTCCTAAACTTGATGACACTTGAATATATTATGGTTAAACTAAATCGGACTCATGATTGAAATCGCTATAGTAAAAAAATTGCAGAAAAACGTACACCGTATTATTTTACAATGTATCGATATTATGGTTTAATGCTGAATCGATTGTTCTGTATGAAGAGCAGCATACTAATAGAAATTGTAGAGCTTGTTGAAATTTGAATTTACCGCAACTTAAATATAACATTAAGTTGATATATATTATCATGTTTCCTAAGCATAATAATTTTTTTTTACTAGATTTCACCTTAAATGTACTCATGGTTCAATTACGATAAGTTTTCAAGAGAATTCAGAGTATGGACTTAATATCCTGGAGCACTTTAAATCTAAACCTTAACATCTTATTAAAATTGCAGCAAATCTGCAACATATTATAATACGAAATAAACCGATATTATAATTTAATTTTTCAATCGATTTTTTTTTAAATTGTACCAGGACCAGTACGTATTAATAAACCGTTTCAGAGGAGTTGGGTAAAAACTACACACTTTTTTTTGACAAAAATGAGAACTATTAAAAATTTAATAGTCTGTATCTTCTAAACTGAGTGTTATCTAATTATTCACTTTACGCTTTGCTGTTATTGTTGGTTTCGTCGCACCGGACTTGCTCAATGGGCAGTTGGCGAGTGTCTGGGAAACGTCTCTGAAGATGATCCGGAGATATTCCATCACAATTTTGATCCTCTACTGAGGCTATGGCTCCCCTGTTTCGGTAGCCCAACTATCTGAGAGTGAACTCGAACACGTCACGGTAGAACAGTTCAATGTGGACCGATACCGCACTTTCTCGGTCCCTTTGCAGGTTGATCCAAATGGTCATCTATCCGCACACTGACCGCAACCATTGAAGCTTGACTTCGGTATTCTACTGGGATTCGTGTTTTAGCGATCAGTCCACTGCGGGATGCTTTACATATTGAAAAAAAATTAAAGAAGATAGCTTTATTTTGTGCATGAATACGATAACCACAATTAACAAGATACTTCTTAAACAAACTTTTGATTAAAATTTTCTGGACCCGCAAAAGGTTAACTGAAACAGCGAATATCCCTGCTGACCTTATAATGGAGATATTTATAGAAATATATTATAGCCTTATTTATAAAAACTAAAATTCAGTGGGGCGACAGCCCATAGACGGCCAAGACCTACTGTGCCCATCTCCGTTTTCTTGACCTTGGGCTCTGGGGTGCAGGAGCAGATGTTCCGGTCAGGTGGTCAGCCGAACGCGGATCCCCCAGTGTTTAGTTCCCAAGCATGTTTGGTACTCATTAATCGACCCACTGAAGGGATGGAGGGCTGAGTCAACCTTGCCCGAACCGAGGATCGAGCCAGGGACCTGTAGCAAGACAGCGCGAAGAGCTACCGCTCAGCCACCGGGCGTCAGCCTTATTTATAGAAAAGATAAGTTACAAAAATCTTAATAGTTATATTAAAAATTTTTCTTTTGGTGAGAGATAAAATTTTAATAAGTATTTTTGTAATATAACCACAATTAGCAAAAAACTTCTTAAGCAAACTTTTGTTTAAAATTTTCCGGACCCGCAAAAGGTTAACTAAAACAGCGAATATCCCTTCTGACCTTTTAATGGAGATATTTATAGAAAGAGTATAGCCTTATTTATAGAAAAGATGAATTACAAAAATCTTTATAGTTATATTAAATATTTTTCTTTAAGGGAGAGATAAAATTTTAATAAGTATTTTGTTTTAATTTTTAAGTGAATTGTTCAATTCCAGATATATTAGTGGAATTTTATATGTTGAAGTATTTTGAGACAGTATTTTTTTTATTTTTTTATTTTGCTGAAAATTGCCGGCAGCATTGACATACTGAGTCAATATAGTAATGCCTATAACTTGTTCTTTTCTTCATCGTTGTTTGATCTCAAAGCACTCTGAAAAATTGCGAAAAAAGAGAAATATTTTTCTTTCTCTCGCATGTCTAAACTTCCGCAAAATTTCGATTCCAGAGTTTGGTTCTTCATTTTCTTATTTTTTTTGGTCTTGGAGAATAATATATTTCTTATCCATTTGAAATTTGAAAACATTTTTAGAAATATCTTTTATCGCAATTTTTTTTTGTATTATATTGAAAAATATATTACCTAGTGTATGAGATTTAATAAATAGGAGAAGATTCCAGAGAACGGAATTTTTTTTTTAAATAAACACATTTTATGCAATCAGATGGCTCGAAATTATAAAATATTATGAAGTAAAAAGTTAGGGAAATAAGCACTATGAAGGTTTCATTTTTTTGTAAAATATTTGCATTTTAAAATATTGCGCGGGAAATAAAATAATGTTTTACCATGTATAAACACAAAACTCTTGCTTTCGATATAAACACAAGCACTTTTTTCTAAATGTTTTACCTATGCTTATTTGAATTGCTTGCTAAATAAAATATAAACTTTCTACAATTTTGTTGGGAAATTTCATGCGTTGCAATTAATAAATTAAAAGCAAGTGCTTCTTCTTAATTAATGCAAATCAGTATAGGGGAGGTATTTTTACATTAAAAATGTTTTATACTAATAAAAGAAAATACAAAAGTAATGACCTAGATTGTAGTTAAACAATTCCGAATTAAACTGGAGAAAATTTATAAATTTGTATATATTTGAGTTTCGCTTGAATTACTGTTGATTACTTTACAATTATTGTTTTTACAATTGATTACTGTTTTATCAGCAATGACAAAAACAATTTATGCTTATCTGAGCTCAAAAGTGATTTAAAAAGTTTTTGTCTTATCATCTAATCGCTTCTAATACTGCTTTACTAATCATACTTTTAAAATTATCTTTTTAAAACGCAGTGAAAAAAATAACATTCAGCATTTTATTTTATAGGGTATTATGTGCTTATAGCTGGAAAACTTCTGACTTATTTCTAAATGTAGGATTTAGACTTAGCAAAGAAATTAAATTGTTTACTATTTTAGTGCAAACACAACTTTTATCCTTTACTTTTATGTGTTATTATTTTTTAATATTTATCTCTTTTTATTAAATGCTGGCGTCAGCGACACGCTATTTAAGAAAAGTTTTGCCGATTCTGCTTCATACTGTCAGAATTCTAAAGCTATTAACTTAGAAATTTTAGATTAATGGAATATTTTATAATAATATGTTGTTGTGGTTGTTTCTAATGTCACTTGCCAATATTATCAAGCCTGTTTGGTAAGACCAAGTAAATTTAAGGCAGATGATGAGTTTCTTGTTTTTCTGTGGAGCTATTTACGAACAAAATTAAATTTATCACAGATCTAGAGAAATATAAGACCATATTATATCTAATATGGAAATTGTGTTGCCGATATGAGCTCATTGTTGTTGTTGACTTATATCATTTAGGCAAAGAGGGTGCGATTGTTTTTGTTCTCTAGTTGCGCCATCTATGTCCAAGAATTCGACTTCTGTCATGCCCATACGTCACACTCGTTTATAGGGCGGGGCCATTCATACATCCATTCATTCATCCACAGATCGTAATTTTGACCTGAATCAGAGAAGGATCAATCTCCAATTCAGTACAACCAGAGGTATTGATTTGTTATGGGAACACGGAGGACTTTGAGACTCGAGAGATTTAACGCGCATTAGTCACCATTTACTACACGGGGAGTTTTCGGCCGGCAGGGATCGAACCCACGACCTCTTGGACATAGGCCCAGTGCCCTACTATCCCGGCATTATTGCGTGAGTTAGTTTATATATAAGTTTTTTTCTGACCACAACGTAATTTAGTTTAGAGAGTACTTGATGGATATTTTTCAGTCACCTACTCATATGTCTGAAAATAAATTATACGCCGCACTTTGTTTAAATTTAGAGCTAGTTTTGGAATAATTAAGTAGCTTTTATACATGGTTTTAAGAATTCCCTGGTGTAAAGGAAATTTAAATGGTTTGATGCAGGTAACAATGTGCTAAATAGGGAAATATTTTCTATAACAATAGAGTAACAGTAATTGATGGAAAGAAGTCTCTTTGCTTTAATTCAACAAGCGTTTAGATTGTTACATTTTGAAATGCTGAGAAATTTAAAATCTATCCTCCAATATAATTAAAATAATGTAATCGATGATAAAATATAAATGCTCGAGTATTGCAGAATATGATAGCGGAAATAGCAAGTGAAGTGAAACAATTTTGCGGGCGTGGCTAGTGATAGTCATAAAGAATGGAGCCTCCCAGTTTTTTGTAAAGAAATTAATTCCTAAGTTTCCTTTCAATAAGTTAAAAAATAATTTAAATCTGATTTTTATAAAAATGGAAAATTTAATTTAAAGGCTATGTTGCATTCTTCCTGGTAATGTAAAATGAGTAGAACATTATCATTTGCTTTTTAATACCTGTTGGGATTCAAACTTATTCAAAAAATATTTTTCTACGTTTAACGTTCTCAATAACGCTTTATAATGAATATTATTTTGTTTTCGTAACTGCTCTGAGAGTTATATAGTTTATTTTATTCTATAACCGGCTTTAGTCAGCCAATCCAATTCTTAAATTTGGAATTGTCATTGTTCAACTCCGTAGCCTTGTAATTTTTAAACCAATCCGGAAGACAAGGAAACTCATAGATTACTTTTTGATGGAACTAACTCGCATTTGCGTAACAAGGAGAGGGAAATTATGAAAAATCAACATGGTAAGCCCGACGGCAAGGGGATTCTAACGCTTAATCCGTCTACCATAGAGAATATTTTATGTAGTCGATGCTAGTCAGGAGCAGAATTCGTACCGTGCAGCTAACACTGGGATTTGAACCAGGGTTAGCTCCTTGGGAGATGAGTGCTCTATCCTATGAGTCACCGCAGCTCTGTGCAATTTATTTAGAAATTCATAACTATTAGGTTTAGTTTCGGTAATTTTGAACTTGCAATATTTTTGTTAGTAATAAAAATGACAGAAAAAACTGTCACTGTTTCGTGAAAATGATACGAGTTCATGAACTACTTTTTAATGTTTATAAAGTTGTCAGTACGTTGATTTACTTTGACTCATAAAACTGTACGCAAATTAAAAAATATTCGTTGACTTTAATTTCTATTTAGGTAAACAATCTCACCGAATTAGCCATATTTTAAAAGTTATGCTAAAATTTAAAATTTCTTTCAAATATTATAGCTATTTTTCAATTTTGAAGTTCCCATAGTTCTTTTAAGCAAGGGATATATACATGATTTGAAACTAAATTTTCTCGTTTACTCCGATTTAAAGTACTCAAATTATTGCTTTTTTTACACTTTTCTTTTTTAAAAGGGCTTTGAAAAATACCCTTAACGTCTTCTGTTGGCGAAATCATTGGCTTCTGTTTAAAGAACCTTTGCAACCCTAAATCCGCTAGATAGGAACCCCTTTTCGGTAACTATACCCCATGGAGTCATTGGTTTGATTTACTGGACAGGTAAAGAGAAAATGGTAGAGAAATACATTTCTTTCTATATACAATTTATAACGGAAACATTGTTCACGTTTGGAGAGGTAGGCTATGTTACGTAACAACTTTTTTTTTCCATTTTAATCTCCGATAACAATTGAAGAATCACGTGCTTTTATTAAAGGAAAGAAATCGGAGATCTTAAATTCGGTTTTGATCTAATATACAAGACAAATGATCTCATAATTCAAACTTTCCTTTATCTTTCAGGGAAATGTTTAATGGTGAAGTTATTTTTAAAAATTCGGATAAAGAAACTAGGGGCATTGTAAAATATTTGTTATATATTTTTATTTAAATGAACTTTAACGAAGACAGTGGCCTTATTTTATAATCGTTGTTGAACAGCCGACTCAATATTTTGGGTTTATGACTGCTAATGTTCAACTCCGTAGTCTTGTAATTTTTAACCCAATCCAGAAGATACAGGGACTCCTGGAAAGGAACATTGCCTGCGTGGAGAACTTTTTGATGAACTAATCCGCATTTGTGTTATATGTGGAGGAAAACCACGAAAACCTTCCAAGGTTAGCCTGACGGCAAGGAGACTTTAACTCATTATCTGTCTACCACGTAAGATATTTTACATCAGCGCTGTGGTTGATGCGAGCTGGATACGGAGTTCGTATCGAGCAACCGACCCTGGGATTCGAACCCGGTTCACCTCGTTGGAAGGCGAGCGCTGTACTGAACAATACTTCAGTAGATCTTAAGTCAATTTGATATTCTAATCTTTAGTAGATTTATCAATATTTTTTTTTGCTTTTTAGTAAACAGAAATTATGTTGAGAAACACTCTAACATAAACTTAATTTAGTTTGGTATTGAAAGTTAATCTCTTAGACATTGCCCAAACTTACAAGAAGAGCAAAGAAAATAATTTTTCGTGCTGCTTATTTCTATAGACTGTGAAGGAATTACTTCCTGTTACGACTAAATTTTTGTGAATGAAGGATGAAATTTGAAGGAATGCTGTTTCTGAACTAACTACTGTTTATTTTACTAAAATTTAAAAATCACTGAGTTGAATATTTATACAATGCTACTTAGTTAAAATCTTAATTTCAAACAATAATAGTAGTAAATAAAAATTTTTAAAAAAAATTAAAATTGTGTTTTTTTTTCTTTAAGTTGTTTTTAAAAGCATTAGCAACCTGTCTGAATAACTTTAAATTTATTTTCGCATAATTTGTTGAGGCCTTATTTATATTGGATTAAAAATTGCTCTTTGTTTCTTGAAATTTTTGCTTTTTCTAGATAAGAAAAACTCGCAATAACAAAAATGGTTAAACAACTGTAAATATTTTGCTTCTGAAAACTTATTGAAGCATTTATATACCATTATTTATATTTAGGGTATCACTGTAAAGAATTTGGGATCAAATTATGGTAAAAGGTTCCAGCACCTGTACATTTTACGTAAAAAACAATTTTTACCGGAACATGATACGGAACAAAAATTCTAATATATCATAATTTTTACATTATTAATTACCGATAAATCATTAAATCACTAAAAATAAATTAATGTTATTGAAACAATTGCAGTATAGTATTTTACGGTAAAAATAGATTATACAGATGATGCACCCAAAGTGCCGGTACTTTATGCCGTTATTTGATCCGGAATTTCTTACGGTGTAGTACTTATCCTAATATTTTAAACTAGATGAAAGTTTTGTTTTCAAGAGAGTGTAATTTTTGCTCCTGAGTAAAAATAAGCAATCGATATACTCTTTTCATATCCATAATAAAAATCAAGTGATCCTTATTGATCTACTGTAGGCTCTCCTACGAACTTTACGTACTGAATAAATTTCTCCTTTCGCCTCAAGGTATTGTATAATTTATCAAACAGATTGCTTATAGAATATAAATATACGCTTATTTCTAAGGAAAATAAGTTATATAATAATGAAGAATGTTCAATAGCTCAATAGATGCATTAAAGAGAAGAGTTTTATCCACTCATGAATTGATGATTCCCTCATACTATTCAAACGTAAAGAACAGATCTTAGTCTTTATGGCAATGGATTCACAAAGTAATACGTGACTAAACCTGTAATGAGTGGGATTTCTGGTTCCAAACCTTGCTAGCTAGAAAGAGAAAAAAAAACAGATCTAATGTAACAATGACAAAAATAATGTTTTCTTACTTTGATCCTTGTAAATCTTCTCTTTTTTCGTAGTACTTATTAAGGTCAACAAAGAAGAGTCGAAGTTATAGTTTGTAGATACGATTTACTAAACTATTTAGATAGCGAAAAAAAATATTTTTATGTATTGTTATGCTTTAATATTTGAATAGTTTCGTAAACACCAAATAATATAATTTCGATTACGTAAGTGTTTTTACTTTTCTATCCTTGCGTTATTGTTTGGGATATTGATAGTTTAATGTTAGCTAATTTAATTTGATTTATTTATTAGTTGGTTAATGTGACAATGACAAAAATAATGTTTTCTTACTTTGATCCTTGTAAATCTTCTCCTTTTTGTAGTACTTATTAATGTCCACATAAAAGAGTATAAGTTATAGTTTCCAGATAAGATATACTAAGCTATTTAGGAAGAAAATTTTTTTTTTTATATGTTATTATGCTTTAAGTGCATTTGAAAGTTTTATATACTCCAAATATTATTATATTCTAGATGAGGCTACGCTAACATGAGAGATATCGAAAGTTAAATTTTAGTCAATTTGATCACGGATTTTTATTAATTTCACAGCTAAATTAAAATTAATCAAAAGTATTTATGAAATTATATTTTAAATGATCATGCTGCCTCAAAATATTAAGATGGAGAATTATGGAACAACAAGTAAAGCCCAGCGGGTGCAGTGTAAATAAAACAAAATGTTAGTTGAATTTATAGAAATGAATAATTGTTTATATTAGAATATTGCTTCAGAATAGTGTATTAGTGAAGAGTGAATTCAGAACATTGAGTTCAGATATTGAATTAGTATTTTAAAAATGTTGTATTTTAATATAGGCATGATATTTCCCTTTTTCCTGAAAATTGTGCCAAAAATAAGAATGTAACAATTTTCCTCAAGTATTTTTAAATTGTTTGTACAATGTAGAACTCTATTGATTTCAAAACTAACAACTAAGTATAAAACGCAATAGCGCATACGTAAAATATCCTCAAGGGTAAACGAATCATGGTTTTGAGACCATCGAACAAAAACAGAAGATTTTCATGGTTTTCCTGACCATGTAACGGAAATGTGGGTTAGATTTTTCAAAAAATCCGCTACGAAGACTAGTTTATCACATTTCTTGACCCAGGAATCTCTTGTCTTCTGAGCAGGGTTTAAAAGTACAAGACCACGGAGTTGAATATTGATAGTCGCAAAATCAACACCCCTTAATGACAATTAAAATATAAAATAAAACTATCAGTGGCCATTGCAAAAAAATCTCGCAGCGTCATTGAAGCAAAAAGTTCAATTTTTACTTCATCTCAAATTGAGTTGTTTATGGTGTCATTTTTCATATCTGAAGAATGTTAGTAGTTTAAGTGTTTTAAATTATTTGAAAATCTCATTGCTGACATCTATCATTTTCCGAAATCTGACAACTAACAATATTTCAAAATGTATTCTTATCGCATTCTCCCTTACCTTCTAATTCCGTGAATTAGTCTTACTTATCATTCCCCTTCGGCAACCATCCTGACCAAATGATCTGGCGATAGCAACTCTGATTTCCTATTAAATTCCTATTTCTGAATGGGGGATGTATCCATTCGATTTCTATTTACTATAGAAATCGAATGGATACATCCCCCATTCAGAAATAGCACCAGGTAGCACCATTGCATTTTGGTTAGATATTTTCTAGATATTTATATGTTAGAAAACAATATTATCATTTTTTTAGATCTTCAAAGCAATGAACGGTTGCATAAAACTTTAAATAAAGTTGGTAAATTTAGTTTTGAACTGAAAACGATTATACTATTCTATGTGCAATGCAACTGCAATATGCATTTCTTTAATTTACATTAATTACATTTCTTTAATTTACTTTAAAAACATTTAATCTTGTTTGGTTGGCATATATTTGCTTCAAATGAAATTCGTTCAATCTGTACTACATTGCAATGCGCAACAATGTAACTCTACTATAATATATTACGTGATACTTTAATTATCTCACAAATTTCATTCTAAAAATCATTTTTGATGAAAAAAAATAATTATTATAGGGGAAAATTTATTTGCTTAAAGATTTTGGTTAAATGGTAAATTTGACCTAACTTGATGAAGCTAAAAAGTTATCATTGAAACGCGTTTAAAAGTTATTATTTCACCAAAAATTCAAATAATATTTTGAAGAAATATTAGAAGTCTAACAACTCGAAAGCATGTTATCTATGTTAGTCTATTGTTACGTCTAAATCTAGTGTATTTAATACTTAGACGGTTTGATATTATGTAAAATGCCTAGAAAATGTGTAAAACATTTATTTATTAAATACTTTACCAGTCAATGCTATGTCCCTAGGTGCTATATAGAATGCTGGATTTAAACTTAGCCGATAATGCATAAAATTTAAAGTTTCAAAAATTAATGTATTATAATGCTTCAACTGCTTCACAATTTGCCTTTATTCATACTCCATATCTGATCAACGAAGTATTTCCTAAATACACGTATAAATGATGTTGATAGTAAATTATGCATTAGATGTTTCTAATTACTTCGCGTGTCATAGTCACATTTTAGATTCAATACATTGCAGTCTTGTTTGGTGGAAATACGTATGCATCACCTCCTAATTTATCATTGTCCTGTTTCTTTTGCACGCTATGTTTTCATTGGCTGTGTAAAACTCATAAAACACATTTTCTCCCATAGAAAACTAATTTAACTGTGACATATAAACCTCGTACAGTTATTGTGCTCTTGAAAGGGAAAAGAGAAATAAATAATTAAGATTGAAAAGGGAAAACACACCATAGAGTCTTTTCAAGTTTGAATTAATTATCTCGATATACGTTTCTTTTTAGTTTTACGAATGTGTATAATTACATCAGTTTGTTGATGACGTAGATGTTTCCCTTATAGCACTAATGCAATGGTTTTAACACTGCATTGAAAGTTGTTATTTAGTTTGCAAAGATTTGTTTTAGATAAATGGAATATTTTATAAAATTATGCTGTTGTGGTTGATTCTAATGTCACTTGCCAATATTAGCAAGCCTTTTTGGTAAAACCGAGCGAATTTAAGGCAGATGATGAGTTTCTTGTTTTTCTGTGGAGCCATCTATGGCCAAGAATACGTCTTCAGCCACGCAAACATGCCGCAGAATGTTTTCTGTTTTGGACCTATACATTCATCCACAAATCGTAATTTTGACCAGAACCAGAGAGCGACCAATCTCCAATTCAATATTCCCAGAAGTATTGATTTGTTATGGAAACTTGGAGGATTTTGTGACACGTCAAATTTAAAGTGTACCAGCCACCATTTACCACATGGCAGCCGGCCGTGTCTTCGGCCTTTGGGAATCGAATTCATGACATCTTGTTAACGCCCTACCTACCAAGCTAAGCAGGTCTTATAATAATATTTAGAGAACATTTATCTTATTGCATCGCGGTTTCTGTTAAGTGCAAAATAATTAATTTCCGCTTGTCATAACTGTATTTCTACCATGAACAAAATAATTATAAATTGTTTAACATGCAATCTATATTCATGTATCACTGTTAAGATTTGATCAATAACTTCATTGATCGCAATGATTATCATGATTCAATCATGATTATTCATGATCTTCAATGATTATTAACTTCATTGTTATTACTTTTTATACACTATCTAGCCAAAATTATCCGAACACCCGGTTGTTATTGTGGTGGAAGTATAATGGTGTGGGGGTGTTTCTCGTGTTTTGGCCTGGGTCCGTTAGTTCCTGTGGTTGGAAACATGAACTCCGAAATGTACGTGAGCATTCAGGTCAATGCTGTACTCCCAACTCTATGGTAATATTTTGGGGAAGGCTCATTTCTCTTCCAGCAGGATAACCGCTCCATTCCCACATCGAGGCTTGCATATACGTGGTTTGACGAAATGGGTGTTTAAAAACTGGACTGGTCTTCTCAGCCCCGATCTAAATCCCATAGAACACCATTGGTACGAATAAGAGAGCAGATTACGTGGTCAGCCAAATCAACCCTCCTCACTGAAGGCATTTACTTCAGCTGTGGTGGAAGCCTGGAAGTCAAGTCTTATCGCCACCTGTCAAAAACTGACGGAAAGTTTTCCCAGACGTGTGCAGTCTGTAATCGAAGCAAAAGGGGGACCAACATCATATTATTACGTGCTTGAGGACGCTTTTAATCCATACAACTTTGTGACAGAATAATTTTATCCAAATAGTGCATCACTTAACAACACAATTCTACTAGTAGATCCACTGTTACCATTCAAATTAAATAAAACAAAAGCATTAAAAAGCAACTATTTTTTTCAAATGGACTGAAAAGTAGAAAACAATTAATTACCTTCTTGTCAAATCTAAAACGAAAACGCTAGGGTGGATAATTTGAGTAATAAAACCCTGACACCATCGAAACCCCTACACAAATATTTGGAAAGTGATGCTCCTTACCTTTTTGTTCCAGATGTGATTATCATTTTCCCCTTTTTAGCTCATTTGGGAAGCATAATTTTCCACATGTTTCTTTTATGTTATTATTTATTTATTTTAGTCAGGGCCTGTATTGTTACTTATTATGGTAAGTGCTCGAATTGTCTGTTTTCGATAAAATTTTTAAAATATATAACTTATAACATTTAAACAACTATTGTGTTTTGTATTTTCATCAGAAACAGAGCTACAGATAAATTTTGAGCTTCAGAGTTAAATAAATTAACAGCAATATTTTTTTCACGATAAATATTTTTTTCATTACTTATTGTATTTACTAAACGATCAAAACTTTTATTGTCAACAAGCAGAGAGAGCTCGATTTGAGAAACGTTGACCAGTAGAGAAGCTGTCAAAAGTTTAATCAATGATGACTCACTGGTGATAAAATGACGAATAACTTAATTTTTAGTATTTAGGAAACAACTGCAATTATCATCGCTATTAGATGCAGAGCTCCAGTTGACTACTCGGAAAGTGAATCCTGTACAAAATTTAATTTAAAGTTTGAGTGTCCCAGCTTATTTGAAAGAGTACAAAATTTGTCTTGACGATAAGTCTTTTGTGATATCATTGTCTGTACCGGTAAAAAAAATAATTTAAACAGCTAGCACAATGTTTCAGTTTTAAGCATTCTAGCTAGTCCAAAGAGTTCAAAATTTTTAATAATGGTAAATTCCCACCTGACAATAAATAGCAATAAATAGCAATAAATTATGCTTGTGATAAAGTGGAAACAATAACAACTTGCATTGTTATTCACCACATAGTTCAAAATAAAATTTGATCATTCTCGCTGGTCTGAAACGGTTTGAAATGTTGATTGACGATAAATTTCATCTGGTTACGAAATAATGACACTACTTAGGACCAGTGGTCAGAAAACAACTCTGTTTCACAATTTCATTCGATACATAGTTCCATTTTTCTCATTTTTACTCGAGAAATTGACGATAAATTCTATTTACCTTTAAAATGGCAATGATTTCTGCTAGCAGTGATCAGAAAATGATTTGAACATTTATTATTTTCCAACACTGATTTCCAGTTAAAAACTGAGTTTTCTCTAAATTTAATAGGAAATGTTCAGAGATTTGATGAATTATAAATTATTTTGCTGATAAAATGACAAAAGCATTGATTTCATTATTCAAGAAATATTAAAGCAAGCAATTTCCTTGAACACTGAGTTCCAGTTTAAATTTGAGCATTTTAGTTATTCCGAGCGTAGTTAAAATGCTGATTTGCAAAGTTTAAAAATATCGTGATTAATTCATTATTCTTGCAGTATTCAGGAAGTGAATGAAACTGAAATCTCCTCGCTTACAAAGCTGAAGTAGAGATTCAAGTGCTTTAGCTATTCAGAAAAATTTTCAAAATTTTTATTGCAAAATGCATCGTTAGAAGAACGAAAGAGAGTTAAGAGAAGCATAGTGAAATATCATCAAATATATGTCCTTTTCATGTTATCAACAGAGATATTTTTCTCTGCCTGATATATATATATATATTGTTCTTGTAAAATTTACGGGTATAAAGTAAAATATTTTTTTAAGAAATCTCTTTCGATCAACATTCAACATCTGTTATGGATAAAACATTTAAGTTCTTTAAACCTTTGACAAAATAAAACAATTCAAATAAATAAAATTTCGCTGGATACTGTGGAGGATAAAATTATTATTTCATTTTTATCGCTTAGTGATCGAAATAGAAACCTTTATTATTATTATTAAAATATTACTTCATGCATTAATAAAAATCAGTTTGAACTGAAATAACGTAAATAATTCCTTTGCTAATTTACGAGTAGAAACTATATTTTAAGCAATCGTGTTAAACAAATAGCATTTTTATGCATATTTGCAAATAAATAAAATAAGACTAAATGAAATATATGATCATAAAAATTCAATTTATATTTCTTAATTTTAGTTTCATGATCTCGTGGAATTAATATTTAATGCGTAGTTTTTAGATTTTAGTAAGCAGCATCATAAATTAAAATTACTATTATTTTTAAATTATGTTTAATACTTTTGTTACCGTTATAATCCATATTGTGTTGAAAAAATTCCAGTTATGAATAAATATTTTTTTTAATAAATCTTAAATAGTCTATCAATTCTTAATTCTAAAAAACAGTGTTTATTTATTGATAATGTATATCCTAAAGGGGCTAGACACCAGAAAATAAATTTAAATTCAATTATAATCACCTTCTGTGGTTGTTATGCAGTTACGGCTAGGGGACAGTGTTTCCTTCGCTAGTGCACTGTTAAAAATTCTGGATCCAATTATTGTACTATTATCGGCATTTAGGATGCCGGTACTTTTTACAGTAAAAACCGTTTTTACCAGAACATACTATGAAGCAATAAATCTGATATACCGTAATTTGTACAGTTATAATGCAGTAAAAGAATCACTCCAATTAAATAAATATCACTATAGGTATTCCGGTATAATATTTTACGTTAAAATTGGATATTACGGTATAAAGGATTTCATGTATGATGCACTCAAAGAAATTATACTTCATACAGTGATTTGATTCGGATTTCTTACAATGTAGAATAAAGGCTATGTTAACTAATAAGTACTTTACACCATATAGGTCATCTTTCAATACATTTGTGAATCGTCTATCAAATATATGCTTTGGAACTGTGATTATGAAGACAACTAAACCCTGTAAATCTCATACAGCTCCTTAAATATATAGTTTATTCATATTGATAAGAAATCATGATCAATTTCATATTAATTTTCTATTTACCTATGTAATAAATGTAGTTTAATTATTCTCTCTAATTTTTGGGGTGAAGTCTTTTTGGTGGGCTCTTAATTAAATTTAAAGAAATTGCTTAGATTAAGTATTTATATTATCAATTTTTTCCAAAAAAAATCAAAACTACCTGCATTTACTTTTTAACAATCTTCTTAATATTTACTATAATAACATTGTTTGCGCTTTGTAAACAATTTTAAAAAATTCCTACCTTTAAGTACCTTATGTGCTTGTGATCTAATAGAAATAAAAATAAAAACTTAAAAGTGTTATAATAAAAAAATCTAAATCCGAACTTCGAAATCTACAATCGAATCGAAAATTATCAGCATGTCAATTTTCGTAGTATTAAACGTCACCTTTCGCTCAGAAATTGGCACATAAACTGACAAATTTTTTTACTCAAAATAAAGATCAAATTTGTATCATTGTATGAACAAAGATAATTTAAATCTTAGTAATTTATATTTTATCCAGTTTCTACAATATGTAAAAAATGAATTATGCCAATATTTAAACTGTCACTAAGCACCTGTTTCAATATTTAACCTGTCGATAACATCTTAAGCATCCAAATTTATAATAATTCATATTTACATTTTACTAGCTTTCTTTATACCTTTTATACATGTTTTGTTTGACTCTGTATACCGTATTACGAAGGATTTGCATTGTTTTGAGCGAAAAATGTGTCAAATAAAAAGAATTTTTGCTTTTATACATTTTATTAGTTAAACATTAAATTTAATATTTTATCCAGTTTCTACAATATGTAAAAAAGGAATTACGCCAATATTTAAACTGTCACTAAGCACCTGTTTCAATATTTAACCTGTCGATAACATCTTAAGCATCCAAATTTATAATAATTCATATTTACATTTTACTAGCTTTCTTTATACCTTTTATACATGTTTTGTTTGACTCTGTATACCGTATTACGAAGGATTTGCATTGTTTTGAGCGAAAAATGTGTCAAATAAAAAGAATTTTTGCTTTTATACATTTTATTAGTTAAACATTAAATTTAATATTTTATCCAGTTTCTACAATATGTAAAAAAGGAATTACGCCAATATTTAAACTGTCACTAAGCACCTGTTTCAATATTTAACCTGTTGATAACATCTTAAACATCCAAATTTATAATAATTTATGTTCACATTTTACTAGTTTTCTTTCTTCCTTTTATACATGTTTTGTTTGACTGTTTAAGCTGTATTATGAAGGATTTGCACTGTTTTGTTCGAAAAATATGTCAAAGAAAAAGTATTTTTAGTTCCATGAATTTTATATACACTGGTTATCNTATTTAATGCGTAATTTTTGGATTTTTGTAAGCAGTATCATAAATTAAATTCACTATTATTTTTAAATTATGTTTAATACTTCTGCTACCGTTATAATCTATATTGTGTTGAAAAAATTCCATTTATGAATAAATATTTTTTTTAAAATATCTTAAACAGTATATCAATTCTAAATTTATAAAAAAAGTGTTTACTTATTTGTAATGTATATCCTAAAGAGGCTAAACACCAGAAAATAAATTTAAATTCATTTATAATCACCTTCTGTGGTTGTTATGCAGTTACGGCTAGGGGGCAGTGTTTTCTTCGTCAGTGCACTGTTAAAAATTCTTTATCCAATTATTGTACTATTATAAGCATTTAGGGAGCCGGTACATTTTACCGTAAAAACCGTGTTTACCAGAACATACTATGAAACCATAAATCTGATATACCGTTTTACAGTAATAATGCCGTAAAATCCCTGAATCACTCTAATTAAATAAATATTACTATAGGAATTCGGGTATAATATATTACGTTAAAAATGGATTTTGCGTATAATGCACCCAAAGAAATTATACTTCATACAGCAATTTGATTCGGAATATTTGCAATGTAGAATAAAGGCTATGTTAGCTACTGAGTCTTTTACACCATATAAGGCATATTTTAATATATGTGAATCGTCTATCAAATACATGTTTTGGAACAGTGAGTAGACAGCTAAATCCTGTTAATCTCATACAGCTCTTCAACCATATAGTTTGTAAATAATAAGAAGAAATCATGATCGATTTCATATTCATTTGCTTACCCATGTAATAAATGTAGTTTAATCATACTCCCTAATTTTTGAGGTGCAGTCTTTTTGGTGGGCTCATAATTAAATTTAAGGAAATTGCTTGTATTAAGTAATTGTAATATAATTTTTTTTTCAAAAACAAAAATCAAAACTGCCTGCATTTACTTTTCAACAATCTTCTTAATACTTACTACAATAACATTGTTTGTGCCTTGTAAACAATTTAAAAAAATTCCTACCTTTAAGTACCTTAAGTGCTTTTGATCTAATAAAAATAAAAATAAAAACTTAACGTTATGATAAAAAAATCTAAATCCGAACTTCGAAATCTACAAACTCGAATCGAAAATTATCAGCATGTCAATGTTCGTGATAATAAACGTCACCTTTCGCTCATAAATTGGCACATAAACTGACAAATTTTTTTACTCAAAATAAAGACCGAATTTGTATCATTGTATGAACAATGGTAATTTAAATCTTAGTAATTTATATTTTATCCAGTTTCTACAATATGTAAAAAAGGAATTACGCTAATATTTAAACAGTCGCTAAACACCTGTTTCAGTAGTTAACCTGTTGATGACATCTTAAACATCCAAATTTATAATTATTTATCTTCACACTTTACTTGCTTTCTTTGATCCTTTTATACACGTTTTGTTTGACTGAGTATGCTGTACTATGAAGGATTTGCACTGTTTTGTGAGAAAAATATGTCAAATAAAAAGTATTTTTGGTTTTATACATTTTATATATTAGTTAAACATTAAATTTAATATTTTATCCAGTTTCTACAATATGTAAAAAATGAATTACGCCAATATTTAAACTGTCGCTAAGCATCTGTTTCAATATTTAACTTGTTGATAACATCTTCCAAATTTATAATAATTTACATTCTCATTTTACTAGTTTTCTTTGTTCCTTTTACACATCTCTTGTTTGACTGTGTATACTGTATTATGAAAGATTTGCACTGATTTGTGCGAAAAATATGTCGAATAAAAAGTATTTTTGGTTTTATGCATTTTATACAGTAGTTCGACAATAAATTTAATCTTAAAATAATTTTTATTTCCTCCTTTAACAACAAAAAGTAAATAAACTAAACTTGTTGGACATAATTCGTGTTACTTTCAACAAAAAATAATCATTTTGTTTTTTTATCAAAATATATATTTTATTACCCCAAAACACACATTGTGTGGTTAAAATTGTATAATAGTCGCACCGTTAAACGTCATCTCAAATAAGAAAATACATTCCTAACATGATTTATTTTTTACCAACGTTTTAAAGATTCTCCAAAACCCATATGCCATCAGCAAGCTTAATGCCCTTCATAAATCGTACACATGGCACTCTAATAATAATTGATAACTGCAATGTAATACCTCCAGTTTCGTATCGAAAAATCGATAAACAATGTTTAAGATAGCGTCTCCAAAATTTATTTCGACACTCCCTCGTAACTGGGTCTCAATGTACTTACTTATTTATTTTTAGTTGAACCGTATTCCTATGAGATACATGTTCTCTTGTAGCAAGAGTGAAACAGTTTATCGGAAGAATGTGCTTGGGATGGTCTCGTTTCTGCTCCTCGCCCCTACACCTTCTACCTACTTTACGTTCAGAAAGTATCCGTTATTTCGAGTAGTTTTATTTTTCTTTTATTTCTTGTTGCACTCCTGGAAAGAGGTATGCGCACATTTTGAATTATTAATATGAGTAGTGGACACAGGAAACAAGCTTTGGTATTACAGAAGTGAGTAATTTTTCTTTCTTTCCTGGAATCGGAATTGGTTTGAAGCAAGTAGCTTCGCTGATGGAAATATTTGAAATTGAATAGAAGGAAGTAAAAAGCTCGAGCAGCTCAAGTTAATTATTTTTTGTGAAAAAAAATATTGATTGGAAACATCTATTATTTACAAGAATACTAATGGAAAATATTTATGAATTTCACTAGCGAGAAACACTCGATTAAAAAAATACTGCTTATAATTACTATTTAAGAAATACTCATTGAATATGTTCATGATTTACAAGAATATTGATTGGAAGTATTTATGATTGACAAGGAAAGAGATTGCAAATATTACAGAAATACTCATAGAAAAATATTGCTTATAATAACTATTTAAGAAATGCTCACTGAATATGTTCATGATTTACAAGAATACTGATGGAAAATATTTATGATTTTCACTAGCGAAAAACACTCGATTAAAGAAAAATACTGCTTATAATTACTATTTAAGAAATGCTCATTGAATAAGTTCATGATTTACAAGAATATTCATTGGAAGTATTTATGATTGACAAGGAAAGGGATTGCGAATATTACAGAAATACTGATAGAAAAATACTGCTTATAATTACTATTTACGAAATGCTCATCGAATATGTTTATGATTTACAAGAATACTGATGGAAAATATTTATGATTTTCACTAGCGAAAAACGATTGCAAATATTACAGGAATGCTTATAGAAAATATTTATGATTTTCGCGAATAATAGCGAAAAGCATTTAAGATATATAAAACTACAGCTTATAATTATGATTCAAGTAAATACACATTCTAATACTCATTGAAAATACTTATTATTATTTTTAAGAACATTAATATTTACATTATATTTATGATTTTCATGAATATTAATAAAACTATTTATATTTTACAAGAAAACTGAATTGCAAATTTTTAATAAATTATATTTGTGATTTTCAGGAATATGAATGAATATATTTATGATTTAAAGGAATACTGAATGAAAATATTTTAGCATTTACTAGTATACTGACTGAATATATTCATGATTTGAAAGAAAACTCTTAAAAAATATTTATAATTTGTAAGAACACTTATGAAAGAAAAATTGTCGCAAAGAATGCTTATTTGAAATATTTATGATTTACAAAAATGAAGACTACTCATATAAATAAAAACTTTGTTAGCATTTATAAAACTAAAAAAAAAAAGAACTAATAACATCTAAAATTTCTTTAATAAATATCAGATTAGTAATACGGCTTCATACGGATGTAAGCAAAAAAATATATTTCTCTTTTAAAAATAATTCTTTATCTGTAATAAATAATAAGTTAATGTTTATGAGTTTCGCAAGTAAATAGGCCAAATAAATTATTTCTCGTTCTCTACGATTCACATTCTGTTCAGGACAAACTTTAGAATACTATGAATGAACTTATTTTAGTTATTGTGTTTATGAGTCTATAATTATCATAAAAAAATTATTAAAAATTGTTATTATTGTCTTTATGCGTCTATTATTATAAGAATTATGATACAGGTTCTATTTGCCGAGACATTCTCTGAACTTCAAATAATAATTGGAAAAGTAGAAATTATATTAATTTTATTGGGTAAATTGTCCAAATAAAATTAATTTAATTAATAAGCCATTTAATTAATACGCCATTTATAAAATATTGTATTATTGTCATAAACTTTGAAAAGCCTTCTTTTTCGAGGCACACAAGCGCTATACTTTGGTTATGAAACGTAAACCGTACTACATTTGAAACGAGAGACATGTTGTGATTAATAGACTCTGTTGCAGCATCTTTGTTTCTGTTCTTATTTTTATTAGACGTTTATGTATGCTGTTACTGTCTAAAATCTGCCATCGGAAATTAAAAATAATTCATTTGAAACTTTTGGTATATAGTAATTATATTGTGATGGAAATGAAATTTCGAATGTTACATAAATATTTTTGTATAATGATTCTATAACTATTTTTGTTTGTTTTGTAATGTGAAAAATAAATTCATTTTAAAAACATAATGCTTCATTAACTGTTAAGTATTATCTGTTAATTATGTTTTGTCATGTCACTAGAAATACTTATGGATTCAAATGTAGACAAGGAAGATTTATGCAGAAAAGGTTGCATTAGCAGAAAATGGTTTTATGCAGAAAAGATTGATTTATGCAAAATAATGTTTTATCGTAATAATTTTCGTCGTGTAACTCGATAAAATGGAATTGAATTAAAAAGGAAATTGGAATTAAAACGAAACAAGATATGTCTAAATTAAACTAAGGCATCATAAAAGAATTTTATCTAAAGTAAAATGATTACTGATTGAAGTCGTATTCTTTTAAAATAAAAATATCTTTATTAATTATAGCCACTTTTTATAAAGCGGAAAACACAATATTTGATGAACTATAATCAAGCCCAACTAAATTAAGAATTAATTTAGTAGAAGTCATTAAATGTTTTAACCATTCTTTCCAACTCATAATTGTAAATTGAGAATTTTATTCTGCAATCGGGATACAAATAACGATATTATTTAGCATGGAAGATTTAAAAAAAATCTTCCAATTATCTTTCAACTTTATTCTCGCAAATAAATAAAAATAATAATTTATGACTTAAAATAGCGAGTTTAGATGTATATCAGAACTTAAAGATAAAATCATTTGTCTGACATTTCTTATTGTTATTATGCGCTATCATGCGAAAACTGATTTAATTTTTGAACCTTCTAAGTTTTGGCATCTATTAGTAAAGATATACATTCAGTGAATAAATATTACTTCCTTAATAATGGTTTTCGTAAATATTTTATTTACTCTGTACAATTAGGGTTACATTATAAAAAGTTTTAACTTTTGACAACGGCAGTCAATAACAAACAAACCAAATATTTCATAATTTATATTTCTCTCCCATAATGCTAGTAAGCAGGCATCAAAAACAATATGAAGTATTCGAAGATAGAAAAAAAAACTAAGAATTTATAAGTAAATGTTAAGAGAGTTAATGTTATGTGAAAGAACTTCAGTAATCTTATTTTGTCAGAGTTTTCACACATGAAGGTTTAGCTATTGGCATATTTATTCGATAAATATATCACCATCTTCTTTTTTTTATTATTATTTTAACGCGCATGCGTACTCACATCCTCTCAAGTAACTCCGTCCCAAAAAGGTTTGCATTCAATATCAATCACAATGCAGAAGAAATCCCCTGGACTTTTCCCTAAAATCCAGCGATGACAGGGGAAAATAAGGATTTCCTTTCGAACGCGTTGTTGATTTTTCTTCTCAAATGTGGCGACGTTTTCCCTTCGTAAAGACACACATATCGATTTCGGCAAACACATATGCCCCAAATCATACATTCTTTTTTTCTTGTTCAGAATAGAAAAAAATATAAGATGGAGAGGAAAGAAAATCGAAACTTCGTCGCATATCATAACAAAAGCCATATATCTTAGATTCCTCCAGTGGCCATTTTCATTCAGAATGTATTAAGCGAGTACATTTGGAAGTTGAACAAACGATATCTCGCGTGCTTTGGGAATTTAAAGCTTCCAGCTCCAAATATCCAAATTCATAAAGTCATAACGGCCGCTCCTTCAGAAATCTAAAATTGAATGAAGAATGTGTTTTCGGTTTGCAATATAATTCCAACGTGGCAAAAATGCAATAAACGGAAAGCAGCAATAAAAATCCCCAATCACTGAATGTATGGGATTGGGTGAAATGCAATGAAGTAAAATTTTCTATCGTCACCGCATTGATAGGCACTTGCTCAAACTTTCGAATTGTTTGAGTTATTTCAGACACTTTTCTACTTCAGAATATATTTATCTCATGAGAGTGATATTGTAGCATATTCTAGAAAATTTTCTACGTCTGAATGAGACATTCTTTATGGAAACTTTAACGAGTTTGTAGAAAATCAGATTTGTGATATGAAAAACTGTCTTTGAACTGCTTTTTTTTATTCTTATTTGCATAAAATAGTGTTTTAGATGTATTTCAACCTTTTAAATAAATTTAATCAACTAGTAAAGTTAAAACCTTATTTTTAATATTTCTCACTTAGTTAATAATCTGAATCCTATTTTATTTTACTAACAACATTGAAATATCAAGATATGTGGCTTTAAAAATGTTTAAAAGAAGATATTAATAAACATGCTGTAACTATAATTAAACTAACTCGAATGTATATCTGCTAACTACTGCGATGACAAAACGTGAAAATTAGGGGTAATTTGCTTACAAACTGTGCTACAAAGAATGCGGTTTTCCTATAGGCCGTCTTTGATATTGAAGACACTACTGGACGTATTGCATCTTTTTTTAAAAAAATACTTTATTAAGATTTTATTGAATTACTGCGAAGTACTTTATCTTTACTAAAAATTTTGTATTTCAAATAAAAATCCATCTCTTCGTAATTTTATCATTTTATTTATTTAAACTTATAGCAAGTTTCTCCAAAATTATTTTTATTTTAACGTTTGTTAATTTTTCAAAATCTTAATGTAAGACTATTAAATTTGTTTAATATTATAAAAAATTTTAAAAATATTTAATACTATTAAATACTTGAGAAAACTAACATTATTGCTCGCAAAAGGACGCTTGGAACAAAGAATTTACCAATTATTCAAAGTAGCATAGAATTCATTAAGTAACTGATATATTAATATTTCAGAGAGAAAAATTAGTGTTCTTTTTTTAAAACGAAGCATATTGCTAAATTAAAAATTTATAAGATCAAACTAAGATGCACCTTGTAATTAGTAATTTGAGGATAGTTACACCACCATATGCATAAACTAAGCTTACCGTCTTATTTTTCACGTTTGTTGCATAAAAAAGTTTTTAAAAAAATCCTAGCTTGATAATGCATGAAAAATGCATTGAATTAGTAAATGGTTTCATGTAAAACTGGAAACCTGAACTGCTCTTCTCTTTTCTTTCAGCCTCGCCAGGAAATAAGCTTTCTTCATTTTCTGGAACCAGGGACGTGGTACTTTTCCATTATTAATGATGATAGTACAGCAATCGGTGTTTCATTTCAGCCATCCCTCGCAAGTAAGTATTAAATAAAAGAAATGTGTCTTAAATATTTACAAAGCAACTTTCAACTTTCTGGGATAACTGTGACAGGAAATAAGACACGTTATAATATCCATTTATCATTCTTCGAGACACATGGATTGAATTTATATGTAATTAAATCAATAAAAAAAATTTATTATCCCAAAATAATTAATAAAATCTAATATTAACTAATCATTCTTTATTAAAAATCAGTCTGGAAAAAAGAACTAGTAAATAAATAATTTATGATACCATAGTTGCAGAAATTTGACTTGCACACTAAACCTATGTATAAACTTCAAAATGTTCCAAATAAAATTATGATATAAAGTACCGCAATTTGGTAAAGTATAAAGTACCGTCGGTAAAATCCCTATTACTTTGAAATCCATTTTTACAGTTTAATGTTACACCGTCATTTTTCCCGTAATGGTTACATAATTGCTTGATAGTGATTCTTAAATTAATGATTATTCAATTCATAGTGATTATTTGATTAATGACTATTTAATTCATAGTGATTCATAAATCTTACGTTAATTATTGCTTTAAAAATTAAGGAATATAATATTTTTGTTCCGTAACATACTCTGGTAAAAATAGACTTTATGGCATAAAGTACCACCTCCTGTATATAGCATAATAAATAAGAACAAGAAAACATGAAGAAAATTAAGAAAAACAATAAGTATTATATATTGCGCATCAGCTGCAAGTAAATAGAAATCATAAAATAAGTTCAAAATGTAGAGAAAACAAAGGAAAATTACATAACAATGAAAAAAGGGGAAAAAAGAAAAGTAATAATAAAAATAAAAATAACAAAAAACCGGAATAATTTTGCGGATATAATCGTGTGAGCTGCTGAAAAGATTATATCTTTTATTTTCGGGATTTTTTAAAAATGTTTGTCCTTTTTTTCCGCTTTTTTGTTATTTTTATTATTATTTTTCTTTTTTTCCACTTTTTTCATTGTTCTGTAATTTTTCCCTTGTTTCCTCTACATTTTGAACTTATATATATATGCGTGTATATATAAGTACATTGTCTGACATTTTTCAAAAGAAAATATTAAAAAGAAGTAAAGTGTTAGTTAATGAAATTCGAGGAAGAATTCTCGTAAGCACGCCTCGAATGGATTAATCAACTAATGCAACAATATATGATTAATGAAATTTTGTTCATTAGTGAAAAATGCTATTTAAGTATTGATGCTTTCAAACCATTACCTTTATCTAATCTTAATTTTTCCATCAACTTTTGAATTGTCATTGAAAAAAATGAAGCACACCACTGCATGAAGTTTAAGCAGTGTTTCAGGATTCTATTAAAAGTTATTGACGCACCAATTGTGCCACGCCCATAATAAGCCATTTTTTCCACCTTCTCTCATCCATATTTTAAGTGAGCGTGCGAACAACCCGTTTACGTCAATGTCACAAATTCATAGTATTAGAAGAAAAAAAGTATAACTAATTCACAGATAAAGCTGTATCTACAACTCTTTATTCAATATTCCGTGCAAATAATATTTGTGAATTCTTTATCCCTGCTAATTAGCTAGATTTTTCTCTCCCACACTTTTATGGATGGCATAAAAAAAGTCTTGAGACACTTTCTTTATTTTCCATCACATTTTTGTCATTAGTATTTCTTTGGTTTCTAATTAAAGTTCATTATGGTGTCTTTCTGCAGGGGACGTGCCGACGTCGTGCCCAAACAATTGTCATCACCATGGAAACTGTCATCTGGGCAAGTGCCACTGCTTTCCCGGATACATTGGACATGATTGTGCTGACAGTAGGTGTTAACTCTCGTTTGCTTTTATGTAGGACTCCCTCTTATGAGCTACTTTTATTCGGGAAAAGCTGGACGGAAGAACTGATTTTTTTCATAAGGAAATGAATGACTGTTTTAATAAGCAGCCAAGAACTACTTAATGAGTTCCATGATTAAATTATATATTAGGATTTGATATTAAGTGAAATTCGATACATGCACAAGGATACATAAGAAAAGTTCGAGAGCATATGCCGCGTTTATAAATAATTCATATTATGTAATTTACTTACTCAGTATTAGAAATAAATGACATATCGTAAACTTCTAATGCTTTCAAAAATTGCAATAAAGATATATGTAAATATTAAATATTTATTTGCAAATTAATACATCGTGAATATTAATTAATTAATTAATGCATCTTGCATTATGATGGATATAGTATACAAGATAATTAGCGAGATCTGAAGTGCCCATTTTTAAAAAAAAACTATACATATAGAAATTAGATACTAGAGGGAGTATTTTTGATACCTTCAACTATAAATTTATTAGTTTCTCAATCATTATCAACAGTGATAAATAATGATAATATCTTGAGATTTATTAATCAGTGTAATTAGCGAACGCAATTTTATCGTGAGTGATGATAAAATTTATTTCGAAAACAAATATACAACATATTCTGCAACTCAGTAAATTAGATAAGTTGGAAAATATCACAATGCATAAATATTATTAATAATGTATTACAATTTAAAAAGTGGGATATCGCCAATCATTATAATTCGTTATGCGGTATTGCACTAATTTATAAGATTTGTGTTTCGTCCTGAAATTAGAGCATTTGCCTCTCCAAGAACGTGATTTCGTGATTGTACCTTCACGGCCTACGATATCATATATAAAACGAGACTTTCAGACTCTAACGGCACAAAATCTCACAGACACGGTCTCAATGCAGTGTTCTTATATTACATCTCGTATTACTACGCATACGTACTCTTAAGAAATATACTCTAGCAAAATGCTGATTCAGGGAGCGACGATTTTCCACCCCAGACGTTTAACGAACTACTCCCGTGTTTAACATAAAGAAAAAAACTTGATTCTTGACATTTTATTAGTTCATGTAACAAAATTTAAAAGAAATAAATGCTTGCGTTATAATTGGAACCAGCTACAGTTTCAAGGTTAAAATTTCCAAAAAGGAGAGGGAATCGTTAAAAGCTACTGGATTGTAAATTAACGTCCGAAGAAGAGCTTCTTTTTCGTTCTACCGGTACTGAAGGAGTTAAAAGACACAATAGTCTTACATTAAATTAATCATTAAGCTTTCGGTTCGAAAGAAATGGAACGGTTGTAAAATATAGAGGCTTTGTTTAGAAATATTCTGCTTTATTTCTGATGTTAATTTCAGGTGTTAATATACAGGTCCATATACGAGCTATATAATATATATTAATATACAAGCCATAGCAATGCATAAGAGATTGTATAACCAACAATTCAAAGCGATTGTTTTTTTCTCTTTTAACATACTAAGTTTCTGAAAACGAAATTTTTGACTTGCTATAAGTAATAAAAAATGACGCATAACTGGGAATTTATCAACAGTAAAAATGATTGAGACAAGGTTAAAAAAATTAATGCTTTAAAAAAACTAAACTCTATATTTTCATGTTTCTTGAATAACCTTATGTTTACTTCTATATACCTTTACATATATCGCAGGTTCTATTCATTGTTTCCAAAGATTCTAGCATAGATCAAGAAAAGATGAAACATGTGACAATTGCAAACTGACAAATTAAAAAAAAGCTAAGGAAACCGTATGGGCAGCTATTAGAAAGCATTTGATTGAATATAGAATTTAATCACACACAAGCCGGACTGAACTGTACTAAGTCCAACTTAAACAATGAATTTTCATGTAGATTAGAAATGAGCTAATTTATGCTTGTTTAAATTTCTTTTATGCTTGTTTAAATTTCTTTCGACACCTTTAAAAAAATCACAGATTATGGTTGTCACACTAAACAAGCAGAATTTTTTTCCTGCAATTGTTTTTCTTGAGCGTGAGCTTTTGAACACTGTCAGGTGATCAAAGTCATTTGAGATCCCAAATAAAGGTAAATTTGCAATGAAAATTAGAGAATTGGTGAGCAACAGCGAAGGGACAAAGGCCTTAAATTATTTTAAAGCATGGAATATATTCATAGATAAATGTTAAAGATGAAATTATAATAATGTTAATGTGAATATTAAAAGTCCTCTTTCGTCATCTATTTCGACGGTACACAATTTATATTTTTGTAAAATAAAGAATTCTTTATTTTCATTCTTTTTAAATCGAACATTGTTATGTAAATAAAAGTATTAAGCAAAGTATGCCCAATTACTATGAAGAAAAAGAATCATGTTTGCTCTACGCAAATAAAATCTTTTTATTTCTGTCTATAACAAAAATTTTATAAAACCGACGAAGTTAAAGTGTTTACTTAAAGCTTATTTTTACTTAATTTTTTTATTGAATCTTTCATAACATTGCTTAAAGCATAAAGTGGTTAAGTGAAAGTTTTTTTGTACACAACCAGAGCATAATTATTCATTTATTATCATTTAGTTGTGGAAATTTATTTTGGTATCATTCTTTTCTTTCATTCATTTCTTTGCTTCTGTATAATTTAATGCAAAATTTTAATCAACTTGTAAAGTAATGAAAATATCACATATGCAATTACATGATTCACAAAATTAAACTGCATTTGTTATAGTTCTTTTGCAAAATCACATTGTAATGTAAGACTAATATTTAATAATAAAAATATTGATGGAATATTTTATATTGGAAATATTTCAGTGACGATTCAGTAGTATTATTGTCTTTATAATTATTTTCATTATTATTTTTATTATTATTATTATTACATTTGAGTATTATATTATACTTTACAATCTTTAATTTTATAGTGAATATTTTATATTACACCAATAATACAATTTTCTTAAGTAGATAATATAAATATTAACGTTATTTTTATGACTAAATTTATAACGTAAGGCAAGTTTTAGTTTTAAATGAACTTTATCATATGGTCGGTGAACATTTTATTTTGACCATAGCTTAAAATGTGCTTTTCAGTAAATGAAAATAGTTGTTTTAATTGAAAAAGCCCGTTTAAGAAATGAATACTGCTAGATCACGTAGCTCAAAGTTTTGTACACAAGAGCTGGATACTAATCATTCTAATGTTAAGCAATAAACATAAACTTTCAAAACTTCCGTTAGTGTTGAAAAAAAGCACGTGGCAAATAAATATAGAAATTCGCTAATTTTTTAACATGATTAGTAAGCAATATTTACATGATTAGTAATCTATTTTGAGTAAGCCAAGCCCGTCAAGTATCAATTCTCTTAAGTGTCCCATTCTATATTCTTTCACAAATATTTAAATTCTTTTACTATATATTTCTTACTTAACACAAATACAGGCACGAAACAATGTAAGGAACAAATTAATTATGTATCGAAAATGCCAGGTACAGGAAACAGAAATATATCATGGTTACAACAAAATACCTAAGCATATAATAAATCTAAGTTAAGTAAAAGACGTAGACGACAAGGAATTATATTTCAGCAAATTCGATGTGCAATTCGCCGCTGTATTTAATTAACTTCACGTTAACTAACATTCTAACTTATGTGTAGAAACTTAGCTCAACTTTAACAAGGCAATATGCTTATACTGTGACCTTCTAATTATTGAAATGCAAGTTACCGCACATGAAGCACGCCATTTGTTCATTCATTTTTTTAAAAAAAATTATAAATTTGTATCGATTACTTACATACCTTAGTACCAAATGTGAATAAATAAAATTAAAATAAGAACTATTCAAAAAACAATGCAATAAAAATCTGTTTAAAATTACAGTTTCAAGTTCCCCTGTGGAATCGTTTAGTACTGTCAAATATATTCAAGTGGACTTTCTGAGCAATCTCACAAAGCTATATTAATTGCTTGCAGGTGTCTGTCCCGTTCATTGCAATGGCCATGGCAGATATGTCCAAGGAATTTGTCGATGTGAAACAGGTTGGAAAGGAGCCGAGTGTAATGTTCCTGTTACAGAGTGTGAAGTAATGGATTGCAACAATCAAGGATTTTGTGTTGGAGGAAAATGCCAATGTCGCGCTGGTTACAAAGGACACCACTGTGAAGAAGGTTAGCGACTTCCTTTTTGATGGATTAAATTCATTTAAAAGTAGAAATGTTTTTATTGTTTTTAATTTTAGATTGTAGTCGAATAACACGCGTAAGCCTTTCTAAGCTTATAATTTTCATCTTGAATAATAATAGCTCATTCATCATTCAGTGTATCCGTCATAGTCTTAGTGTAGAGAGAAAGAATTTTCGGAAACGTTACGGTACTGTATAATAATGACATTTCTAGTGAAAAAAAACATAATTCTATTTAATAACACGGCATTTAAACAAATTAATTTTGGTAATTTTACCACTCATATGCTGACGGTATACCGAAAATACAAGTTTTAAACATTACGGTATTATCACCACGCATTTAGTTGTAAATACTTAACTAAAAAGTAAATTCAGCTAAATAAATGTTTTTTTGTGCCATGTTCGAAAGTATCATGCTCAAATTACCAAAGTTAACCATATTTAACCAAGCAGCATGGTAAAAAATATTTTATTGTTAATTTTACCAAAAAATCATTTTCAAAGCGCTTCGGTAAAAATTACCGAGCTTCTTGGTGTTCCCAGAGAAACAAATTTTACAGTTATCTGGTTGAATTTTACAGTTTTCTTGTAGCTTTTAACTATGCATTTTTCTCAGTGTGCACTTTTCATTTGTGACCTACCAAAAGTGCACCGCAGAATATGGACACGCTGTCTATTTGCTTTACGTAGCACCAAAAAAGATTGCATTTCTCCAAGTTGGTAAAGCGTGATTGCGTTTATTGTTATCTTTCAAAAAACTTTTTATTGCACCACATACCAGACAACTATTTATTTTCAGTTTAAAACCTTACATGCAAGCAAAAGCTAAGTTTTTCTCTGATTTCTCCCTCATAAAATACATTTATTGCGTCATAATATATTTCGGATAAGCTGAGTGAGCAGAATAAAAACTACGTTGGGGACACTAGATTGTATGAACACCAATTTAAATTTTTGAAAATGCATCTAAATAAATATCTTAAATATCAATAAGATTTCAATTGAGAAGTATCAAATGGGCATAAACAAGCAAGTAGGAAATTATTTTGCTGCTAAATTTAAGTGCAAAATTTATTACGAATAATCTTTCTTTTTTAGTTTGGTTTAATCATTTTGAAGACTATTATTATTTATGTACATTTTGGACTTATAATATTTTCCTTAAAAAATAAATGAATACTTCAGTTTTATTTATCTAATTCAGATTATGGAATTATTTTGTTATTAACTTTCGCATAAATTCAGGCTCTGTTCTGTGGGCTTTGGAAACAGAATTTACTCTCCGACTCTTAAATGTGTCACAATCCTTGAGGAATTCATTCAATATTATGAGTTCAAGTTAAGATTCCAGTTAAGACTAAGATATATATATATATATNATAATTATATATATATATATATATTCTAAATATCCAACTTACCATTAATTTTTCTCTGCAGTGGATTGTCTGGATCCATCTTGCACTGGTCATGGTGCTTGCGTGAATGGACAGTGTTGGTGCAAAACGGGATGGAGAGGAGTCAATTGTAGTGAAGCTGATAACAGGTTGAGTCGTTGCTTCCCTGATTGCAGCAAACATGGAGTGTACGATTTGGAGACAGAAAGTTGCATATGTTTTGATCATTGGGCTGGATCTGATTGCTCTAGAGGTACACATTAGACTTTTGTTTCAATAATTAAAACTGAATTTGAAGATAAATTCAAATGTTTAAATCTTTCGTAATTTTTACTTTTAATTTTTTTCTTAGAATATTTGTATGCATTAGATTATTTGTGTGCATATGTATTCGTTTTTATATCTACTTTAATTCATGGACATCTTTCTAATTTCGAAAGGCTATAAATAACAACAATAATAGAAAAGAAACTGTGAAAAGTAAAACTGATTAAAACCTCGTACGAATGGAAAAACAGTTCTGGTAAATTTATTGTACTGTGTGGTAATGACATTAATGGATAAAAAAAAACATGTACTTCCAATACTTGATCCAGGAGTTTTCTTGTCTTCTGGATTGAGTTCAAAATTACAAGGCTATGGAGTGGAAAATTAGTAGTCGTTAACACAATATTGAGTCGACTGTCCAACAGCAGTTATAAAATTAAATAAAATCACTTTCGTTGTCTGTAGTTCACTTTTCAAAGTGCTATTACTATTTTTAAAGACACTCCACGCTCCTTTTGTGATTATATAACAGCATATTATATTAATTGTAAAAATATTTTACCGATAGTTAAGAAAATACGATTATACTATATTTTAAAGGGTAAGACAAGAATTGACTGATTATTGATAAAGTCAGTTAAACTATTTGTGTGATTTATTTCTGGTGTACTTGTCATGAATTTTCGTCTCAATGTCTCCTTCTAAGGCAAAGGAAGGAATTTTAAATCTGCTATTACATTCATATATTTGGTTTTTGTTCGTATTATGTTTAAGATTATAACATTTTCCTGTTTTCGAATTTTCTTTTACTTCGTATTTTTATTCTGTGTCATTCAAATACAATTTTGTATAAAGCATCTTGTTACAATTTACAACATTATTCATTGTAGATTATTTTGAAATCAACTGATTGGAAAAAAAAGTACATGATAGAATAATATTTTAATAGGTTTAAAAATATACCCCAAAACCTGCTGAGAAAAAAAAATATTTTTAAAATAATTTTCCTTAAAAATATCTGAAATACTGAAATGGTAATTCCTTATTAAAAATTATAATTTTTTTTTACTCAGGGATTAGTTTGTTTGCTTACTTTTTACCTCGAGAATAACATTTAATTCATTCTCGTTTTAAGTTGAAATGGAATTGTTAAATAACAAAGCATGCCCTTTCACTCCACTGTCACTAAAAGATCATTAATTCTCAACGTGAAACCTGTTGTTATTTTCTACACTTGCGTAGCATAAAAAAAAAGTAAGTTTTGAGGCAAAGGCAATAAAACTAAATGCATGTAACATTTCAGCTCAAAAAACAACGTATTTTATTAAAAATAGACAAATCGTCTCAGTTTTTATATGCTTAAAAGCGGTAAAATAATACTATTAGCAGAAAACTGTTCATAGATACAACAACGTTATAGACGAATTTATGCATATAATGCTGGTATTTGCAATCAAATATCTATTTTACATACATTTGTTAGCAGTTAAAATTGAATGAAAAAGCCATATATTTCATATTTGATTTAAATACCATATATTTCATAAGAAAATCGACTAATCGTCTCTGATATATCACCGTTATCATCGAATTTATGTTTATAAAATTGGGATTTACAGGCTACTGTTTATTTTACATACATTTGTTTGCAGTTACCATTGAGTAAAAAAGCCATATATGGCATAAAAGCAGTATATTTCATTGAAAATAGAAGTTATCATCGAATTTATAATTATAAAATTAGTATTTGTCGGTAAAAGTCCATTTTGCACACAATTCCCTGCAGTTACTATAGAGTAACAAAGCTATGAGATGGCTTTCAGAAAAATTCTTCTTTACGTTGATTTAAAATTAGAGAATTGCTTGATTTGTAATCGGTCATTCGTATTTTTTTCTTAAAATTTAGTTATAGGAAATGAAACATATTCGTTTTCTAACAAAACGTATCAGAGATTATTGCAGTGCATTAAAATTTTATTTTAAATATACTTACTCGTAACTGTACTTGAAATATGATGTTTTATAGCAAAAAAAATTTAATACATGTAAGTATAAAAGTTGCTCCAATCAGTTCATTATGTATTTTTTTACTCGTAATATACAATATATATCTGACTTAATATAAAAACCATGCTTTTTAGCTTAGGGAAAGCACTATTATCTTAAAATTAACCTATTATACATTTTAACTATGCAGTAAAAGAAATAGTTCAAAAATTCCATTTTCCCGTTATCTGTTTCTTTTGTACACATTGCTGTTCTGAAATTCCACTTTGCCTATCGCTGATTTGCGTTTGTTTTCATTTTCTTCTGTTTTGAATTTGTCGTCAGTCAAAGAGTATCTAAAACTTTTTTAATCACACACATCAATAAATTTGAATATTTTCTTTGATTTTGGCGCAACGTGGAAGTATTCCGCCCTCGAAAATATTTATCATGCATTTTATCCAATCTGCATTTTTTAAGAATCTTACCTAGTTACTTATTTCTACAAACTGTCACCCCTAATAAGAGACTGTTAAAATTAACAGATGTGATATTGGCCTTAACTTAACGCGTGTACTCCTGAAAAACTTGACATTAGTGACATTACAATTAAGATTTAGAACAGAATGCAAATATATTACCTATGACCCGAAAATCGGTTTCAAGAACGTTTATTAAATACTTCTTGTTCTTTGGCTTCAGACAAGTAATTATTTGATTACTCAATTGAAGTCCATGCACTAATTAATGTATTTTTATTTAAGCAAAGTGAAATTATTTAAAACTTCGTGAAAATAAGTTGGAGAAAAATAAAATGCATTATATTCTTTTTTTTAAATACCTATGTTCCTAACTCTTAGCTCAATTACTTCAATAAGATAGATAAAAAGTATTTCTTGATTTGTTCTACTATCAGCATTAGTTTTAAACAAAGATACTAAGTAGAAATTTTTCTTCTAAAAAACATAGTCCATCAACATTTTTTTTAAAGGAAAAATGGTTGAAAAATGAGGTTGCTCGAAGCATTATTTTAGAAAAGAAACTTCTCTTCCGTGTCTCAAGAACGTTATAAATCAAGATCCTTGACGAGCCACAGCCGGCAAGAGGCGTTCGAAAACTAACTTTATTGAAGTTTCATTTTTGAGCTTATATTCTTTGGGTTCTATAAGTTTTCACCACAAATAATGTATTCAAAAAGGATTCTTACATATACTCTGAAAGTTTTCATTTTTCTAAGGTAATTTCATCTAATAGGTGATTAATTTTTATTATATTAATATTTTATTGCAATACATTTCTATAAAAATTATTGTTTTTTGAGTTAAAAAATATATATCTCTGTTATTAAACTGATTTTGCAGAAGCAATTCAAAAAGCTAAGGATAAGCTCATAATTTGCTTTAAAAAAACACAAATAGAAAATTATTCATAAAGATAAAATAACAATAATGACTCTGGAATAATTAGTGTCTTTAAGATACTTAATGGTTTAGTTAAAACTCGAAGTTAACTTCAAGAAGATTTCAGTATAGGAATGTTCTGAAAATTTCACCACTAGATCACGGTCAGTGACCAGCAAAATATATTCCAGTCATTGATTAAAATTGCATTCATGCCAATAAAGCTAAAAAAGCATAAAAAACAGGTCAGCCATAATTTCTCTTCCGTGAAATATTCAGCCACAGGCCTTAAATTAACATCATGGCAATAAAAGTTTTAGTCTTAGACATTTTTTGAGACTCAGCAGATTTGTTTGTTAAATTAAAGGAAATCGTAGTACTAGACTAAGTATTATAGTGCTGGCATCTATCGATGATTGAAAGAGATGTTTCAGTAATGTTCGTGCTCACCAATGTAAGAGATATTCCTTGGAGCTGACTGAGATCGAACCACAAGCTTTTGTGTTCGGAGCCGTTGCTGAAACCTGTAGCCGCCATATAAGAGAGTGTAAACCTCTAAATTGTCTAAATTGACCCCTTGCCGTCAGACTAACAGTGGGATGTTTCCTTGGTTGTTCTCTTCTTGTGTAACGCGAATGCGGCTTAAGTGCATCAAGAAAATCCATCACGAAGGCAAATTTTCTCCCAATATTTGACCCTGGAATTCCCTTGTTTTCTGGATTGTGTCAAAATTACAAGGCTACGAAGTTGAACATTGATAGTCGCATACCCATTTTTGGTTTGGCTGTTCAACGACGTTTATAAAATAAAATATATTGACTTGGAAAGCCGTGATGACTTAGGGGATAGAGTGTTCGCCTTCCAATGAGGTGAACCGGCTTTGAATTCCTGCACCGGCTGGTCGATACGAATTACGCATCCGGCTTGCGCTGACCACAGTACTGCGTAAAATATCCTCACTGGTAGACGAATCATGGGTTAGAGTCCCCTTGCCGTCAGATGAACAGTGAGAAGTTTTCGTGGTTTTCCCATTCCATGTAAAGCAAATGTGGTTTACTCCTATCAAAAAATCTTCCACGAAGGCAAATTTCGCCCAATACTTGATCAAAGATTTTTCTTGTCTTCTGGATTGGGTTAAAGATTACAAAGCTGCGGAGTTTAACATTAGCAGTCGTAAACCCGAAAAATTGGGTCTGATGTTCAACGACTGTAATAAATATAAACTTTGACATAGAAAGCTTTTTATCGCAATAATATAAACTAACGCTCAACTCTATCAATTTTGCTCAAATCCGTGGCAATTTCAGGCAGTGGACTTTAATCCGAAGGAAGTGAGGTAGCTGTAGAAATTTACCATCATCACTACTAATTTTGTTGATGCTCATTACAGTAAATAGCGCTTGGCTACTAGTTAGCTAGAACAGCTACTAGCTAGAAAGTATTAATTTACGGGCCAGCTCTCCGAATTTTAAGAAAATGATTACACTATGGAACACTTTTTTTTTTGTTTCGTTTGCATGATATTTTAAACAGATTTAAGATAATTTCGTATTGCTAATTTCAGTTTGGCAATCGATTTCTCCCTAAACAAAAGATTTTATCAAAAAAATAAAATTACGAAAAACATATTTGGTCTATATTTTGTCGAAACGTAAAAGTTTAATACAAATGTTACGTATAACAAAGGGCCATATAAATATTGCTAAAACAGTTAAATCAAATTATCAGAAATAAAATTGCATAAGAAATCATGTGATGAAATGTAATCGTGTTTCACTTGGGGCGCTTGCTTTTCTGTAACAGTTTCTTCAAGTACTTCTGAACAGGTCGAAATAGGTACGGTCCCCAAGCCGCATACGATGACATTTCCGGGAATGGGTGCCTATGCAATTTTAGTTCTGATGTTATGTCCTAACTCCCGCAGAAGTTCGTTGCAACATTTACGTGATCCCCAATTATATCTAACGCTTTCAAACTTGTGCATTTCGACAAGAAAATAGGCTTAAGTTGACATTAAAAAAATCTGCAGCCTTAGGTTGAAGACTAATTTCAGATTTAAAATCTTCACACATGAATAAATTAAGATCAAGTATTTGCATAAATGCAACAAAAAAAAAATTCCCAGTTTTTTTATCGATTTAATTGCTTCAAGAGTGTGAGAAAAATATTGCTTCGAAAATGTATTCCAGTTTTAGTTGCTGAAAAAATTAGATGAAATCTAGAATTTTTTGAATTTTTTTTTACTTGTTTTGGAAGTTTTTAACAAAGGAACAACTCTTACGAGACAATGAATTTTTTTACATAATTTTTAACTACGAATTAACAATTAGAGGGAACTGAAACTGATTTTTATGGAAATAAAATATTTTATATTACATTCAGTTATCCATATCTCTAAGAACTGCTAAAAATAAAGCAAAATCAACAATGTTGCAAAATATAGATAGATATATATTGAAGCGTTAGAAAAATTGGTATCAATTGATTATTTATATACTGTATCAATCCATAATATATTAGATACTTCAAGAGCAGGATATAAGATTCAGGAACTCCCCAACATGGAAGGAGATCGAGAAAATGAGATATTTTTCGTCCCTCTTCAAATGCCGGATGCCGTCAATATTGCAAGTGCAACATCAGCAACTCTTGCAAGTACTGCAGAACTCAAAGGAAATCTGCTGCAATCGCATTACTTTGACAAAGCTATCTCACAAGAATATAAATTGTTTCCACAAAAATATAACAACCGTTGAATAAATAGTGATACTATTTTAATTGTATATATATATATATACACTCATGGACGAATCAGTCGTCAAAAAGAAACGAAATTTTACATACGTTGCTACTTTGATATAAGTAAATGATTAGAAAATCAAAGATTATCGTTTTCTTTGATTTACTAATCATTTACTTACATCAAAGTAGTGATTACGTATGTAAAATTTCGGTTCATTTTAACAACGACTCCTTCTTGATGCGGTAATTTGTTCATCCATGAGTGTACAGATTATAAGAATAAGAGGAGATTGAAATGATTAAATGGAAAAACACAGTCAATCACAGATGACTTGCGGTTAGTAACGCACAGAACTGCCGATCAAAATTAAATACGTATGCGTGTGAAAAGGTAGTAATTTTTAATAATGCTACCTGCTGAAATGTTGCAACTAAACTTATCCGCTAAAGCTTGTTGCGATTCTTATTTTGTTTTGATTATGTCTAATGATGGTGTCGAAGTTTTCCATTGTTGTCCGTGCAGTTTTATTTGCCGGAAAATCACGTGGTAGGATCCATTTGTTTCTCATTCATTTCCAAATTGTTTTGGTTGTCATCAGCATAAACTTAATAAACGTCGTGAGGTTATTTGCAATCGCAAAGCTTGAATACGCCCTCTGACGGGGTGAATATTTTCAGGTTACTATTTATTAAGTTTTTATTTAGTTCTATCAGAATCATTGTTAGAGTTGGACGTTTTTTTTCCAGCAGCAAATAAGAAGTAAGTTTTCCCAAACAGAAAGACAGAATAACTTGCAAAAATGACCCAGAACATTAGTGAATCATTCTGAAACAGAAAACTTCCAACATTTATAGAACAATTTCTCATTAGTTTTTTCCCTACCTATTATCAACAAACTTGCAACCGATCATTTCTGACTTCATAATCGCATACTGTTACAGATGTGTGTATTATGAGAAAATGCATTTTTTTTTTTACTTCAATTCATTATAAATTAAAGTGATGTCATTTGAGTCCACATTGCTAACTTCATTC
Organism: Parasteatoda tepidariorum; assembly: GCF_043381705.1. Classification (NCBI taxonomy): domain Eukaryota; kingdom Metazoa; phylum Arthropoda; class Arachnida; order Araneae; family Theridiidae; genus Parasteatoda; species Parasteatoda tepidariorum. The sequence continues at coordinate 41,120,444 of NC_092207.1, read as the reverse complement.
CGAAGGATGAATAGGATTTCAGAACGCGCAGAAATGTAATAGTTATGGAATATTCTTCTTCTTTATAGAATTGTATAAACTTCTATATAATTCGGATAGCAATAATAAAAATTATTTTAAATTGTATCCTTTCTGTTGATCATTAATAAATTTTTATTGTTTTCTTGTAAACCATTTTTTTTATTTTGAATTAGGAATTTCAACTAGAATTCAACTATTCGGTTTTTAAGTTCGAGAAAAGGAATTGTCTGTTAACAGAAATTATAATAAAACAAATCTATAATAATAGAAGGAAGAGTTTAATTGTGTGACCCTTTTATTACTTTCAGACCATTTTAACTGACGTTTTTTAATGTTGACAGCGAAATAAATATTTTATTGTTGCTGAAAATTGTACTAAAATTTCAGTTATAGGGTACTGCAAAAACAAGCGGACAAACAATTTTAATATAATTTTGTAAAGAATGAATTAAAAAAATAAAACAAAGGAAAATAAGAGCAGACTTTTACTAATAGTTACTTTAAATTGTTTCAAAGTGGTGGCCTTTTGCAGTGCTGCAGAGGCACAAAAGCTTGTTAAAATGTTCAGCAATGGACTGAAAGTCCCTTAAATCGATACCAATCCAGCTGAAGCTATTGCATAGAAAGTCCTAACTTATGTATATACAGTGTACCAATAAAAAACGAGCCACCCTGAATAACTTTTGATCTAATGAACAGATCGTCACTTTCTAGAACTCATTTTTATTACTTCGAGGGGATGACTTCAAATAAGCTAATTATATGGTGTAGAAAATTGGTGATTATTTTAAATTATGAAATTAGACACAAAAACGAACTTTCTCTGAATAAACATACCTTTTTTCGAGGGATTCGGATTTCAGACTCCCAAAATATAGGAGGTAGCCGCGATCTGGAAAATATAATCCCAATAGTTTGGTCGGGAGAATGATCCAAAGTTTGGACCCCTTAATGTTAATTTTACTTTTTGCGTATTTTGCCATAGCTCGAGATTATTTTTAAATCAAAATGAAAAATTTTTGCACACAATTTTAGAATTCGTTTTTCCAAAGATAATTCCATGCAAAAAATATTTTTTTTAATAAATATTTATTATTTTTCATTATTTTATTAAATAATAGTTGAAAAATATTTTGAATTGTAAGTTATACACTTTTTTATCATTTTAAAACATGCAATTTTACTTGGCAAAATACAAAATCTGAGCAAAATCGATTGAATAGTTCCTGAGAAATTGAACTTAAATTTCAATTTCTCGGAAACTATTCAACTGATTTTGCTCAAATTTTGTATTTTATCACTTAAAGTTACATACTGAGCATAATGAAGAAAGAAATATAATGAAAATGTTAGAAACTTTCGTTCTTCATAAGATTGCATAATGAAGAAAGAAAGAAATTATATACTTTAAAATTTTTTCGACTATTATTTAATAAAATATTAACCAGTGTTCTATGTTCATTTTTAATCATTCGAGGGGGGTCACTCCCGCGAACCATTAAAAATGAGTGCTAGAACGTGAAAATCTGATCATTGGATCAAAAGGTATTCAGGGTGGTCAGTTTTATTTTGGTACACTGTACAATGCGTAAAAATATTATTCGAGGGGGTAACCTCAAATATGCATTGATGAGTGCAGATGATAATTATTTAGTGCATACAATATTTTAAAATACGAAATCAGAATCAAAAACGTACTTTCTCTAAATAAACATACCCTTTTTTATAAACAGATTTGAATTTCTGACCCCCAAAATATAGGGAGTGCCCACTGTCTGTGAAATGTGGTCGCAATAGTTCGGTAAGGAGAGCGGTCAAAGTTTGGGCACCGTAATCATAATTTTACATTTTGGGTAATAATTTTGAATAATTTTTACCTACAATTGCAAATTCTGTTTTTTTTAATGATAATTCCATAATAAAATAACTTTTAGCAAATATTTATTATTTTATTTAAGAATGGTCGAGAAAATGTCTCACATCATTTTAAAGAATGTAATATTACATTGAAAAATACAAAGTCTGAGCGGATTCAATCGAATGATTCAGATTGATTCGAATGAGCGGATTCAATCTGTGTTTTTAATATAATTCTGTTTTTTTCTGCTTTTTTTTGCCACAAATATTTTGAAGTTATAATCATTGATCTTTTCCAACTTTCCAACTCTCATTAAAAAAAAAGAGTTTATTGGGCGTTCTTTAACATTTAATTATGCCTGACGACAAAGGAACTCAAACCCATGATCCGTCTACCTCTGAGGACATTTGACTTCAGCACTATGGTCGATGTGAGCAGAGTGTGGAATTTTCATTGTGCCATCATCGCTGAGATTTGAACCCGGGTCGCATCATTGGGAGGCGAGCGCTCTATGCCCTGAGCCACAATGACTAAATAATTGAAATAAAAAATTAGCTACGCACAATAAAACGAAATTAATTGAGAAATAAGACGAAGTTATTTTAGAGAAATACAATAATTGACGCTATTTGTGCTTAAATAATTTTGGTAATAGATATTAATTGATACAAGACATTAGCTGCGTACTAAAATCAAAATTAACGGATTTATGGTGCTTATTCGCTAAGGAGAAAAGTGAAAAATCACCATACCATTTTCGGCGTCAATCATACTCACTTAATTTTGGTAACAATTAATTATTGAAATAAATAAGTGATGCACTCTGCAAAGCAAATTTAATGGAGAAGTGGTACTAATACGTTTAGGAGGAACGTATAAAATGTTTCGCTATTTTAGACGCCAATTATGTTTAATTAATTTTGGTAATAGGGACTACTGGTGTTATGGTAATTGCTGCAGTTTTAATATTATAGTAAATTTACAAATATAATTTACAATGTATTATGTTAGTTTATTTGGTACATGTTAAAACTGCATGAATGCAGGATAGTTTGTCCACAGATATTGTGGAGTTTTATTCAGCTCTTCAAAAGAGCTAAGTACTTGAAAAATTCGCCTCATTGTGGTAATTTTATCTCCCATGAGTTGGGCTCGAGCAACAGTGATGTGCCAAATTATACTGAATTTTTATGATGGAATGAACTATTGAAAAGTTTTTTGTTTAAACTTAATAACGTAAAGCTAACGGGATGGACAAATATAATAATAAATAAATGAATATTGAAATTAGTTGTTTAATAATTGGGTTTTTATAATGTCTTAAAGTTTTTCAGTACTGATTCATTACTTTTCTTTTTTGTTTCACCCCGTACGAAGAATAGGTATTCAGTTAGTTTTCTATAAATATATTGTTTTTCTGAATCTAAAATACGAAAAATACTTCTAGAATTTTATTAAGATTCATCTCGAAATTCAACTTCTATCATTTGAAAATGCAGAACAATTTTTATCCCTTTCTTTTCTATAGGAAAATTCTATATATTTTCATAGAGAGAAACGCATTTCCTTTTTCTTTATATTTTTAGTAATCCTTTTCACTCATATACTTCCTCCTTTAGTTTTCATTTTTGTATGATTCAAAATTTCTATATTTGCTATTTTTTTCTTTCTTAAGTGACAAATTCAGTCTCCATTTTGATGTATGCATTCGCATCGCATCATCAGATCCATTCCCAGCAAGTAGCATGTGTTTATAGAAGAAAAAAGGAAGAAACGAAAACACATTTTCGGATTGGAATTTATTTTCTTATTTCGTCTTGCTTTCAGATACATTCAAAAGACGAATTGTCTGGTTTTTATGCTAAAAGAAAATGACATTCAAGCATTGACGAAAAAACATTTTCATGCTTAAGACGTTAACATTATAGAAAAAAAAACACCATGCGAATGAAAATTTTTGTATTCATATTATCTGCTGATTTTAATATTTTTAAATAAAATGTACTCTTTGCACACTCTGTCAATTTCATATTATTTGTTAACAGTATTTGTAAAAAGCGTATTTCTTTTTTCTTTTTTTATTTTTAACATTCTTCAGTTTTTGTATTTAGATTTGCACCAGTAAGCTTTGCATTTTACTTTTTTGTTATATTTTGTTTGTGAAAGGTTTTTTCCTCGTGAGTTTTCGTTTTTTTCTTCTTTTTTTTCTTTACAAAAAGTCTTTTTGAATAACGTCATTAGATATAGGACTCCATTTAAATTTTTATTACTTCCGCTTGGTAAAAAGTGATTGAATTTACTATTGTTGCTTATAATTCATTGCAGCTTTGTTATCCATAACTTTGCTTGTAGCAGTTAAAAAAAGATTGAAACTAGTATTACCGCCAAGCAGTAAGAGGACAGTTACCATTTGATTCCCTCAGTTGGTCTGAATTTCGATAAGCAATACGATTATAATTGGTATTAATATGACTATAAATTCGGTTTGCAACAGTCAAGAACCAATTAAAACCTGTATAAATATCAAATACAGATTTCTAGCTTAATGTCACCATTCTAGCTAGTCGGAACAACTTATGAAAAGATTAGAATTTCCCCCGACAATCAAATAATAGATTTCACTAGGAAAAAAAATGAAGTTTATGATGCCATTCAGCAAAGAGTTCCTGTTAATATTTATGGCTCTATATAGTCTTAAAATGTTGCCGGCAAATTGTCTCTCTCGGTGATATTGCAAAAAATTTTATTTGCTGCAGTTTGAACCTTCCATTGCTATCGAAAGAGCTTCAGTAGAAATTCAAAATTCTTAGCTAAATTCTTCATTGCGATAAGTATTTATAAAGTAGAAAACATTGAACTTCTTCATGCATTGTAGTATGCAAGATAATAACATTAATTTTTATTCCCATAACAAAAAATGAGGAGATAATTCTTAACTCATGAATATTTTTAACTAGTTCAACGTCGCAAAGTTTCTATACCGGTTTTTATAATTTAGTAACAAAATTTACAATACCCAAGTTAAAAATCCACCATATATTGAGTTATTTTCCGTCATATATTATCATATCGAATTAATCCATTAGGAAATATCCAAAAAATAATCCCTGCTGCCAAGATTCTACCATCAGAATATTTTTTTGGAAGCAAACAGAAATTATTTGATGTTTAGAATATTTAAGAAAACTTTGTTAGCAAAAAAGATTTTTTCTGTGTTGTAAGAAATGATGATTCTCTGTTGTACGAAAACTACGGGTAGTATAATTTTTCTATAGTTGTTTAACAAACTTATTCGATCCACAAAATATGAACTTTATAGTTATTTGAATACAGATTAAAAGTTAACGTACATCCATAAAAATACCTTTTTGCAAAGATCGGTTAGTTTAAATTGTACTAACTGTATTCAGTTTAACAAAATATTTTAATCGTTATTGCATGAAACTGTGAGCAGATATTTAAATCCTAAATAATATTCTCTAATGAGGCGTACTGAGTTTGAAGAGTGCTACTCAAAATAATTCCTCTGCTTATCCAATTTATTAGGCAAAATGCTCATGGTTTGATGAAATTGAATATAGCTTACTAAGCTCACTATTAACAAGCAACTAAACTTGAAAGAGATATTTAAACTCAGAATACACCCTTAATCCAACTGGAAATGCAATCAAGTCAGGAAGTTTCGTGGAGCTCTATCTCTTGTGTCTTAATTACACTTTCAAGAGTTAGGCGAGACTTGTAAAGCTGTCGGTCCTTTAGGGAGGCTTTACTTTGTATAGATGTTTCAAAAGGAATATGCAAAGAGTTCATTTAAATTGAGAATAATCAATGATACTTTAAACAGCACCTTTTATTCTAGTTTTTAATCCTGCTGAGTGTGCTCGATACCAGCTAAAGTTTCCCGCTGGTAAGCGTCATTAGGTATAAAAGGAATAATACCCTTAGAAATGATATAGAATCGCTAAGTTGCAACAAAAAATGTACAAGTATTCAGGTTTATAATCTTTATTTTCTCAATGAAATTTGTAATTCAATTGTAAATAGGCTTTATTTAATTCTGCATAAAAGCGTTTTCTTCAGGGTTTATTCATGTCCTTATCATTGTTTGAAAATCATGAATCTTTATCCCGATTGCGTATGAAACCTAGTACCACACTTCAACTTATAAAAAGCAAAAAAAAATTTCGATTTCTTAAAACAAATTAACTAACTATCTCAGAAAAAGGTAAGAGTAAGACATTGTGGCTGCACATAATGCCATCTCGAAGTAAGTTTGGGATTAGTTTCAGTACAAACGGTACTCGCAATGAAGTAAAAATTTTATTCATGAAACTTTAGAACAATTTCAGTTTAACACTAACTTCTGTGTATTAATATGGACAGCAAAACGTACCAGATAAGTGTTTCTTATTCCTAAAAAATTGACTATTGAAAATCGCTGGAAAAGATTGTTTTTCGAACCAGAAAAACGTAGCGTAAAATTAAATTTGCGCACATTAAAACAAATATAGAAACAGTTGAGACTAAAGTTAAATGCAGGTAAAATACAAATTTTACGTGCTCTATTTGCAACTTTTAAATACAATTAATACATCTTCAGTTTAACTAATGAAAAAAAATCCTAGATTTCTTTTCCTTTTATGAGGCATCTCATAATCATGTTCATTTATCTATTAACCCATTAAACGCCGCCATATAAATCATTGATAAAAAATTGGAATTTTGGTATGTTTTAAGGTGTAATGGACATTTCTAACCATATGAGCTTTAAATTTAAAAAAAAAATTAATTGGTTAAAAGATATAATAGGGTCCCAAAATGGGAGACTTGGCGTTTAATGGGACTAACGTAGCTCACTTACACACTACGCTAGAAGTTAAACGTTTAGTTTCATTACTTGTATATATTTTGATAAAAATCGCCAAATCTATTTTAATGGGATCAATAAAGTTAAATTTGAAATAAACATGCTTGAACGAAGAAGCAAAATAGTTCATAAATATTTTTACCAGTTTTATTATTATTCTTCAAATTTGCCGGTTCTACATTTTTGTATGAAGCAAAATTGTACACTTTTTGTGAAGCATTACTTTACATTTTTCACAACACAAAGGACTGTTCTTTTTGCACAACTTATATTTTGACTACTTACCAGCTTGTGAAATTAAGTGATTAACTCCATCAAATCGAATGTTGGTATTTACTTGCCCATGTGGTCCAAGTCCATTAGGCAAAGTCTCCGGTCCGTCCCATCACTACATCGCGAAGAAATGTTAATTTTGACATCTGTACATTAACCTCACGATGAACCCTCCTTGCTGTTACCACAGCCATGTTAAGAATGTTGGTAAAAAAGGGCCACCACCACTTTTTACATTTTATTTTTGGTCTGTAAATACTGAAATCGGTCAAGAATATCAACACCACCCATGTTCTGATTATATGAGGCAACTATTCCAGGTTGAGGTAAATCAGTTTTCTTCCTGGACTTTTGGCACCGACGTTTTACACGTCCTATTGGTTCAATTCCCTCAAAATTTGATGCCAGGAATACAATTTTATTGTCTTTCCATTTTACAACACTAACACTCTTTGTTGTAACGCAGATATAATACTACAAGCACGTAAAACTACATTTATGACCTGAGAATTTATCAGTATCTAATGTTTCCATATAATCAATGCTTGCTGCACAGTTAGAAACCTGCGAGCCACTTTTAAAAAGTTCCTTAGAAAAAAAGAACCACACTCACCGAACGATTAGATCAAAATACTGAGAATTTTTTTTTTTATCTTACAGTTTGAAACATTCTATGTGACAGAATGGATAATGGGAGGGGTCACAATGAGCAATTCAACACCTGCACTGATAATATTTGACCTTCAACAACAAAAGAGAGGGTACTAAGTATGACGAAAAAGAATCCATAAATATTTGCCTTTATGTAAATGTGTTGAGGATGGTGTTAGTCACAGAATGCCAAGTCTCCCATTTTGGGACCTCTTTAAATAAACAACTGTAAAATCGGTCTAAATCAATTTTTTAAAATTTTGTTGGCGACTATATGATGACAGAACAATTGTTTTGTATATTCAATATTTTTAAATTTCTCGACTTGAAAAATTATTTTTTTTCTGAAATTATTTTCATTTGAAGTAAAAAAAGCGATTTTGATTACATTTAGGCAATTTCTAAACAAGCAATTTACATTTCGAACCTTCTGTGAACATTTCTAATAAAACTAAAAACTTTCAACAGTCGATAAAAAAATATAAAAAATATGCATGTGAATTACTCAGCGAGAAAAAAATTCTTAAACAAAGGTTGCCAAAATGGGAGACTTGGCACTTAATGGGTTAAATACCTTTTTTTCATCTCGGCTACTTAGTACAATTCGAAAGCGAAAAGATAATAATTCTTATAAGTTAGCTCTTACTAAGAATGCTTTCAATTGTTAATCTGTGAAAACGTATAGTGACAAATTTCAAAATTAAGAAAAGGAAGGTGACAAGAAGAAAAGCCAAGCAATTTTCAAAGCTACAAATTGTAATTTTGTTTAACTTTTCAGATAACTAAATTCTAGTAATATTATTTTACAACCAGATTTAAGTAAACTTAGGTATAATTAAGTAATCTTGATTACTTTCTTATCATTGATAATTATTCTTCCATTTTTACCTACAGTGAATTTATGGAATTTATTTATGGTATTATTTGGTATCATTGGTATTATTTATTATTATCTTTCGATTAATTCTAAAACTAACAGAGGTTTGGTAATTTCACTTACTGAAACATATGAATTCTAATTTGAGCTAAATTATGTTATTAACACCATACGTTATATGTAATTTGTTGCACTTTTTTGCACAGACTGAATCGTTTTTTGTAAATAATGTAATTATTTTCAAATATATGAGGATGTTAAGCATTGAACCCTAATTTCTTGATATGAACTCAGAAGAAAATGTGACCTATACACTAAGTTAATGAAGAAAGAATGTCACTCAAGTAAATGCTCCATATTTTTCTCCTTATGTAATGAACTTTCGTATTCAAACTATAACTCTATTAAGCAAATTTACGTTAATAGTTTTTGGAAAAAAACTGCTACTTGATTTATTAGTTTCTAATTAAATATTGTATTTTTTTCAGCAAAATGTGGATTAGATTGCGGCAACAATGGACAGTGTGAAGAAGGAAGATGTCGTTGTGACCCAGGTTGGAGTGGTGCACGTTGTGATCAAAAGACATGCGACAATCGTTGTCACGATCATGGACAGTGCAAAAATGGTACTTGCGTCTGTGTTCAAGGCTGGATGGGTACGCATTGCACTTTGGGTACGTGATTTTTTTATTTAATTTTATTTATGCATTCTGTCATAGTAAACTTATTTCTTTAATACCTTATTACTTCGTAAATTTTTCATTTGAAAATGAAATATTTTCGATTATCAATATATTTAGGAGAAAATCTCTCTTTCGTGATTTAAAAAAAAATCAGAAGATGGGCTGTTCGCCACACATCCAAGAGACATAGATAACATAGATTCAAGTATAATTTCAGAAGGGTTTTTTTCTTCAATTTATGGATGTTTCCAGAAGTTATCTTTCCAGAACTTAAAAAATTACAAGATAAGCTACTTGCCACATATCCAATAGTCACAGACTGAAGTATTTTTGAAGTTTAGGTTTGTTTCTTCAATTTATTGGTGTATATTGAAGTTATTTTGCAAGGGAAAAAAAAAGAAGGTCGCATTTTTAGTGCCTTTAATTGAAAACAAAGCTTGACTTCCAAACTATGTATACTATCCAAGAAATGAAGTGTCTGAACTTTAAACTGGGGAAATAGCTTAAATATGAAAACAAAACTATGATACACTTTTTAAAAATTCTCAAATTCAGAGGTATTACGAAAACGTTAAAACCAATCAATAATTTTCAATTTTGAATACTTTATGGAGCCACCCTTTGGAGTAGCTTTACAAATATTAAAAAATAAATCGCAAAAACTTTAAAATAAATAGCTTTTCCTCTCATAGAAATTTTGTGCCATTTTCAATATTAAAATGGATAACGCTGGTGGAAGAAGGACCAAACTTAAACTAACAGTCAAGAATAACTGTTATAAACTCACAACTGAAGTAAAAGTAGTATTTTGTTCTCTTCAAAGCGTTATATCCTATAACGGCAGTGTGTTTGAAGAATTGCCTTAGGCTCTTTCGTGTACTTACTAATAAACGAAGCAATATTAACAGTATCAGGTAAATACAAGACATGAACGATCCATAATTTTAAGGCATTCCTATGATGCGAACGAAATATGATATAAAACAAATTTGAAATAATTTTTCTTTTCTATTAGGATAACAGTTCAGTTTCTGGTTTTTCTAGTATAATTTAGGCTGAGTGAATTTTCCTTTTAAGGTAATTGGATAAAGCATTTAAATGTAAAATGTTTACTTTTGCGTGTACTTTGAATCTTTGGAAAATGCCACTGTATTTGGATCTAATATGAAAAGTATTTTTAAATATAGAAGCACGGCAAAGTTTCAATGGCTAGTTATATTTATTTTCCTAGGTAAATTCAACTCTATGGATTTATCTTTTAAAACTCCATTATTTGATGTAACTGCGCTTAGTTTGAATGCATGCCCTAGTAACTTAAAAGCATTGTTGAATAAAAAATATTTTATGCAATTCAGTAACTTAAAAAAATGTGAGCGAGATAGAGGATTTTATTTTTCCCTATATATAATTTTCTTAAAATTCAGGCAAAGATAAGATATTAAATTTTTCTTGTCTTACTAAGGTTTGATTGATGGACGTAAGCGAGGTGAACTATCCCTGTCACTTTAAGGTGAGGAGTTGGTTGTCATAAACTAGATTGATTTCTTATTGAATGGACATTTTTTAAGAACTCAAAGTTATATGAATTAAAAAGAAAGTCTGCTAGTCACGTAAAACTGCTTGTGAATTTTCCAACTTTTATACTTCCATAATCGCTATTTCCCCAGCTATTTTTCAAAACTTATAAAATGTAAGATCATTTCGATATTTACATATATTTTAAAAAGACAAAAAGTTTTAGTATCTGCGTGCTCATAATTTGTCTTTGGCTAAAATGTTTCGCTAAGCGCAAAATTACACACTCCATGAATTAAAGCTTAACCTTTATTGGAATCTAAAAAACACATTGTAACAATTAATATCGTGCAAAGCTGGAAAAGGGAAATCTAAGTGTCTATGAAAGGGTAAAAAAGAAAAATTGTGACTAAGAAAGATATAGAAAGCAAGCTTATTTCAAAATTGTGTATAAGTTTTAAAGAAAGTGAAATCAGTTTAGTTCAAGATATAGTTTAGGATTCAGCACATAACATAGCATGTTTGTCTAAGCTCTTTCCAATCTATGTTAAACACAGCGTTGTAAAGATCAGTAACGTTAAAGGTTCAAAAGACGTCATGAGGACGTCGTTTAGTTATATCAACCCTTCAGAACTCAAATCGAGTTTCAAGTGCATTTTATGACAATATTTTCATTTTCAAAAGCATGACAAGTTAAATCAATATTTATTATAATTATTTAACAAAGATAAAATAGTATTTTTTTTTAAAATAACGCAATTCGTTTCATTTAAAATATTTTTATATGAAACATTTGAAGCAGAATTTTTAACAAACATATTTGTCTCAATTATTTTCATTATTAAGTATTATTTTAGGTAAAATTAAGTGAAAAATATTATAATTTTATATTTGGCATCTTCATAATTTATGATTATAAAATACAGCATGTAACATCGGTATCTTTTTCTGAGTTATTAGTTAAATCTTCCACATACGGCTCGGTTCCAAACAAAAATATTTAAAATTTGCCTTTATTTGGATGTAAGAGCAATCATTCATCATTAATTTTTTTATTTAAACAAAATTCAATTATTTATAAATTTTTTAATATTAATAAAAAAATCTTAGCTACTTTTTAAAGCTTATATTTCAGTACAAATTTAAGTTTTAGTTACTGTAAGACTGCTTTTTAGATTTAAAATTACGAAAATATATTTTTGCTAGCAATTACAGCTTCAGAAAATGAACACTGATGTCCTATCTGCGTCAAGAGGCTAAATAAGATTATTTTCGTCTTAATTCAAATGCCCTTACTTTATTTTTATAATATCCTTTTAAACGAGATTGGAATTCTTGTGCTAATACAGGTCTTGTTTATAAAACTGGAATAAATTTTAGAACTATATAACAAATTTTTACTTAGTAATAATAATTTTTACAAACATTTCTGCTAATGGATACTTTGTACAAAGTCCATGATTATTTTGAACTTAGTGTTCTTTAAAATAAAATTTGGCACATTTAGCTGCCTTTCAAACAACGGTTTCAAATGCTCTGCTATTTTGAATATATGTTTGAAATAATATGCTAATTAGAAAATAATATAAAATATTAGATATAGTAGTTTTTTTAAATGTAAAAATAAGACTTTTGAATTTTTTCTTGTAATGTCTCACAATATTTTAGAATTATTATTAATATTTTTTTTAAATATCTAATAATTTCTAATGGACGGAGAATAATATTTTGTTCAAAAGTTTATAAGAAGTATATTATAAAAGTTTTGTGAAAAAATATTCAAAACTGGAAGAGGAGTAGCAATTTAAAATTTAGGTTTAAAAATAAAACATTAATTTTTTCAATTTTTTAGTATGCTGTTATTTATGCTAATGGGTATATTTAAATGAATAAAATCGAATCAAAAGCCATAACATTTTTTTAATATAAGTTACCACGTTCCTTAATAAATAAGTATAAATTTTAAATTACAAAATTCTGAAAGTCCCAGTTCAAAACTAACTGCTACGAACAAATTATTATTAAAGAGCCGTAATGTTGACGATTCTAAATTGAAATGTTGAAACAAACAACAATTTAGAGCGGATTTTGATTCCCGATCTTTATGAAGCAAAATCATGTTCTTTGCTTCTGCAACAAATTCAATATAATCTTCCAAACTCATACTGTAAGCAGATATCTAGATTCCTTTGAAGAATGAATCAAGACGATAGCTCCAAGAACGTGATCAAACATTTAACAGCCCTTAAACTAAAGCGGTTTGCCTATCGCAAACTTTAAACACGCACACAGATTCGTGATTGTGCCAAGGACACTGATATTACGAACGAAAACTTCCCTGGCCGAATATTTACCGGATCTTCATCAAAACTAGAGCAATTAATAGAAGGTATAGTTGGCGCGTTCCTTCCAAATCTATCTTACAAAGCGATGGCCCGTTTGTAGCTGCTGTCGAGGGTATTTTGGACCCGTTTCGTGCTAATGAATCATAAATCTCGCTGTAACGGAAAGTATAGATGTGTCTGAAATGACCCCTTGCGTGCCATTCTATGTAATATGCCGCATGCGGCGTTTTGGTTTCGACCTAGTGCAGGAAGTTGTAAACAGGAGCAAATGGGATGTTTGGTATGTACTAAATTGCTCGAAGTGTTTGTTTCAGTTGCTCTGACGTGTTCATTACTGAAGTATATTCAGTTTATGCATTTTGTGCATTACGGAGACGCATTCAAACATATGACGCACAATTATGTTTGTAATTTATATTGAAGTTATGCTGCGAAACTGTGTGATTGTATTGCGCAGAGTTAGTTTTGTCGTGGTACCTAAATTACTGTCTGTCGTTAAATAAAGAACAATGTTTTAAGGTATTTTTATAAACTCATGATAATCAGAAGAAAATCAGTACAATGAAAATGGTGAATTAATCATCGGATTTCATTTTTTAAATTTAATTGATAAGATAATTCCAAAATTAATTCTGATCTAACGTTTTTAGAAAAAGTGTGTATATTTCATTTAAATATTAACCTAGCATTAAAATTTTCTCCTGCATAAAAATTTCATATAATTATTCTACGTTTTCTGTGATGTTGCTGACCACACACTGTTTCTTTAACTTAATTATTCATTGTTTATTTAGCACTTATACTTTCTTTTTAGTTTCGTTTGGAATTTTTAGGTTAATTTTTTATTTGTTCCTCGATGCAAGCGATAACCTAATGTACCCATTTTGATGCATTCCTTTAATTGACTTCCTTAATTGACTCCTCTGGGAGTAAATGAAGCAGAATTTCCTTTGTAAAATATTTTAGAATAGTGGCGACTCTTTGTCCAGGTTGCAAAAAAAATTTTTTTTTAAAACTGAAATTGGCCTCTTAGACTAGAATGAAGAACGTCACTGAATTATTACAGGATAGATAGAAAAAAAAGACCATAAACCACCTAAATAAAGATGTAAAATGTAGTTGAAAATGTTTCAGTTAATTCTTTTTTTTTTATTTAAAACTTTATAATTATGAATTTTCTAGATTAATTGTGCAATAACACGATTACCTATAAATAGAGGTTATGCGGAGATTATTGTGTAAATCTTAGTTTTAGATTTCAAGTCATGGTATAGAACTTAGGGATTTTTTTCCACTGGAATAATTAATTTGGCTGACTGAATTACAATTACTGTAATGTAGTGATCCGTAATCTTGTTAGAACTAAAATTGTGCGAAACTGCATTGCAATTTAAGTTATTCTTAAGGATTTATGGTTCAAACAACATACCTTATATTTATATATATATANTATATATATATATATACAAATACCGCGAAGAATAGCATAAAGAACAGAGCGTAATACCACCTGATATTTCCGGATTGTTGAACCAAAGTTTCGTGCGGTAACATTGTTTTTCGAAGCTCAGTCGTCAAGGGAAATAAAAAAGCCACAGTTTAAGTTCCTTACATTTGAAGCAAAGAAAATATTTTGAACTATATATATAAACTTGCCGTGAAGATTTAGGCTTTATAACGGACAAATAAATTAAATATTTTACAAGTTATTAGACTTTTCTAAAAATCACCGATTTGGCAACATTTTTTCATCTGAATAAAAATTATCAAAATCACTGCCTTATTCTCTGTTTTTGCACATTTTCATTTGCAGCGTTGGAGTAAGTTTTTAAGTATTAAAAAAATTGACCACAAAAGCTCACATTGATGTTCTGCACCCTTTCTAAAATAAGCATAGACTGCGCTTGCTTTAGATAGGATAAACTTGACTTAACAACCATAAATAAAACCATTATAAAAATAGCATATTATTCGAAAAAAAGCATCATTTCATATGACGACGGTCAGGCGAAACAAAAGGTATCCAGAATTCAAGGATTATCGCTCTTTCATTGGCATCATAATTTCCATCCTTAAAAAATTCGCTGTTTAGTCCATATTGCTATGTATTATTAGTTATTAGTCTGCATAGAAACATTACCTTTAAAATGTTAAGCAGGAGGTAAAGTAAAGTATTTTAAAAAATGAAACGTAAAATAATTAAACAAAATTATAAAATAAAGCAAAGTGTAAATTATACGTAAGTTATAGAATAAAATAAAAAATAAATTATTATACAGCCTAAAATAAACAATAAATACAAGTTTCATTTACAAAATAAAGTAAAACGCAGAGTATAAAGTAAAGTAAAGCGTGAAATATAAAACAAAGTCTGAATAAAAGTAAAGGGTAAAGCATAAAATAAAATAAAAATTATAATGTAAGATCAAAAGTGTAAATAAAAGCAACGCGTAAAGCATAAAGTAAAATGTAAAGTATAATGTAAGATATAAATCAAAATGTGAAAGTAAAGTATAAAGTAAAGTAAAGCTAAAATTAAGTAAAACAAATAGTTGTTCAATCAAAAGACATAAAAAATATCTGTTCCATTCAAAGAAAGACAGAAATATTTGTTCAATTCAAAGAAGGAAAAAATTAAAATTATTCAATCTAATAGAAGAACTTTACTTTTTCTCATCCCATTCTATTAGAGTAAGAAGCTTCTTGTTCATAGAAAAATAAGAGAAAAGTAGCCGAAATTTATTTCTTAAAAAAAATGGAAATAAACTATACTTTCTTTTAACAGTGCAGACATATACAAATTTCCTATATAGAATTAATTAAAACCTTGTTATTTTTTAAAGAATTACCTGAAACCTTGATTTTTTTTAATTAAAACGATTCTGCGTTATTTAATTAAAAAATCCATAAGTTCTACACTAGGTCTTTCGAGAACTAGGGCTTTTTTGTTGAAACTTTGTCATGCGCAACCTTGCAGAATACTACATGAGGGTGAAAATCCTCTCCAGTGATGAAATGGCAATCTATTTGTCAGATAGCCTGCGGTAAATTTTAGAAACGCTTTATTTATTTAAAGATTTTTTTTTCGGTTTATTTTGTTTTTTGCATAGTATTTCTATTTTCCTTTAATTCCCTTTCAATTTTGTTTTACAGTTTGTTTACTATTTTCTTAAAATTTTAAAAAACCAATATTGATCATTAAATTTTAAATAACAACAAACTAATTGGATTTCAAATCCAAAGCAGATATCATAAAAACTGAGGTGTGTAAGCGGTTAAGAATCAAAGAACATCAAACCAAATTTGCATCACTATTTAATTTTTCAAAGAAGTTTTTTTCTCATTCATTAAGATTAGTCCTATAGTTTCTATCACACAAAAAAAAAACTTTTTAATAATTTACTCAAATGAACATGACTCAAAAACTTTATCACAAGGGAAATTTACTTACATTTCTTTAAAGCAATTTGTAAGAAAAAAAATCTTAGACATGGAAGACCTGATTAAATTATTCCGGTAAGCGAAAAGAGGTAGAGTTGCAATAAACTTTCTAGAAATACAACAATTTTGCAAAAGAATATTCTTCCATCGTTATGGGTTTCTTTTGCGTTTTACAATCTATCTTTGGTTGCCTTAAAAAGAGGACAACCTCGTAAAAATAAGTCCCTAAAGTAAATTCGGATTTCATTGCAGACTCTTCACGGAGAAAATTTCTGTTATTTATTTATATATTTTTTGTTTGCGTTTTTGTTACTCGACAATCAAATCACAGGCTTATCAAGGGAAGAAGAAATGCTGGAGTAATAGGGCACGAAGTGAAGGGGGCGAGGGTCACAGACTGAGAAATTCAAACGTATTTGATGAGCACAAAGCAACTTCCTTGCGAAAAAGGAAAATAAAATGACATACAAAAACCAGCCGAAAATCAAGTTCTTGCTTAGAGGCAAACGATTTTATTGGAAGGACTTTTAGTTGCTGTGAGGAGAGATCGTTTGGTTAGAAATCGTAAAGCTATACGTTCGGCCTTTTGTTTGTTTAGTATGATGTGTACGTGATTCCCACAAGCTGTGTGTTCAAGGACATTATCTTTATTGTGTAGGGAATCGTGCGAATGGATTACGTCTCACAGAAAAGTACCAAGACCTTAAACGTTGAGTTATAGGAGTTAGTTCTCTGTGTCGAGAAAATTCTCCAAAAAATGTTATTGGCATCTCTAGGCGATGACTTAATCAATAGCAAAGTTGTAACTGTAAAAGAAAAATTGTTTGTGACTTCTTCGGATTAACTCTTACGGTTTCGAAATATTATGTTTTAAAATTAATTCCAAAAAAAAAGAAAAACTTAGAAAATTTGAAATTATTTAAAAAAGAACAAATTTCGATGATTCTGAAATTTGATTTTTAAGTGCTATGAATAGAAAAATACTGTGGAAATTTTTCATTTGCCTAATTCTTAAAGTGAAAGAAGTCAACATGTTTCAAGCGCTTAAAGCAAAGTGCTTATTTTCAGGAATAATCGTATATGAATGAAAGCTTTTATCCCCTGATTTCTAGATAAATTAAATGAAGTTTCTCGTTGGTAAGTGTATTTTTGGACTAATTGTCGAAGTAAGGATGCTACGTTACTGAGACATGTTTTTTTCTATTTCAACAGCACATTTATAGTTTAAGTATCGAGTAGTGATGCATGTGGTTTGAGTTATTCAATTTCCTTGAATCGCACAATCAGTTTACTTTTAAGTTGCTACATCACTTCTTTATATGTACTTAGAATTTCGTTAGATCCCAAAAATTTAGCCGAACTGGAAATCTTTGATTTTTTTCATTTGCAAAGAGAGTTATTCTTATACAAATTTAAAAGCATTGTTCAAGTTTTATTCCATTGTTGTCAGTTAAAAAATACAATAGTTCTTCTAAATATAAAGATCTTATTTGAATAGTGAGCAACACCAGTTTTTCTTCTTTTTTAACATTTAAGGATCGAAAGTTTTTGAGTTTAACTCTCTGAGCGTTATACACGCCTTTTTCCGGACTTATAGCTGCAAGCTTACGGGCATGAAAAATCGGTTTTCGCCCTTCTATTTATTCAATGGGGGAGTTATTATGTAGTAGGGAAATTTCTGTACAATTTTAACCTGAGGTTGTATTCTTTAACCCTTGGAGGGTTAAAGAGTGTATTTTTTTCCTAATCTACCTGTTTTGTGTTTGCTATCTGTTTGCCAGCCAAAATAAGTTAGAAGTAAAGCAGTATTAAAATAAGACAGAAATGACATATAAATGAAACTAAATACTTTAGCAAGTTGGATTGGACTATAGAAATAAATTTCTCATATTTTCAATCTCTTATGCATTAATGATTTATTCGCAAGTGAATGGTAAACTCAGCAAATGATGAAAAACACATAATTATACCTTTTCCTTAACAACATACGTTCCAACTGCATCCAATAATAATTTTAATATTATCTGTAGTTAGTGTTGCAATAATATACCCTTCAACTATATATCTATATCTTTATTTTCTTTTTCTGAAAGTATAGTACCTTTTGAATTTATAAAGTGATTCTAGGACCATGGTAGCCCAATGGTTTGAGAATCGAACTGCTGGTAGGAGAGCCCGGAGTTCAATCTTCGACTCCGCGAAGAGTCACCGTACAATATACGAGTTCCTGAAAATTTCTGGAATCAGAAGTCCTGTGGTCGATCGCTAAGTAGTAACATGGGTTCCGGGATCTGGTGAAAATTTCATTCCCCTTCATATCTATGTCTGAATTGAGAAAGTAATCAGAGGGATATGTGGTGCTGCCATCTGTACTTGGAGTTCTGAACTAAGAAGTACTTTCACTCTTGTGGTTCTCCCTTGATGAAAGAAAAGCAAATCTTTCTAATTTAATTCGCAATATCTGATGATCTTGGCTTGTCCAAATGCCATTAAAAAATCACGCAATTCTACACAACTAGTTAAAAACTCGTATCCAGTACTCAGATGTACTTTTACAACAAATTTATTTAGGGCCAGGATAGCCTGGTTGGAAGGACACTGGGCCCATGTCCAAGAGGTCGTGGGTTTGATCCCTGAATGCCGAAGACTCCAAGAGCAGTAAATGGTGACTGATGCAGTTTAAATCTGTCAATTCACAAGGTCCTCTATGTTCCCATAACAAATCATACTTCTGGGGGTACTGATCCTGGAGTTTCCTTGTCTTCTGGATTGGTTCAAAATTACAGAGCTACAGAATTGAACATTAGTAATCGTTAACAGAAAATTGGGTCGACTGTTCAACTACGGTTATAATATGAAATAAAATACATTTATTTCCAATGTAAAAAATGTACTAATTGCTTTCAATGTGAAAAGTGGAAAATAAAATAAGTTAATGCAAAGCAAAATTAAACATATTGTTTATTTTCATTTGTGATAATAAAAGGAAAAACGTGTGAGAGAGTGGGTCTTTCTTTGAAGTCCAGAGCAAGCTGTAGGGTCCAGAAATTCGGACGGTGAGAGCTAAGGAAAAATTTAGCCCGATTCTAAGAATCTTTCAAAAAATTAATTTTTTAAAGGGACATTTGAAAAATGAATATTAGGCATTGTTATAAGTTGAACTTCAGATGATTCTGACTTTTCAAATTTTTTAAAGATAGCATCAGTGATATTTGCTAGCGTATTAAGCAAAAAATTGGAGTTCATTGCACTTTCCTTAATAATTAATTATTTTTATTCATTATGCATGATACACTCAAAAATCAAAGCCAATTATTTCTAAAATTATATATAACAGCAGGTTTATTTGGTTTATAGGTACAATTTTCGAACATGATTCAATAAAATACTTTTTTCTAAATCAATGCTAATGTAAATAAAATAAATTAAATTATTATATAGAGCGAAATTTGATGATCTTTACTGTAATAGTTTGACTACGATCGATAACATCATTTTTTGTGCCCAATAATGCTTAAACTTTATTTTGATGAGATGAATTTAAAAACGTGGAATCATCAGGAAGAGCAACAAATTGCAATACATAAAAAAATTGGAATTATTGTACCTTAATAGTTGTGTTGGTATATGCCAGGGGTGGCGAACCTTTATACACCAATGTGTCATTTTCTCTAAAAAATTGCTCAATGAGGTCATAGACGTGCCGTCAAATAATTTTGACTTCATGATTATTGGGAAAATAATAATACTAAATTCTATCAACTCAAAACTCTTTATTTACATTGAAAAGAAAAATACATTTTGCAATGTCTCAGTTATACACACAATTCAACTTAAAGTAACATCACTGTGACTTCTGTTGTTGCAGATTAGATGACCAATAACTTATATTAGATTGTAAGATGTTAGTTTAAGCAGGACTGTTGATTTTTTTTTGCTAGTTATTTATTGTTAGCTTGTTTTTTACGGTTATTAATTGTTTTCCTAGTATTAATTTTTAATTTTTTTATTAATAATTATTTATTATTTTGCTTGTTTTTGAGAATTTTAATTTAATTGTTACATATGCTTCATAGCGTAATAACATTTGTGTAATAACAATTCATAGTGTAACAACAATTGTNGAAGAGCAACAAATTGCAATACATAAAAAAATTGGAATTATTGTACCTTAATAGTTGCGTTGGTATATGCCCTTCAGTATTGGGCATGATTGTGTAGCACTAATTAATACCGTTTTATGGATTATTTACTTATTTTTATTCCGTTCAATTGTCTTTGATTTTTGTCGAGCTAGTTTTTTTTTCCAGTATTGTTACCTAAAAATATTTTTAGAATTGAGATTGCTTTATAAAAATAAAAAATAAAAAAAAACCTTTAGCGTATAACCTGAAATTAATTTGAACTTTCAAACCATTTTTTTTTGCAAGAAGGTAAGTGAGGTTTTAGAAATTTTACCTTTAAAAAAAATGTCTACTACACTTTTTTGTTAATAACCAAATTTATAAGTTCTATGCTCTATAAATTGCAAATAAACTCGATGACATATGATCAAATGTAAGAATGTGCAAGAGAAAATATGTTCCTAATATCTTCTCGATCCCACTCTAAAATTTACTGTTAGACACATTTATGTAAACAAAGTCCTTCATTGGCTTTTTCTTCCTGCATTTTACAAAGTCATAAGTTTACTCCTCTAATGTTTTTATTTTCAATTTTATTTCCGATCCCGACCTGTGTTAACATTTCGTCAATTCAAGCATTTGAAGGGCAGATCTGTTGTCTATTCTTTCAAGGGCACCATACTAGATGGTCCAACGTTGCTCCCACAGTCAGGACAGATAGTTCAGGGAAGGAAAGTGCATCATGATGCCTTGCCCGGGATTCAAACCCAGAACCTTTCAGACGCAAGGCCAGTTCTCTGATCCCTACACAGTCTGGTCTGCTCTCCCTGTAGTTTTTGAAATTGCAAAATGCATACACATGGAAGATGAACATACTATAAAAAAATATAGTTGCTTATACATTGGAGTTGAATATTTGAAATTTCTACAGTTACTGAAAGAAAAATAAGTTTAAAAAAAACAAACAGTTTCTGCCTTCTAACACGCTTAAATTTGAGCACCTTAGAGTTTGCGTTTCTTTTCGACCCTACTCTAGCCCTTACTGTTACCCACATTTATGTAAACATTGGCATTTCTTTCTGCATTTTCACTCGATTGCCACACAGTTCTTAAGATGGAAAAATTATATCCTTTTAACGTTTAAAAATTACTGAAATTGGTGGGAGTACTTTCTACTGTCTTATAAAGGGGGAATTAAATAAAACGTGAAATATAAATCCTTTTTCTTAACTAATTTTATAGGTAGCTTTAGCAGTTAAATTTCTAAACTCCATTTAGCATCACTTTACTGAAAAATGTATTCCCTAAAAATATTATTCTTATTGTATATCGTAATTTCTTCTCGACCCAACTTTATTATTTACTGTTACTCACATTTATGTAAACAAAGCCTTTCATTGGCATTTCATTCTGCATTTTCGAAGGTAAGCAGTCAATGGCCACAAAAATCTTGGGTAGAAAAATTCTTTTCCGTACACATTTAAAAATTAATGAAGTTGGTAGGCATATTTCCCACGTTCTTAACAAAGCCAAACAATGTAAATAATGTCCTTTACAGGCATTTGTTTCTGCATTTTCTAAAGTTATCAGTTTACCCTGTAACGTTTTCCCTTATAATGGTGTTTTTACAATTACGAAATGCATGCACGTTGAGGAATATTTGAAATTTCCAGAACTACTGAATTTATAATAAGTTAACAAGGCAGTTTCTGTCTTCTAACACGCCTAATTTCAACGAAAAAAATAATAAGTTCTTATTTTACGATCAATAATTTGTATATCTGGATTTAGGAAAATTCCGATTTAAAATTTTTGTTGATTCCATAGCTACAAATTCTTCTTTAAAAGGGCAAATGCGATAAGATAGTATTTTTCATTTTTTTTCTTCTGCCAAATGTTTCTAAATTACGATACTATAAGTTGAAAATACTTACGAGAGTTTATTAGTCAGGTTTATAGATAAAGAGAAGTTAGCCTTAGTAAATATAGTTTATTTTATCATATTTTTCGATTTTGAATCTAATTAAAGCGAAGATAAAGAAATATAAACTATATTTCCCAAAGCAGATGAATATTCCATTTCATATTTAAAAATACTAAAATGCATTCTGCTATTTTATATCGAAGGAGGCAATTTTATTTGGAAGAACAAATATTTGAAAAGAACAACGAATGGAAGTAAAAGCAATCAATTTGATAACTTCTATTCTGAAATGCTCGCAAAGTTTATTTAATAATGAAAAAATTGAGAAGAAATATTTTTGCCGATTGCAGCATTTCATTTTTAGTACTTCCTAAATCAGATACATTGTAGGAAAATAACATTTATGGAAACTAGGATATTTGTAACGAATAAGGGATTGTAAACAATTTGAAATCCTTTTTTATTTTCTTTCCATGTTCAAGGTTTAAATTCGTACATTTAAATATTTCAGACCTGAAAAAGTTCATATTAAATATTATCTAATGAGTTATAAATGATGTATCTTATTTAATGAATGGTTAATCTAACTTAATAAATGTTACATCTAATCACTAATTGATATATCCGATTCAATAAATAAAATTAATTTAATTAACATAGATTTAAGTATAATTTTTTTACTGTTTGTCAGTCATATTTTCTTTTCATTCGTATATGAAATAATATAAAATTTCTCGCAGTTGACGATTTTAATCCGTCATTTTCGTTTCAAATTGAAGTGATTTCTACTTCTTTGCAATGTTCATGAAAGTTATGTCACAATAAGTACAAGAACTGCTTTTCTATCCAACAAAAATCCACTAACTGCGTATAAAAACCGACAACGTTACTTAACTTTGTAAGTGAAACTAAGTCCATTTTGTGTAATTTATTTGTGATAAATGCTAGAAAATATACAGTTAATCTGCATTTGAATCATGAACTGGATAATAAATAGCTTTTGCATCGAATCACCAAAATAGAAATTAAAAATGTCCGAAGTAAGAATTGCTCTTGAAATTGAGAACTACTGGAACAAGCGATTTGTACCCAATTTTTCTCTGAAGGAAGATATAATATATGACAGCAACTATTCTCACGGAAAAAACAAAATGTAAATAAATCTTACAATATAGATTCTTGTCTGCTTTAAAACCGTTATACCACGTGTATAATATAATAATTCATTTACTAATTATCAGAAAGGTAAACATCACATTATTTAAATTTTTTCGCAAAATAATAATAAAAATCTTAAATAGTTATGTGATAAATGTCAAACGTGTTGCATTTCTAATAAAAGTTATAAAATTTTTTAGTAACTTAATAAAATAAAAAATTTGTGGGGGGAGGGGGATCCAATGTTCCCCATGCGTTTTATCGTTCTTCCAGGTAGCACAAGTCCTCCCGGTTTAAGATAAGAGTTTTTTATTGAATGAATTTTGCTAAAGACTTTTTTATTTGTTGGTTTCTTACTGGCATACCATCTGACAGTTTTTTTCTCCTTAAATTTACGAGATTTTCTAACAGTGCGGAAATTTTAAATGACACCAATAATTGCATTTTGAGTCGTAGTGGCTTAGGGGATACAGCAATTGCCTCTCAATGACGTGACGCGAGTTTAAATCCCATCGATGGCTGGTCGATATGAATTCCGCACCCGGCACGCACCGACCACAGTGGTGATGTAAAATATCTTCGGTGTTAGACGATTCATGGAGTCCCTTTGTGTCAGATTAACCATCAGAGGTTTTCGAGGTCTTCCGCTCCAAGTAACGCTGATGCGTGTTAGTTCCAACCAAAAGTCCTCAACGAAGACTAATTTCTCCAAATATTTGATCCAGGAGATCCCTTGTATTTGGAATTAGGTTCAAAATTACAAGGCTACGGAGTTTGAACATTAGTAGTTGTAAACTCGAAAATTGGGTCGGCTCCTTACAATTATTTTGTTGGTGTTGTTTCTCATCCCCCTAGTGTAGGAAAGCCTATACTAGGCCCAAAAGGCCCCCTCGCCTGAGAACATCGAAATTCTTCTCTTGCTTGACCAACTGCTACCTCCAAGCGGAGCCTAAACAATTGAGAAGGTGAGCAAGACTAGCCAGAAGGAGACATGATCAAAGATTAAAAATTCTTTTCCCCATTCTAAAATTTTATGTGTTTCTGGTGTCCACTTCTGAATCTTGTCAAAGCGGATTGAAAATCCCTGGGGCCGCTGCAGAACATAGACAAGCCGGATCATTTGCAACGTATTTTTACGATTATAAATTTTTAAAAAATAAATGCTTTTAACTCAAGTATCTATTACTACGAATCTAATGCATGCGTTGTTACTTATGCACGCTGAATTTTTTATGGTGGATTTGAACATCTTGGTCAAACTCGTGACCTCAAATTATACGCTCAAATTCGCTCAATGTGCTCAAATTCTATTTTTTCATGTAATTCTTTTGTCATTGCGAAAAAAACAGATCTGATTTGAGTGGAATATTTTATAGTACTTAAATAGAGGGAAATATTTTGTTGAGTTATGATTATGAACAATTGAATAGTAAAAAACTAAAGAGCAAATATTTGGATACATTTGCTTTCTTTGTGTCGTTCTCGTGCTACAGACCTAAACTAATATCGTGTGCCAAGTATAATGTGTCAAATATCATGTGCATGTGTCAAAATAATTTTGTTAAATTTTTGTATGCAGTCAGGATACAAGATCTCATAGCAGTTTACTTTGTGAAATCAGCATACAAAGTACGAAAAAATTTAAATTTCTAAGAAAATTTTTTTTTTAATTCTTCGCCTAGTTTTTTCATTTTGATTGCTTTTTATACCCTTATCGAGTTGTATTTGATAATCAAATCAATAATGCATATCGTTAATTTTCTTTGTTTAATTGATATTTTGACTTCGACTTTGAAAACTCTATGCGTGTTTTGCTCTCGACAATTAAATTTACTTCGTTTCTTCTAATCAAAATTAATTAAAAATTTAGTTATTTTAATGCATTCTTTAATTTCTTGGTTAATTTCATTTCATAATCGATGTTTTTTACTTAATAGTCATGATAGCTTTTTCGTGATTTTAAGCTATTTGTCGTGTTTTTTATCCACATTTATTTTATTTCTGAACAACAATTAGACACAAAACAAATAAATGTTCGAAACAAATAATGTGTTTATTTTTATTCTTTTTATAATGAGGAATATTTTATTGAATAACATTCTACATCTGAAAACAAATTCACTTTTCATTATTACACAATTTATACTTATAAGCATGTTTTACAAAATTTGAAAATGCAAATAGTTAGAATAAATAGTAAATAACGAGGTGGATTTTTTAAATAAATACTTTTAGTTTAAAATAACTTTATAAAATAACATCTTGTAATAACGTTCTGGTTATTTTATTTATTTTTGTCTTCCAGTGATGCAAATTTTTAATTAAAACTATGTTTCAGATAAGAGTATCTATATATTAAAATAAGCCTATAAATGTGAATTTTTTTCTAGAAGGGTGCCCAGATAATTGTGGAGGAGTGTCAAAGGGTCAATGTGTCCAGGAAGAAGGTCAGTGGAGCTGCCGATGTGAAGATGGATGGGGAGGCAGTGACTGTAAGACGAGACAAGAAACAAGCTGCATTGATGATAAAGATAACGACCAAGGTATATGTTAATCTTAATTTTTAAATGTTTTAAGCATGAAGTTTAATTTTCAATGGTCAACTTTTGCATTAACTTCAAATTCAGCTATTCGAATATGACAGAAGTTAATATAGATATTTAGACTATTAGAATAGTTAATGTAAAATTTTACAAGCAAATTTCAAAAATCTGAAGAAAAAAATTCTAAATGTTCATAGAATAGTATTAATTATATTATTTAAATTCATAAAAAAAATCATAATTAAATTGTTTAAATTTGCAAATTGAAATTAATCTGATAATAAAATGATTTGTTTAAGCTAAAATATCTTTTTATCCCAAAGATTTATTTACACAAAAGTAAATAGTAAACTAGTATTAGCAAAACCTTGAGAAACGAAAGTGTTTTCTTAATGAGAAGTTGAATTTTTATGTATCTGGCATTTTTGAAATTCAATTTCTCAAGAACTGCTAGACAAATTTTGCTCAAATTTTGTATTTTGGTACATAAAATTACATTCTTTAAAATGATGTAAAAAAATTTTTATATTAATAATATTAAAAAAAAATTCCGACTATTATTTTTTAAAACAATAAAAAATAATAAATATTTACAAATATTTATTTTTTGCATGGAATTGTCTTTAAATAAGCGAATTGTATAATAGTGTGTAAAAACTTTTGAATTCACTTTAAAAGTTTCTCGAGATATGGTAAAATACGTAAAAAGTAAAATTAACATTAAGGCGTCCAAACTTTGGATCACTCTCCTGACCAAATTATTGGGACCATATTCCGCAGATAGTGGAAAAGGGTATGTTTACTCAGAGGAAGTACGTTTTTGTGTCTGATTTCGTAATTTAAAATATCATCTGTTCTAGTTAGGTCACCTCCTCGAACCATTCCGATGGAATCATAGAAAGTGAAGATCCGGTCATTAGATCAAAAGTTATTTATTGTTGTCCGTTTTTTTTTCATTCTTTTTTTTGCGCACTGTACATCATTACCTATGGTGGGTACAACACACGTCACCCAACCATGACCAAGCCTCTAGGCCCAATTTCAGGGTTCTACATGATAGGAATGCAATGTAATTCCCGGATCAGATGACGCGGACAGCGCGAGAACTAATACTCCTCTCTTCAAAAGTTCTACACCACAACCAAAGAGAAGAATTTCCGCCACGACAGATTTAGCGTGCGCCTTGATGCTTAGAACACGCCTGTTGTTTTGTCGGGTGTCAGAATCGAACTCAGTGTTCACTACTCTCCAACTTTAGCCTTCACTAAAGAACGTCTTTCTCAAACATTTTCTTAAACACAGCAAACGTGTAACTTTCTCACTCATCAAACGATGGCAACACTACATTACTTGCCTTCGTTTCACGAATGCCTTCATTCGACAAACATTTCCCTTGAGTCTCAAACCATTTGAACAAGAGATACATTTTCCGAACATGTTGCTGATTTACGATTCATATTTTTTTACAAAAAAAGAAGGAAAAAATTTACTAGCAAATCTGTTATTTTATGGTCATGGTAGCTTTACCGGGGGTTAATTATAGGGACGCTTTTTTCTCATCACAGACCGTAATCAAGAGGTGAAATTATTTACAATGCTTTGAAAATTATTCTAGATAAAATTTCAGTCTTTTATGTTTGAGCGACATTAAAAAACTTATATGCCAAGGAGAATATCAAGGATATAAAAGCTTAGACTAACTTCAACGGTTAGACCGATAGAATCGTGAATTGTAATTCGTGCTGTATACTCCACTTTGAGCAGCTCATAAAACTTTTATCTGTGTGTGGTGTGAAGATGGCCAACTAATAAATTGAAATCCTGATGTCTGAAGCGCTATGCATTCTTCGTTTTGTAAATTGGCTATTTGGTCACCCTCTTCTACTTCACATAGTTACATCAATGGTGTTAATTATATTTTGGATGTGCACTTTAAAAAATTCCGGAATAAATTATTGTATAAATTATCGACACTCTGTTTGCATCATCCGTAAAATTCCTCGTTAACGTAAAATATTACACCTTGATTCTTACAGTATATTTATTTAATTAGTGTGATTCAGTGATTTTACTGTACTTAAAAATTAAGAAATATCAGAGTATTTGTTCCATAACATATCCATGGGTAATGTTGCTCGCCTCCATTACTTAGGTTTACAGGTGCCCACTGGGTAACGTTAAATGAGCAACACTTCCGATTTGAAGAAAAAAAACTCAGTGTCTGCAAAAAAAAAAAAAAAAAAAAAAAAAAAAAAAAAAAAAAAAAAAAAACGAAACATTCCGGCAGAAATGGTTTTTACTCACTCCAAAAAGTTAACCGTAATTTGAGATTTGCCGTAATTCTTTTGTATAACTACTTGCATTAGTATTGTTTTTAACATTATTTGAAAATAACATTCAAATTTATTTCCAGCGACTAAAGCCTACAGCTAATAAATGTTGCTAAGATACCACCAAACAACAAAGCCAAAACTAATTAAATCTATTAATAAATATATTTATATCTTATTTCATAAAACAAACAGAAGCAGTTCATGAAATCAACCAATTTGTAATACTTGTTAACATAAATAAATTTAAGCCTGAATAGTTTTAACAAACAATTTCCAAAACGTTTTCTTCGTTCAAATTAAAATTACCACTATTCTTCCTTTTGATAACACCATCATTATGTTTCTAAATATTAATTCAACTTGAATATTTATGTCTAGCTAACACAGCTTCCCGAGAAATTGTTATATTTCTATTGAATTAGTTCAATCAAAGGAAATAACAAACCAGAAGAGTTTTATGCAATCACGTTCAAACGAAACATTACCAACAAGTGCATATTTAATGAAAATTAAACTTCCCAATCCATCTTTCTTCGCATTAGAAATCCGTCATTCCAATTCAGTAAGCTTAAAATTAAATTACATGGAAACGTCGATAACTTCACTTGAATGAAAGCAATTAGAGTAAGCTTTTCTCTTCACTACATACAATTGTTGAAGTGGAAAATATTTATTACCCAATGCAATGTTTAAATATGCTTATCAGTTTGTTCCAATTTTTTTTTCTTCCCAAAATCCTAAAATCTACCATCTTTTTTTCCACCATTTTTTTCATCGAAGCAAAAATATTTCTTTAATTATTTTTTTTCCTTTTTGTAACTCTTAACAAATATTTTTTTCTCGTTTTGCTTGGAAAAAAAGAAACTAAGAAATCTAAATTAAAGTTATCTAAATTGAAAACATTGTTTTTCTTGATAATGAAACTATTATTCTAAGAGATAAGTTTATTTAGTTGAAGCCACAAAATTTCCGAATTATTATTTTTTTTGCAATAAAAATAAACAGGTACACTGTAAAAAAATTCCGGAGTAATTTGCGCTTTAAAATACCTGTTAATAGTACCGTTTAAAGTACCTGTGAGTACATCGGGCTTAAAATCCATTTTATCGTAAAAAAGTTTTTTACTGTAAAATATTGCACCGTAATTTTTAAAACAATACTTATTTAATTACAATAATCCAGTGAACTTGAGGTTAATATTCTTGTAAAAATTACGGTGCAATAGATTTTTTGGTACTTCTTGGTACCTTCTTCTAACAAGCTCTTCAATTGTAGGCTTAGGCTTGAATGAAAGCAATTAGAGTAAGCTTTTCTCTTCACTACATACAATAGAAGTGGAAAAATATTTATTACCCAATGCAATGTTTAAATATGCTTATCAGGCTGTTCCAATTTATTTTTTTTTCTTTCCCAAAATCCTAAAATCAACTATATTTTTTTCCACCATTTTTTCTTTTATCCTAGCTAAAATATTTCTTTAATTATTTTTTTTTTCTTTTTGTAACTCTTAAAATGTTTTTTCTTGTTTTGCTTGGAAAAAATTAAACTAAGAAATATAAATTAAAGTTATCTAAATTGAAAACATTGTTTTTCTTGATAATGAAACTACTATTCTAAGAGATAAGTTTATTTAGTTAAAACCACAAAATTTCCGAATAATTTTTTTTTTGCAATAAAAATGCACAGATACACTGTAAGAAAATTCTAAAACAATTTGCTGTTTAAAGT
This sequence comes from Parasteatoda tepidariorum, assembly GCF_043381705.1. Lineage (NCBI taxonomy): Eukaryota > Metazoa > Arthropoda > Arachnida > Araneae > Theridiidae > Parasteatoda > Parasteatoda tepidariorum. Next base: position 41,090,103 of record NC_092207.1, on the reverse strand, counting down.
ACCTGTTAATAGTATGGTTTAAAGAACCTGTGAGTACACCATCCATGAAATCTATTTTATCGTAAAATTGATTTTTTTTCCGTAAAATATTGTACAGTAATTCTTACAACAATACTTATTTAATTAAAATGATTCAGTGAGTTTACGTTAAATATTCCTGTAAAAATTACGGTACAGTAGATTTTTTTTTGTATTTCTTGGTACCTTCTTCTAACAAGCTCTTCAATTGTAGGCTTAGACAAGGTTACTAAATAATCGATGTAAGTAATTTATGAAGCAGAAGCCATTAACAATTTTTATGTAACTGAATATAATATTTTTGACTAGTACTATATTTCTATAGTTCGTATATTTACAACAATTACTTTATTTCAACATTATATTTACAACAATTAGAATGATTCAGTGAGTTTACGGCAATTCTTCCAGTAAAAATTACGGTACAATAGATTTTTTTGTACTTCTTGGTACCTTCTTCTAGCAAACTGTTAAATTGTAGGCTTAGACAAAGCTACGAAAAAATCGATGTAAGTAATTTATGAAACAGAAGCCATTAGCAATTTTTATGTAACTGATAATAATATTTTTGACTAGTACTATATTTCTATAGTTCGTATATTTACAACAATTACTTTATTTTATTTTTTTTTCTTAGTTTTTTTGTATTTTAATATTGTATTAATTCTGTATAGCAATTTTTGCATAATCACGAAATCACGTGATTAAAAATGCAAAGAGTAAACGTTGTGTGTCTCTGGAGGGATTCAGTTCAGATATTTTCTCTCGGTGATGATGGAGTGTTTCAAAAATAGTTTTGAAATGTGATAAATTAAATGGTTGAATATATGATCAAATCTTTTGTTTCTTTTTCTCAATAAAGAGAATAATCAATAAATGCTTTTATTTCTAAAATAAAGTAATCGTGTTTGCAATAATTACCGTTTATTTTTGATTTTCATCATTTGTATGTTTTTGTCATTTATTTTTGAATTGTATCATTGCAGTAATTTTCGCAATTGTTTTTTTTTACCTAACTAAATTTTAAAAGTGCATCGCATAAGCGCGATGTCTTTAGAGGTTTATATTTTAGAAATTTATCTTAAAATTTATAGATAAAAAAAGTATTATATATGTGGATATATATAATATTTGAATATTCGAGCAAATATTAATCTTAATTGTAGAGTAAAGAGTAGAGAACATAACATTTTCATTTTCTAAATTAAAGATTTTTGTTTTCTGAACTATGAACACAAGTGTACGCGTTTTTTCTTCATTGGAGCATAAATTTGCAAATATAATGCATGGTAGCAAATATTATACGTATGTACTGTAAAATTATAGTTAAGTATTTCTTACTCATAAATAATGAAGTTGTCGTTTCTAATGGCACTTGGAAAATTCAAGCTCCATTGACTTTTTGGGAATTAAGTCGGGAAAGTGCGCCTTTCGTTTTGACAAGATAGCACTGCCAGGGTGCATTCAGAATCTCACGGATAGATGGCAGCAATGCTTAATTTCGAGGCCCCTTCCTCAATTTAGACATAAATCTGAAGAGGAAGGACATTTTTTCTAGATATCGGTCCCTGTGTGTTCCAGCGACCGGTCAGAAAGCTTTTAATTCCACAGATTATTATGAGCACGTATATCGCATATACTCAGTTGACCTTAGTGGAGTCCAGGATTGAGCCCGGTCCTCTCCGAGCCTGAGTCCGATTCTCTAACTGCTTAGCTATCCCGGCCCTTATTAAAAATGAAATTATTTTTAACTACACTTAAGTTATGCAAATTGAAAACAATTTCTTACTTGATTATAAAACTATTTTCTTGACTTAAAAGTTTATTTAAATTGACTTGTAAAAATAATTTGACTAATGAAGAGTGCAATAAATTTTTGTTTTAAAAATAATTACTAAGGTTTATAAAATAAGTAAACAATATTTTAATGTAGTCAGAAACGGTTACATCTAATAGTTCCTTATGATTGATGAAATATTGATTTGAAATGACCTTATTCTGATAAAAATTCCTACTTTTTCTTCCAATAAAATCCTTCTTTTATTATTCATAAAAAGATTTTCCACGCCTTTCATGATTCGAGATTCAAATTTCACACTTCAATACCTTTTCTTCCATTTGCTTTATGAGAGAGTTGAGACGAATAATTTTTTCACCTCTTATCTGTTGATTCGATGCCTTTCGATTTTAGAGAGCCAACTATGTTCCCCACAAAATTGGGACAGAAGATCTTTTATTTCGATCTAATTAGCATCAGCTAATTTACATGTACAAATTAAATTATTCTCTAGTTCTTTTCCATAGACCTTCTACCCCGATGGAATGAACTTGTCACTTCGGCAAGGAACGCAAGTGACAAGTTAATAGCCCTCCTTAATTTTGTTTTGTTCCCTTCGAATATATTAGAACACGGTAATTACGAATCCCACCACACCGTAACCCCTCATACCCTCCATTTATCGTTTCCTTTTGCTGTGCTCGTCTACCCAAATTGTCTTTTGATTGTGTTTCTGTAATTGAAGGAGCGTTGCCGTCGCTTCTGTCGCTGTTGTTGGGCTGGCTTTTGTTATGAAAGTGACGTATTTGCCGTCAACAACGATAATGGAATTTCTTGGAGATTTTCATGCTACAGCTTTGTTGCGCCTGCAAATAGAGCTCTCCTGCTGGGTGAGATACCTGCCAATGTTTACCCTTAATTACATCGAAATCATATAAGAGATTGTTTGATGGGAGTGTTGTGTTGCGAACCCGATTAGTCAATGTCAAAATTAATGACTACGTATGAAATTTGATACTTTGAGTTTAGCAGAGAAAATCTGTTATATGTGTTAGAAAAATTTTGCAATATCTTTTGTTTCAGCTAGATAACTCTAATAACATTTACTAGTACAATATATATCTCTTTTTTTTCTTATCTTAAAATTTCGCACGAATTTTAAACCAACAACTTAGACAACGGTTTCTAATTTACTAGGGCCCTCACCCCTGCCCACTTAGTTGGCTCTTTTGTATTTTGTCTAAATTTTTGTGTATTGTGTCATGACCATATATGGCAGTACTTTTACTTTCGTTTCTTGTACCGCCGATACAAGTAAAAAGTACGTATCTCTTGTACTTCGTTACTTTTTAAATTTAGTACTTCTACTTGTACTTTCGTTACTTTTTTAGGGAAAAAGTACAAGTATTTGTAGCGGAAATATTGAATGAAATCGTTACATTTTTCTAAAACTTGGTAAGCTTTCTAAAGAAAAAAAGAAAAAAAAAATTAATGTTTCTTTATTATGCTTTATTATGTCTTATGTTTCTTTAATTTATAAAATTAATGTGCAATATATATGCATTCACAGCTAACTTCGTGTTTAAATACCTTCTGTTTCAACTTATACTGCACATTCAATTATTTTCAAAGATCTCAAAGCTATCTGTAACCCCGTGTTTGCTTTGTTTATGTTTGTGCATTTAAAACGTGTTTCTAAACAGTAAATCAATTTTAAATCAATGGTAATTTAAATAAATAAAAATAATAAACTAAAAATTAAAGTCAATAGATAAAATTTCTTTTTCGTGCAAATCCATAAAAAGTTTGATATTAAAATTATATTTGATTTTAAAATTATATTATACGATTATATTATAAAATTATATTATAATATTCTTCCGAATTTAAAAATAAATTAATATCCATAACTTTCAAAATTAAAAATAATTAAATAAATAACAACAATTTTGCAAAAACATTAAAGAACATAAGAATATTATTCAATAAAATTTTAGGTTACTTTGAATTTTCGATTTCCTAGAATCATCTCTCTTTTTCGTTACTTTTTTTGTTTAGTACTTGTACTTTTACTTGTACTTTTTACTCGTTACTTCTTAAAATAAGAACTTTTTACTTTTTACTCGGTACTTATTTTAAAAATACTTGTACTTTTACTCGTTACTTTTTAAAATCAACGTTGCCATATATGGTCATGACTTATGAATAAGCAACATATGCATGTTATGAAACGGTTTACAAACATTTTATTTCTTGTATATATATTGAAGTTTCATTTATATATATCTCAACCAGAGGGAAATTACATTTAAGACAAATGTTTCTTAGAATTCCCACTATAATAAATGTCACATTTTATTATATTTAACAGTTTTAAGTCATTCATATAACAAAATTTCTTAAAATGTATCTTTATATGTAGAAAAAAGTAACAAAATAGTGAAAAACAGAGTATTAAAATTTAAGCTTCATAAAAGAGAATAATATTTTTGAAAATTATCAGTTGAAAAAATGCATTTCTGTGTCTTGTTAAATGTTAGGCATCGTTAAAAACTAAAATATGGCTCTAAATTTCTGAGGAAACCAACAAAATAAATTAAAACAAAATCATAGAAAAATTTTCTTGTTTATATAAACGGTTTGCTTTCAAACTTTTATTCCTGCCTAACTTAAAGCTTTGTTTGTGACAATATTTCATTTTCCAAGCAAAAAATATCGAAATTAAAAAGCATTTAATTTTAAAGGCATATTAGCTGTTTTCTTTTGCTGCAGTCTTTCTATCTAATTAGCCGTAAAGTTTACTGTAAAGAACAATACTGTTACAGTTTACTGTAAAGAATTATTGTTACCTTTGTGGTTCTGAAACCATTTCTAACTAGTATGGTCAAAAAGCCATGAATACAAAACTATACGGTTTTTTAACCATTTAGCAACTATCACGGTTTCAAAACTGTAAAAAAGAAATTTAACTAGACATTGTAGCTAGTCTTTTTGTTAGTTACTAACTATTGAAATTACGTTGTATTTGAGTTGTGTTTTATCATAAGAAGCGTGTAATTTATCAGGTTGTTTCACCTATAGTTAAAGAAGGGAAATGCTGGACTTTTTAATGTGAAGCAAATTTATGGTGCTGCAATCTATGCGTTAAAGAGAGTATTGCATTCTAATAATAGTCCAGGATCACAATTTGGGGAGCGTAGGTCACCGGAAACTGTTCACGTGATGAAGGGAATGGAGGAAAGATTGTAGTGTCAAAGCTGGGACCAGAACCCTCGTTTTGTCAGTCACGAGATTGACAAATTAGCCCTCTCGGCTTAAGTACCAAACTGCAAGTAGCTTCATTAGGTGGGATTAGTTGGTGCGAAAAAATTATCGTTGCTTAATTGCTGTAAAAGCTGTTAATAAACGGTTTTTCACGCAGCTAACAGTTTGAATGGCATCTTGTTTGTAGCTTATTTGACTGTTTTGTTTGAATATGGTAAAATAGCAGTTAAATAAAAAAATATTTAACCATTTTATCGAGAAATTTCTAACAGTACACCTTTTACAGAAAATTTCCGGTTGTATTTTTTCCAGGGTATGTTCTTCTAATTCAAGAAAACAATAGTGTGTTGTGTTAATGGTTGCAATAAATTTGCCCTGTTGTGACAAACACACTTTTCTTTTTACGATTTCTTACAAAAAATTACAAATGCAAAACATTTGTTCAATTTACTCACACCTAAAATAACGTAATACCTTATCAAAACAAAACGGTAAGTTACATATATAACGTGTTAAGAATCTTCTAGAATTAATGGTACAATCTTCGCTAATATCCTTCTACTTAAATTTATATCAATGACTAATATTTTCAAAAATGACAGTATTCGAGATATAAAGCATAATAAAGATTCATTATATTCCAAGGACGCACAGAATGATTTCTTGGATTTTCGCGAATCAATAGCTGTAAGTGATGGCTCACTTCTCCTACGTGCCCTTAAGTACAGAGTGATAAATACATTGATTAAATGAAGGCGATTTAATTGAGCACATTCTTTCAGAACACTGAGATTTTAAAGAGATTTATGATCAGTCGATCCTTAGTATTTTGAATATTAACTCTATCTTAATTGGTGTCGACTTCTAGAAGATGCCATTATTCATTTTGTTTTAAAACAGCTACAATTCAAAGATGTTTCAATATTAGATTACTTTCAACGCTAAGATATATTTGGTGTAGCTATTTTGGAAGAAACTTCGGGCAAATTATTGATTTTTGTAATGGGTTTCGTTTGATTGTGTACATGCGATAAAATACTTGAGCTTCAGCAGCGTTATTGGAATTTAATATCATAAAAAGGCTTTAATTTTTTGAGTTTTTTGCATGTTAAAAAGTTGTTGAATAAGTTTGATATTTAATTCTCTTTGTATGTCGAAAAATGCTTAAAATCAATATTTATGAAAGCTTTCTTTCTAGAATTTACAACCTATCAAGCTTAAAAAGAAATACAGAACTTGAAAATGTATAAGACCTATGTTTTTTTATTTAAAATACAATTAATATTGGAGGTTATTCAATTGAAAATTTAAATAAAATTTCAAAAACCAAAAACTTTTTTGATCGTGATCAAAAGTGAATTTTTTTAAATAAAATACATGACACTGGAAAATATTTCGGATCAAATTACGGTAAAAAAATAGTTGAAATCCCGGCTATAGCATCTGTAAAATCCATTTTTATCATAAAATTTTATAAAGTAATTTTTACACTAATAATATTTCAATAATGATTCTAAAAAAATATTACTGTCAAAATTATGGCATATCAGAATTTTTTTCTGTTCCTTAAAATTTACGACAAAACTAAGTTTTATGATAAAATGTATCGGAAACCTGAGCGCCGATAGTTTTTACCTTAATTTGGTCTGAAATTTTTACCGTATACTAATTGAGCTCATATTATGTTTATGAAGAAAAGCAATATTCGATTATTATTATTATGTCATTCATATTATATCGAGTAACTATTTTAGAGTCTTTACTTAAGAGTAACATATTTCAAATCAAAAATAAGAAAATATAAGTACCTGTTCCTCTCGAAATCATCAAATTTAAATATTATGTTAAAAAAAAAAGGAAATTCTTATTTGGAAAGATAAATAAAACATTTTCATACTTTAAAGAATGGAAACTGGAAATCCGCAATAATTTTTTGATCCTTGTTGAGAAAATATTCTTTAAAATTCTTGTCATGTCCTGGAAAATTCTAGTCAATTAGCTGAAACTGCTATATTTAATTGTTTACTGAGATGTATTTTGCCGAAAGCACTATGCTTAATGAGAAACATTGAGCACGAAATTTATTTGGAAAGGCAAAACAAAATGTAAAAAGTATCAGTCTCTTGCCATAGCCAGGTATTCAACCCGGGCTGAATAAGTAGATCATCTGCTGAAAACAATTCACTGGAATATTTTATCATTTTTTTAACGTGTTTTTAGTTTTAGTATTAAAATAAGCTAATATTCCATGTGCTGAAAAAAATATATTCCAACAAAATGTATAAATTAGCACAATCAAGTATTAACAAGGAGGAAAAAAAATCTGGTAAAATTACCGTACTGTATAATCATATTTCGGTTTCTAAAAAAAAAAAACGAATTTTTGGCTAATAAAACATATGGTATTTAATCAATTCATTTATTACATTTTTCCGTTAGTATGCTAACATATATATATAATTAATAACAACAATNGTTTTATATATATATATATGTGTGTGTGTGTATATATATATATATGTGTTACATTGACTTTCAAGCTACCTATCACATTATAAATCTTAATTATCTCTGTATAATAACGCGAGTGTAGTAATATATATTTTTAAATCTATTTTTTAAACTTAACTAAAAGTTTAAAAATCTTAAAAAACTGCTCTTTTCAACATAAGAGAAACAATTTACATTTTTAACTAAAAGAATCGAGTAATAAACAGTAAAAATCACATAAATTACTTAAAATAACAATTCCATATAGTAGTTACCGAGTTGTCAGTAAACTCGTTGTAGTTATATCCTAATTCATTATCGGTATTATACACACTGTTATGTAGTTATACTGACTCTTTATGGATATTATACACACTGTTATCTATTTACACTGACTCATTTTGAATCAATAACTTAATGGATTAAAGAAAACTCTAAAGAGAGATGTTGAATTTTTGCAAATTTATTTTCATGTTTAAGATACTTTTAGAAGCTGCATATTTTTATGAAATCTATACAAATCGAGTACAAGGAAGCAATAAAATAATATCGTGATCTCAGCTATTTCAAAAAACCTTCTAATTCCAATGCTGGTACATTCATTGGATACGCATGAATGCTCAAAAGTTCCAGTGCTTAATGAAACAATGTTCTTTCCTATCTACAATTGCATCAACTTTATTTCGTGACATCTAATGTAAAATTAAAGCTAACTTCTCCTGAAATTACAACCAATCATATGATTTTATTCTGTCTTAATTTGGCGTTTCCTTAAAACCAGTCTTATTCAGACATTCTGTGTGTCGTGATCTTAAGACTTTACTGATCTTAATTACTTAATTGGCTCCTTGAAAAGGTACAAGATTGCTGAAAGTCCGGAATAAAATTCGTTTCTGACATCCAATTTTATGACGTAGGGCGTGGTTATACCAAAGTTTAGAGAAGGGAATATGTACAAATTAATTTGAAATAAAAGTTTCAATTAAACATCGTTTAACTTTAAGAATTCATTTTCCTGTCTCTCAGCAATTAATTCCATCATTAATGGAACTATTTGCACTCATCAAATGGCAAATAAATTTGTTATGAATTGTTTAAAACTGAAGAACTTTATAGTCAACTTATTGTGAAACACAACAGTTAAAATTTTGGGGGGAAATGTCTAGCAGTATTTTGTATGATTATTTAACGTTATTTAGTAAATAAGCTATCAAATTATACTTCAATTCTATCTTTAATTATCAACTTGCTTATTTTCCAGGCTGTAAATCCTTCCAAATAAAAATAAAAATAGTTAATTGCTTAGCCATTCGGAAAAATTCTAATTAAAATAAGGTAATGCAATTTTTTATTGAATAGGAAACTTTAATTTTCTTAGTTTTGTATTTCTAAGAATGAAGTCATTACGTTTTTAATACATTCAGAATATAAGCGTAATATTTTGAAACATTTAATTATATTTCCATTTTGAAATAAAAGATAATGCACAACATAGCAATTTTTAAGTTTTCTTAGTTTTAATTAATTGATAATTTCAATTTTTTAAATGATCCAAGTTAGTTTAAAAATTCTAAGAAAGAAATATCTATTTATGTCAAAACAATTTATTTTGTTAATTATCTTAATCAAATAGGAAAAAACCGTTCCTAAGGCATTTAAATAATTTAAAATAAAAAACTCTCCAATGATTAATGATTTTTAAGACCTTAGCTATAGCTATCCTATATTTAAATTTTTTTTAAAACTTATTATCGACTTTCTTATGTGTTTTACTTTCTGACATTGATTACATTTTAATATTTAGGTGGAAAATCATTCAATCATTCAATAGAAAAATAATAAAGGTTTCTATTTAATTAACTGTAAGAATTAACAAAAAAGTGAATTATGTAAAAAAAAAAAACTTTTTGTACATTTCAACTATATGTAAACTAGTTCGCTTGAAGGATTGATGTTTGTGTTATAATCAAGCTGACATTTTAAGTTTCCAATTTTGAAAAACTATCAAAGCTATTTCCTTGAATGTTCAGGAGATGGATGGGAAAGATGCGTATCATGCTCACTTATGGATGAACAATAGATGAATAAGTGGGCAAGACACACATCTTATGATTCTACATTATTTAGTTTGATTGCGTAGCTCTTTGAACGAATGAAATGTAATATATAAAATTATATCACATGTAAAATTAGAAACTATATAATTTTTTACTAAACTGCTGCAATAAAAAGGGAGCATAAATAAACTTTTAAGGTAATCCGAAACTGAATAAAAAAATCTTTATTAATGCACTTTTATTATTAATGCACCAGAACCCGCACTGAGACATAATACTCAAATTCATCCACTTGAAGACTAATGAATTGTCTCTTTCGAAAATATTTAATGTTTTTAAAATTTCATTATTTTATGCATAATTGGTCATTTTGTTATTTAATAGCAATTTTTTGATTTTCTTATACCATTGTCAGGTCATATGAAAATTCTGTATATCAGTTTTAATGATTTATCATATTAATCACAGAAAAAAAGATAGTTTTTTAATTTTTTTTGTATTACTGTAGAGTCAAATAAGCATCTGTCTTAAAACTTTTTTTAACATTAAATTACAATGGGTTAATTTATTTAAAGCTACTTAAGTATATGATTTAAATGAAAAATGCATATTTGGGAAATTAGCATTTAGGTTTCTTCGATCATGGACAAATTTTGATTTACTTGTGGGAAAATTGCTGAATGTTATGGCAATGACTTTTTGAATTAAAAAAAATAATAATAATTTTGGTTAATGAAGTTAAAATATAAGGTATTTAAACACATAATTTAGTGATTTTTCAGTTCATATGGCAACAGTTTACTGAAGGTTTTATTACAAAAGCAATATATTTTATTATCACATATTTAGAAAAAAAATGCAAAATTTAAAAGTAAATTTTACCAAATAAATAGTTTTAATGTCATGCTCTAAAGAATCATGAAAATTTACCCAATTTTACTACATTTACCAAATTTTATTGCAAATTACAAAATCATATTTAATCGTTAATTTCACAGAATTCATTACCAAAGCGCTTCCAAAAATTTAGAGAGCATTTTTGATGTTACCGTAGAGTTAGAAACACGATTAATTCGATAACACGATTAAAATCGTATTCTGGTAATTTTCACCAGGCTTTTAGTTCAGTGTCTAATTATGATAGTGATAATCTAACAAAATTTGAAAAGCACTGGTATTTATGCAATATAAGTCTGTATATTAAGCTAGATCTACCTACAAGATTTATTTTGCTTCCCGATGTATTTATTAATCACTTTTTTATGAAATAATTTATTTAGTACCACTGGTCATTCTCAGAAACTACAATCTCATGAATACGAAATTATACCCTTAAATGAGGTATTATATACCACTTGCAAGCGATTATCAGAATCTCTGCACCAAAATGAAGCCCACAATCCGAACTCCTCCCCCGTGGGAGTCCGAAACATGTACGTTACCCTGCCTAGTATTATACACTAACCCGCACTGAGACCTTGTGCTCACGTTCGTTGCCTTGATGAATAATGGATTGTGCTACGACAGTAACTAAGTCAAGAGCGCGGCTACTGAAAACGCGGAAACATTTGCATGATATACGCGAGCTGTATATCTATCGAGTAAGGCAATTCTGGGGACGTAGAGAAATTGAAATGTTAAGAAATACATATGGCTTATACCTCTATATTGGAAATTTGATGCTAAGTTGTGATCCAAGATTTTCAGCTCTGCATTGCCGATGGAACAGACATGATGTTTTTTTTTAAGCAATACTTTTTTCACATAAAAAACAAGTCATTTTGGCAGCATAACGTTACATAAACTGTCAAATGGTTTTGAGTTCTTATAAAACTAAGTATTTTATTTAAAAATTTAATCTGTAAAATGATACACAGGAAATTTACCATTTACATTATATTTTATGTCTTGACGTTAAAAAACATAACGTTTCGAATATAAAAAAAGAAAAAAATACTTAATTTTGATAATAAAATCAAAAAACTAAAATGTATGGCGTTTGAACCATTCATTTAGCAGTTTTTCCGTTTATATGCTAGCTAGAATAATGGTTTTATAAATTATAGCTCTTGACATAAAAACATACATTTAGCAGCAAACACAAAACTGAAAAGTAAAATTTTACCAAATAAATGGTTTTTATGCCTTGATCTAAAATATCACGATACGATTAAAGAAACAGTATTCAGAACTGCCTCTCCTTTTACCATTTATTTGGTTAATTAAACCTTTCGATGTCTGTGCTTCTTACTAAATCAAATGGTACTACTCTGTTTACACTTCTATGGTGTATTTAAAACAGCAATTTATTTGAGAGGTTGATAGGAGTTATAAGTCTGTTAATTATTTCTTTTTTCTTATATCTTACTAAATTAACACAAAGGATAAAAGGAAATGAATGATGGTTCAAAATTTTAAGATCCTAAACTCAAATATATCAAGCTATTATGTCTAATTAATCTATCATTTACATCCAACTTATTTATTTACTCTTATTTATTTAATATATCTTATATATTTATTTGGTCAATTTTATTCATTTATTCACGTACATAAGTGGATTTCTTTGTTAATATAAGGAATGCCTTAAAAACTCTTTTCAATTTGCAAAACAGCTAGCTCAAATTTGAGAAGACAGCCGAAGTATACTTTCAGTGTTATAGCCAATTTCGGTACAACTTTATCTACGAAGTTAACAGAGCAGCAATACCACATGGCAAGAAAGTCCTCTGGAATTTATTACAAATAAAATAACATTACCTTTTTGGAGCAGTGGGGTATTATCCTTCCTATTACCGCACATCTGGTAAAAGATACGAAATTTAAAATTTAATTTAACTGAATATTTTTTTTGTTCCATGCTTTGAAAGTATCTTGATGAAATTACTAAATTTTATTGCAACTACAAACTTCTATGACTTAGTGTTAAACCATATTGAAAAATTAATTTTACGAAAACTATTACCAAACACTTTGGTAAAAAGTACTGAGTTTTTTGGTGTTCCCATAGCCCCAGAAACATAGTAAATTTTACCATAATCTGATTATGATGATATTTTTTTCCACATGTTCGAGGAAAACATACACAAAAAATAAAATAAAATTTATAAATGAGGACGATTAGGAGGGATAAATAAGAGGAATGTATTAATGAAAAAATAATTTTAAATCCAGTTGTTAATATTCAATTTATAAATCAGAGTTCATGTATAGAACTGAATCTTGATTAAAAATGAGGTTGTTCTATTATTAAATAATTGCTGATATTTATAAAATTCAGACAGTAAGATAAAGAAATAATCTTACATAAGTACTAAATATGGAGAGAAGATTAGCATTAATAAATTTACGTGAACAAAGTAATTTTTAAGTTTCTAACATTTATAATTATAAACAGGCGCTACTCCCTTAAAATATTTAAAGACTAGAAAAACAAGTGTATAGAAACATTTAAAATTATATATTATTCCACAAAGGAAAAGTTGTTTTAAAATGGCTTATCAATTAAATATCTTCGATCTCAGGTTTTTAATAATAAAAATTTTACTATTTTTCACTTAAATAAAAGCTTAATATTTATTATCAAGTTGTTATAAAAATGGCCTTCAGAAATGTTATATATGTTAATTTTTGTTTTGTTTCATTTATATTGTTTCACTACAACGATAAATTTTTATTAAAATTATAAGCACTCTCTGTACTTTATGGAATTCTTAAATTATTTTGAAAAACATGTTACATGTTTACATGTTATTCACTTTAGTGGAACACAAAACAGTAATTTTTGCCACGAATGAAACTCAAACAATTCTATACGGACAGCCTCGTTTGCTTGCCATATAAAGTCATATCTGTAATAAAACTTTCCGGTTTCATTTAAAAATAAAAATTTTTAAAAAAATGAAGAAAGAATTGATTTCCTCTGCTAATACAACTTTAAACTGAATAATGTTTAAGAAAACAATAAGTTTTATCGATAAAAAACAATTCATGTTAAATAATTTCCAGTAATTTCTTTAAAAATCTCCATTTTACCGTAACGAGACAAAATTGTGATAAATGAAACCATATAATACTTACATCTACCATGTTGCCTTTACAAAACTACAAAAGGTCAATAAAAAATTCCTAATCAAGTTGCGATTAAAAGTACCAGCACTCACCACAAAATTTATATTTGCCATTTAATCCATTTTATCTATTAATTTGTGTAATACGAAACAAAAAATGTGATATATCATAATATTTCCAGTAATAATTACCGTAAAATCACTGAATCACTTGAATTAAATAAATAGTACTATAATAATTACCGTATGATATTTTACTGTGGAAAGGGATTTTACGGATGATTCACCCACTGTGTACTGTAATTTGACCCGAAATTTTTTACAAATGCCTTCCAATAGTTAGTATTCTAAAAGACAATAACAGGAAAGCTACATAAATTAATCTCTTAACCTTCAGTTATTTTATTCTCTAATAAAATTTACATTTATCCAACATCAACTTTTCCTGCTTAAAACACTTCTACTTCAGTATATATTTACATCAATCATTTTCTTTTTAAAAAAAATCTATGGTTTTTAGATAAATAAAACAAATTTTACATTGCATTCATATTAACCAAATTTTGAATTTTTAACAGCTTATTAAGCATGCTAAGAAAAACTGCTGATACGTCACATTAAAAAGGCATTACTCTTTTTTTCAGACGGGTTAGTGGATTGCGCTGACAGTGAGTGTTGCATCAGGGATGTATGTAAAGACAGTCTAATGTGCCTTTCAGCTCCAGATCCTCTGGATATTTTGCTTCGAAAGCAGCCACCAGCTGTTACTGCTACATTTTATCAGAAAATGAAATTTTTAATAGAAGAAGACAGTGTGCAAAGCTATGCTCACAGAGATGAATATTCAGAGAGGTGAGATGTTCTCGATTCAGAGTGTGCAGATTTAATTATTTATGTGTTTTGTATTTCAAAGATGAATAAAATGCCGTAGTTAATAATAGTTCCCTAGCATGACAATTATAGTTTTAGAGAATTTTAATATTTTATAACAATTTTTAAATCAAGCATTTTTTTAATTTTTCTTAATATCATCTTACAACACTCCAGTATTTTTTTAATATAAAATTTAAAATTCCTCTAATTATAATTTTATTTTGAAATGCACATAAATTCTTTTAAAAATGCATAGAATACGATCGAAGAAGTCGCTTAAATAGGAAATACTTAATAACTGAACTGTCTTTGTAACACAACTTTTTTGATTTTCTGTTGTTTTTCTTTAGAAAAAAAATTTCTTCTTTCAAAAATACAATTATTTGATGAAAATATTATTACGTAATCCTTATCAAATAACGTATGAAGGGAAAATTATTTTTAAGCTCAGAAGATAAGTTTTATCTGTTAGTTAAAATGAACAATTATCATCATGATTAATCGTTAGGTTAAATCATTGAGTTCACTTACAACTATATTACTTTAAAGTACACCTTAAAGTATATTTTAAAATAAAATAAGCTAAAAACCTACATATTTAAAAAGCAATTTAAATTAAAACTATGCATATTTAAAAAAATTTACTCTTTTAAAAATGAACCTCAAATAAAAATGCTGGTAATCATTAGGTTTATTCATTGAATTTTATTTTTTTTTAAAAAATTCACATAAATCTTTTCGAAATACTAAATTTCTTAGATGTCTCTGAAACAGGACAATAGAAATCTTTCATAATTTAGCTTCTTTCAAAGCATTAATGTTTTGGACTTTTATTAAAGTTCTTTTTGAAGTTAAAAACTTTCCTGAAAGCCCAGAAAGTAAGTTTAATCTGTAAGTTAAAAGGAACATTTATCATGCTGATTAATTGTTAGGTTAAGGTTAAAAATGATGCTCACAGATTTAAGATTCAATGTTTAAAATCGTATGCATAAACCAAGTTCATGATGCAAAATTATAAAATTTCATATTTTTTGACATGACGCATATATCCATTTAAAATTATGTTGTATTTGCGAGCGTCATATTTGAAGTAAGAACAGATTGCGCATCTTATCCGCTTATCCTGTCAAACGTCAGTTCAAGGTCGGCAACATTCATCTAGTCTCTCACCATCCCGCCGTTACGTGTCACGTCTCTGCCAGTGTTGTTTTCATAGTTATACTGCTTTTTTTGTCACCATGTCAATCAGTTTCAGTCACCAGTGTCAATCACCATGTTTGTTTGTCACTATGTCAATCATGAAGTGCGTTCAGTTATTCGGTACAGTTGTGCGTTCAGTTTGTACAGCTGAAATTCACCAGCAGCTAGTTAAAGTTTATGGTTGCGGTGTAATGACTGATGGAAATGTGCGCAAATGATGTTGGCGTTTTAATGTTTATGTTAAAGAACAAATGTTCATGATAAAGAACGGTCTGGACAACCTATTGTCATGAATGGAAAGTACTGGATCATCCACCGTTCAACCCTGACTTAGCATCATCAGATTTTCATCTGTTATCGAAACTTGAACTTCTTGGTGAAAAGTGCTCGGAAAATGATGGCATGTTGAAAGAAACTCTTACTAAGTTGTTTAAAGGTACGGTGACTTAGTTTTTCGATGATGAAATTTAAAAATTTGGTACCACAACTTGACAACTGCTTCAATGTAAATGGTGACTATGATAAAAAATGAATAAATCGTCATATTTTAGTTTGTGATACAATTATTACATTCTTAAATAAAGTTTCTCTTACTTCACGCGGTTCTTACTTAAAAATGACTCTTGTATTTTATTCGTATCATTTATGTTTGGCATTAATTTACAATAATTTAGTTCATTAATTTTTATGCTTTTGCTTAAGCATTTATTTTTAAATACATACGGTTATTTAAAAAAATTAGTTCATTTCAGAGTACTGGCTGTAAAAACTTTAGTTCCTCTATTTATTTATTTATTTATTTTTTTTTTTAGTAAAATTTTCCTTAAACAAACCTAGAGAAGTTAATTATGAGATTAAAACAAACAAGTACAGAATACAATTAAAGCTTTAGAAACGTTAAACTCTTAGTAAACTTAGATTTAAATAGTAATGTTTCACATCACACAATCCTTGCCACTTTGTCTTATGTTATTCACCTGAAATATATGGCACTGTTTAATAATTGTGACCTTTCACAGAATATACTCTTGTAAACAACATTGCATTCCTAAATTTATGGCCTTGCTTTAAGTAATGATGTGGTAGAATTGTAAGGAAAGAGAATGCACTAAAATAAAGTTAAATATGAATCATTATGCTTCTAGAATTTGAACGTTGGAATGGAAATATTTCGCTGAAGACTTGACAATTTTTCATCTCTGTCCTCAGTAGTCACGTGAAAATTAATTTTGATCAACGTGTACTGTAAAATCTGGGGAAGAACTTTGGTTAATTTAGAGACCTTGTGTAATAATGAGTCATCTTCTATCTTCGTTGAAATTATGATGCTTTGCCACTAAGAGTTAACATAGAAAATTACCTTTGAAATAGTTATGAGTCTTAGCAGCAATAAAGCTTTTGATCTGAATGTAATGGTAGTTTCAAAAAACTTTAATTTCAGGACTAAAGATTTTATTTCACTTTATGTGTGTTGCTTGAAAAGAAAATTAAAGATATAATTTTATTTTTTAAAATTTTAAACCAAAAAAAGACACTATATTATTCAAATAATACCATTCCTTAGCATTTCTAATGATACATTATACTATAAGCGCATAAATGTTATCCTATTCTATTATTACATGTATATATAATTTAAAATATCAGAAATGAAATATTTTGTAAAAGTAAAACGAAAAAGGACAAAAACTAAAGAAATGCGTTTTCCACATTTCGGAAATTGAAATAAAAATTGAATTTTTCGAAAGGACTAAAGATTCATGAATATACAATTTTATTATGCTTTTTAAAAACTTGAATTACCAGATGCTTGATTTTTTCTCTCATAATATTAGTTTTATGAATAAATTAAGGCAAACAAAACATAATTTTGTATACCAATAAATCTTTACAATTTTCATATTTTAACAAAATTCCAGCAGAAAACAAAAGAGATTCTACCATTGTTATTTTTAATTTCTAACTTGTATATGTGTTATATGTGTGTGTCCGTTTTATGTGTTGTGTTGTTTTTATATGTTTGTCCTGTGTACAAAAGATCAGTATGGTCTTTTGTTGTCCATTGTCACGTGATCACACGGAGTGTGTCAATGTAATTTAATCCCATTTACTTCAACAAATATTATTATTTGTATGGAATTAAATTATTCGATTTTCGATAATAAATGCAATTTTATCGCAAAATTGAATACTTGGTTTTAAGACAAACAATTAATAATATTTAGGATAGAAATTCGCATACAATTTTTAAATGACAATATTGGACTTTGTGTTAAAATAGCGTGATGCAATCATACAGAACAACAAAAAATTAGTTCAAATGATTTAACTCTAAAAGTGGGTAACATTAGATAGAGTAGACGAAATGACAGAGAAGGTGCTAAGGATAAACACTATCTCAAGCTTGCAAATCACTCGTATTTAGTTTACATCGTTTGTGATATTACCAATTTCATTGCTTAGATAGTTTTAGAGAAATCTTTCCTCACCCTAATTACGCATTGCTGGAGTTTATCGCTGTGCTTATGAAAAGCAATGATTTAGTATTTCGTGCATCAAATTACCTCTAACTCAAAAATTCCTGCCTATAAAATAATAGAAACACGTTTTTTAACATAGCAAAAAACAGAATAAAAATTCTGATAACTATAAAAGAAACTAAAGCTCAATTTGTCGATATTTTGCTGTCAGTTTAGGGTCACGTGGATATACTATCGTATGCCAGTACTAAAATCTGTTTATTATAAAAAAATCCTGCTGTGTACGTATATCGTTTATTTTCGTATGACTTACGCTTCTACTAAAGAATAATCTACGCTACATTATTTTATTGTAATTACGACAGTAAAATAACTAATATTTGAAAACCCTTGTATATTGTATTTTAAACACTATCCCTCAATTAAAAAGTCATTTACTTTGGAAAGACACCAAATTCCCAAGAGGCCAAATTGATCTCAAATGGCGGTTTTAGATAGGTTTAAACTTCGACTTAAAAAGTTAGAACCATATTTATAAAACTTTCTTAACGTTACCATAATAATTTGCAAAAAAAGAACCAAAATTTATAGTTCTTCATGTTTCTTTAAGAAAAATTATTCAAAAACTTTCTTTTTTTAACAAATATTAGAATACGTAAAAAAATTTCTTTATTTATAAAGTGTACGCTAGACAAAGTAATTTTATCTTATTCATCAGTATAAATTTTCTAATGACTCTAAGATGTTAAATACAGCTAGATAGTAAAATTAAAATTTTAACTTTTTACCTAATTTTTCAGTAAACATTGGTTGATGGCCAATTCCTTTTGTATAATTTCCTATTACAAAGTGAAACGTCAAGATTTTTGAATCCCTAAATATACAGTATAAGCTTTCTTTGTTAAATTTTTATTATTTGTAATTTATTAATACCTAGTTCATATTCTGTTTTCATTAATACTAAAGCTACACAAACGTATAATTTAATAAAAGAATAAAGAATTTAAATTTAATCATTATTTAGTTTTGTGATAAAGCCAAACTCTTCGAAATTGAAAATCGTATGCAGCTTCTACGTATTTAGAAGTATTGAAAGCTGCAAATATTCTATCGATTTTGCATTTTTTCCTTTAAAGTAACATTACAAAATTTGTTTTTTTAAAACAAAAAAATACATGAATTGCATTATTAAAACTAAATCTATTGCCTCAAGTAAAATGTGTGTAAGACATTACTTTGATAGGATGCTATTTTAACACTAATTTATGTTATATTACCTCATAGAATAATATTAATCAATTTTCTTTAATTTATAATATCCCGCCGTTGTTTGACCAATTCGTATACTGATCCTGGATTATACCCATCAAAATGCTAATTGAAAATTTACAAGTGCTTAATAAATAATGTGTTCAAGCTCCATTGCGGTTTGGCTAACCATGTGGTTGATGGTTTGCCCTTAAATGAGCCGCAATTGTAAGGAGTTTGTCCAAATATTTGATACAGGAATTTCCTCACCTTATAGTTTAAATTTCAAAAACTAAGAAATTGGACATCCACGTTGCCAGAAGTGCGAGACGAATTATCTGTTCAGTACTATTCATTTAATAATTTTTATGTAAAATATTCTCTAATCTAAAATTTTTTCCGAAATAAAATTCTTATATATATATATGTATATATATATATTATTTAAAATATAACAATCAAATTTCAGACAATGATTTTTGTGAAAGTTTAATGATTCGAACAAATGAATCTTTCAAGAATATTTAATTCAACAGAACTTCAAAATTTTATATAATACATTAAAGTATCAAGATACTTTTCAATCTTAATTTTTAACACTTAATAATTTCATTCAATTATAAAGTTTATTGCTTATATACATGTGTCTCCTTCACTAAGAGGTGCTATTTGCTGATAACATTTTTTACTCATACTTGTTCCCAATGCAGCCAATTCTGGACTGCCTTCGCAAAAAGGTACGTATACAAACTATTGCACTCATTTTTTTATCACGATTCATTGAATCCAAAGATTCTTTTTTGTTTTAAAAATAGTGATTAAACTTTCAAATGCAACGAAAGCATGACCAAAACTTGCATTTATTTATTGAGTAAAACAAAACAAAAACTTTAAAACCAATTAAGAAACGCAAATTTTCCAGAAATTCCCAAGGTTTTAATGCATGTAATATTTTTTAAACATAACTTTAAACCATATTTTAAACTTCTAGTCAACATACATAAATAATTCCTTACTTAAAAATATATTTTCTTAAGAAAAAATTTTAAATTAGTATTTTTCTATAAAGTGTACGC
>NC_092207.1:41028176-41069507 GCF_043381705.1 Parasteatoda tepidariorum | reverse complement strand
AAAAAAAAAAAAAAAAAACTTAAAAACCAATTAAGAAACGCAAATTTTCTAGAAATTCCCAAGGTTTTAATGCATGTAATATTTTTTAAACATAACTTAAAACCATATTTTAAACTTCTAGTCAACATACATAAATAATTCTTTATTTAAAAATATATTTTCTTAAGGAAAAATTTTAAATTAGTATTTTCCTGGAATTACTTAAGTTTTACAAATAAATGCAAGTTTAGAATTGTGGTATTTGCTTCTGACAGAATTGTTTTACTTTCTTACGCTCTGTGTTTTTTTTTTCTCTTTTCACCTCTTGTCTACCTTTATTGCCTTTTGTTTTCTGTGTGTCTTCTGTGTTTGCTTTACTCTTTTTTCAGTTTATGTGAACCAGCCTTAGGGCTGAAAAGCTCCGTGTGATGCCTTTCTTACTTTTTTTTATTTTTTTATATTCTTTCAAACTGGTGAAAGAATGAACGTGTTGTTGCACGTATGAAAGGCTCTAAGTATGGTGTGCTTGTTCTGAGTTTTATATTACAATTGGAGTAATTAATATTGTGTTTGATTCTAAATTTTTTCACTTACATTGTAACTTATGGTAGTTTATAATTAACAATTTGAAAATTAAAACAAACGTCTCATTTTTAAAAAAAGTTTTAAATTGATTCATAATATTTAGATTTTAAAAGAACAAGAAACTCTCTTTCAATCGATTAATAATTAGTTTCCAACTAATAAATGCTATTCATTTTTAGAATATTCATAATAGTATGCTTATATATGACTTGCAATGCATATATGTTTTACTATAGTTACTAATATATTAATGCATAAAATTCATATTTCATATCAAAAAGCTTTGAAAATATTTAAGGGTTTTATGAAAATTTTCATTTTTCGTAAAATAAAATTAATGCGTAGTTTTTTAATATACTTATTGCAATTGAAATTTGAAGAAAAAAAAATTATGAATTCGTAATAAGCTCAGATCGGCCTTTTATTACAAAGTATTATAAAGGATATTATCTTCTTTTTTTTTTAATGTGAGTTTTATCAAATGCGAATAGGTTTTCCATTGTACCAACAGTAACCGTTACTAACTTGCTACCGATTAAAATAATTTTGTTGTATGAATATGATTTTAATAAATAAATATATTTTAGTACTCTTTCTGAAAATTATTATCAACATCTTTTTTTTAAAATTGAATTAAAGATGTTCTATAAAAATAAAATTATTGTAATGTTAAAGAGCTATTTTTAGGAATAAGAAACGTAATTTTATTCGATTCTTAAGTCCATTCATTAGTTTTTTTAAATTTTTTTTCTATTTTTAATTAATTAATTTATTTATTTTGTATATACTTCAAAATGCTTTATTACTTTAATGAATCAAAGTCAAATACGATTAAACTACGACAATACGACTTTAAACGTGACGTCCAAAAAAATTCTGCAATGTAAGAAATTGCTATGTACTCTTTACTCAGAAAATGGTAAAAAGTAACAAAAAACTTTCCTGGCGGGATATGATTGTAAGGGGGAATCAAATAAGAACAAGTTCCAGTCGATTGGGCTAGAAGTTATTTAAGGTATAGATAGTGGTCGGTAAGAAGGTATGATAGTTTTAAGCAGAGAAAATTGAATTATTTGACTTGTATATGTTGGCATAACGATTTAAACGATTGAAGTATTATTTTTAATATTTTTTTTACTTCAAACTATATGATACCAAACACAAGACAATCGGTCAAATACTTCAGGCGTACAATTTGTGACTAGTACTTTTTTTCGCTTTTAAAATTGTTATTTACACAAGTAATGAATTATTTCATGCATACTTTCATGGTAAATCCAGTAAAACCAACTCCTAGTAGATAGGATATGTATTTCAGTCGAAAAAGTATTAATAAGTAAAAGTATTGAATGTGTGTAGTTAAGCAACTTATGCTCGTTCTCCACGAATACGTCGGGCAAGTTGGATGTCTTTGGGCATGAGAGTGACTCTCTTGGCGTGGGTAGCGCAAAGGTTAGCACCACTTCTAATACTTATTCGACTTATTCGACAAAAAACACCGCTTTTCATTCTCGAAAACTCTTGCAACTTAAAAGGGCACCTGAAACTCTTACCTTTAACCAAAACTGGATACTTAATTGTCCCAGTAATAAAACTTTTCTGTTAGTTTTGCCGAAGTTTTGGCAATTTTTACTCAATTCTATTTGTATACTGCAGTATAGCAACAAGCAAAAAAATGAAAAAACTAAATTCAAATATCACGAAAGGTATTTTTGTTTATAAATATTGAATCATCCAGTTTTCAGATTAAATGCAAGTTAATACATGTGAAATTTTTTAACTTAGTCTTAATATTAAAAAAAATAATAAAATGTTTAATTTTGCCATACAATGCCCCCTCAACATTGTGTCAGAGTATCAGAAAGAAAATCAAGCTTTTAATCAATTTGTCCCTGATACTTTCACTGATCTGGATTGTTTATAACACAAAATAATATTTTTGAGTACTTATTCATATTCAATATTCGAAAATTAATGTTTTTTCAGTCGTGTATCAGTGGCAAGAGGACAAGTGATTAACAAAGAAGGGACAGGATTGATAGGTGTTCGTGTCAGTGTAGCAACTGATCCTCAGTTTGGATTTACCTTAACACGACCGGATGGGTGGTAAGTATCAGATCATTAGTAAACAATGCAATCCATTAAAATAAATTTTGTAAACAGAAAAGCAATTATATTCTATTTTTCCCTTATCTCTTAAATGTTACTTCATTTTAATTATCTGAGAATAACGGGTATTTTGTAATAAGTAAAATTTAAATAATAATTTTATTGCATTTCTTGCAACTTTCATTGAAATGACTCATATTACACGGAGACAATAATCTGGTAAAATTGGTGCATGATTGTGATAACATTTCTGTTAAAAAAAATCCATATTTCTGGTTATAAAACCAAAATATATGATATTTAACCCATTCCTTCTCGCTCCCGTGAAAATGACGGGGTGAGGTTTCGCCCTCTATTTCTCGCTCCCGTGAAATTTCCAGGCTGGAGTGCTCAGTAGTAACGAGCCAATTAGAATAAAACTAATTAATTCCTTTCGTCCAGAAAACATTTTATTTCTCATTTTATACACCAGATGGCTGTACCAGAATATTTTTAAGGTAATTGTAGACAATTAGTTTATTTTAAACTAGATGTTAAACTTTGGCAAAATAGGCACTTTCATGACAGTTTTCTTGAAAAGGGGTTAAGCCAATTGTTAAGGGGTTAAGTCAATCATTAGGTAATTTTTTTCGTTTATATGTTAACGGTTTAAAAGAAATTCTGATTTTCCTAATAATAGTTCTTATTATCAAACACTTTGCAAAAACTGCAAAGTCTCAAAAGTAAATTTAACCAAATAAAAGGATTTTATGTCTTGTTCTATGATGTCATGATAAAATTACCAAACTTTACCATATTTCTCAAATTTTATTTCACATTATAAAAACATATTTTATTGCTAATGATGTCACAGTGCATAAAAGAGAATAAACGTGCTCTTTTGTATCCCACAGAGCTGGAAACACTATTAATTTCACCATATTTTGGTAGTTTTGACTATATTTTTTTTTCTCGTTCTAAAATATTCATTTCTCAACAATTGTACTTCACTACGACTTTAGCTAAGAAACAAAACGCTATGTTTTCTTTCCTTTAAATACCCTAACACTTAGGTTTATTTAAACAGGCTTCTATATTTCATCAAACCTCTAAATTGAAATATTCATGTTGTCAACAAATTAGATGAAGGCCAAAATTTAAAAATCAATAATTTGCAATATTTGCAATTGCATAATTTTCAATATTTGCATTATCGTTTAATTGCTTAAATTCGTTAAACATTCCCATATGGTATTTTTTATCAGAAAAACTGAAATTTATATAACAGAAGTTTCACTATAAACATTGCCAGATTTTTTTCTTCTTTTTCTCTAAAAAAAAAACACCTAATTTCTTTTTCAACACCGAATTGTAAAAAGAAAAGAAAGAAAGAACAGCTCCAAACCTCTAAGACACTTTGGCAAATATATATCTACAGTTCCGATCTGATCATCTCCGGAGGGGGTGAAGAATTCTATAACCTAGAAAAAGAGAAAGAGGGGGATATCAGGAAGGGGGTCAGCAAAGACTCGCGAATAGGTAATCCTTGCCCAAAGCCAGATCTCTTTACCAATCGATAAGAAGTAAAATATGGCGAGAAGAAGGATTGGAGCTTAGAAAAGGGCGAGAAATCGAAAGAAACTCACATTTCAACCTGTCAATCGTTTCAAGTTGCCCTCCTTAATGTTTCTCTGAATAGTGGATTACTAACAAAAGTTAAATTCCTCAAGAATTACTCAAGCATGTTTTATTTATGCTGATTTAATATCAATGAGAATGAAACATTTTAAAGCAACTTATTATTTTCGCTGCTGAGTAGATAATCTTTAAGGGTATTTGATCGATGAGATTTGGGAGAGAATTATTTGTTTAGTCGGATAAAATTAATGTGCTGTGAAGCATATAAATAAAATTTAAAAAAATTAATCAGAGATTTATTTTTAAGGTACATTAAGAATATGTATTGCGTGTGATTAGGTTTATGGAAGGCCGATTATTTACGGAAAAAAAATGTTTTGATTATTTAAATATGATGACTTTCAATGTTGTTGCATTTACTTAAATAATCTTAGAACTAAGTTTTGCATAGTGCGGAAAGTACGAAGCTGATTAAGAAAAAAATTTATAATGGTAAATATTTACACTATATTTACACTATATTGTTTAGGTAAATATTTATATTGGTAAATATTTCATTGATACTTAATCTGTGAATAAAGAAAAACAAGTACGTATCCAACATTGAGAAAAAAATTTATGATCAAAAATACAGGAATATGGTAAAATTTACCATACATGGTATAATTTACCATGCCTTGTGGGAACATCAAAAAGCACTGTAATTTTTACCAAAGTACTTTGTTAATGATTTTGGTGAAATTAATGATAAAATATAGTTTCCTATTATGCCATGAAATTTGTTAAGTTTATCATGATACCTTAGAGCACGGCATAAAAATATTTATTACAAGTTAACTTTTCAATTAAATTAAATTTTACAGTTAAAATTACTTTTCAGTTTTGTATTTTTTAATAACCTGTTTTGTCTCGAATTTTTTCATTCAAGTTATGCATAATGTAGCTGCTTGAAAAAAAGTTGTATAGTGTATGCGTAAACACTAAGTGGATATTTTGCATTGTTACCTACCATTTTATGTTTCACCAAACCTATTAATGAATATCTAAATCAGATAAATTTTGTTGGTTGAGGATCTTTTATTTCTCCTAAGGAAATTATGATTATGAATAACTAGTTCTACCATAATGTATGTTGTTGAAAAAAGTAAATGTTCAATAAATAAAACGCAAAACGGTTAAATATGCGATAATAAGAACTGTAATTTTGAAAACCGGATGTGAACCGTAAGCATTAAAAAAATGAAAGATATAAATATCTTATATTTTGATTTTATTAAGCAAACTTATGACTTTTTTACCATAATTTTTTTTATCTTACAGTATGGTAATTTTACCAGAATTTTCTTCTCCGCAAAGAATGAGAAGTCAAAAATGCATAACAATCCTTGAAAATATTTTTAAACTTAGAATTAAAAAATAAGTTTTTCCTTTTTTAAACATCAGTCCTAGTTTGCTTAGAACAAACTATATGAAAATAAATTGGAGAGTACAGATACCTTTTAAAATTGCTAATTATCAACATGCATGTTAACTATTTAAGTTCGGTGTTTATTGCTTAAAACTACAATTCAAATTATATTGCATTTCAAACATTAGGTTATTTGATTTATTAATGATACTTGAATAAAAAATATGCGTGAATAACGTTATTCATTTGAAATAGAACTGAAGATGCCGCTATAAAACACTGATTCTAACAATTATAACTAGATAAATTAATTATTCGTATTTCATTATTAGAATTTATATTTTAAAATAAAATAAGATTAAAATAATGCACGATACTAGTATAATCAATAGAATTTATTATACTTTAAATATTTATCTCAACTGAGCAAAAATAGAAATCGAGACTGTCTGTGCCCTTGTCAAACATAATTTATTATGGCTTAACCAAAAAGAAATATATAACTTCTCAACCTCTTATTCCTTAAACTTATCTGACAGGTTCTGGTACTGGTTTTTTTTTCGAATATATATCTCGTAAATTATTACTATATGTCTGATAACAAGTTAGTTATAATAAAAGTTTAACTATTCAGAGCTTTTATCCTGCATACCTGTACGCGTTGATCGATTTTAATTAGGTGATTTAGTTTATTTTAAACGTTGCGAAAAGGCAGACAAATGATAAAATAAAAGTAGAATATTGTTAGAAAAGTTACAAAATGATTAATGACGAATTTATTTCTGAAAAAGGAGATGAATGATGAAAAATTAATGATGAAATCATTTCTGAGAAGTTTCAACATTAAATAAAGTTAAAATTTATAGATCTATAAGAAAATAATCAAGCAACTTAGAGATTATGATTGTCTCTTGTATCATGTAATATATCACAGTAAAATAAGCACATTATTATAATTAATAAAAACGTCTTTAGAGACGCATAGAAAAATAGTTAGGAAAATTGAAATGTTTTAATTATATTTTAATGCACTATTGCTTAATAAAAAAAGCTTGATAAATGCTTAATAAAGCTTAACTAAAGCTTAAATAAAACTTAAAATTATATATCGGGACTTTGAAAAGGAATATTTTTATTAATTGGTTTGAAGCAAATAAAAATGCTTAATGTGTAATTAAAGTTTTTGTTTTTACTGAATGTGTAACAATTACAGCTTAGCTTAAAAGTACAGTAAATTTCCACAGATGATATGAAAATTACAATAGGGATACTTCGTAAAAATTTGATTAATGCAAGCACGAAAATGAGTGTTTGCTATTTTGGAAGAATAATTTAATACTAATCTCATTTGTTTTTGTTTATATTGTTGTAGTAACGCATTCTTTACACAAGATGAAAAAAAAGTAAATAAACAAATTCTTTATTAATCAACATTTCAAAATCATGAACATAAGTAAAAATAGTATACCGACGAAATTATTTAAGCTAAAGCAAAACAATTTTTAAAATTTTAGTTCCATTCTTAATTAATCAATTAATTAGTTGTGTTCAGTATCATCCGTTAAGGATCAATGCTATCGTTAAAGATCAACTCCTGAAAATTAACACCAATTTCCTACTGCAGCTTTACTATTAGGTGGGCCGTAAAAACATTTTCCACAATACCTATAGTAGGTATCTTGGTACCAATATTAGTTCGTTTAGTACATATTAAAGGGAGTCAGGAATGCATCTAAAACAGACCTTTATCATTGTACCTTTTCCCAGCATCTAAACAGGACAGTGATTCATTTTTTTTTCTTCACATATTATTTATACATACATGTTTACACTGTGATAACTGTTAATACACATTTTTAACAGGATTGTTTTTTTTTTAAATTATGAACAGAGAACTTTTAATTTTTTAAAAGTCTCATCAAAAATCTTTCATTACTCAAAAAGTATTCCTGGTTAGGGCTAAAACATTATCACAGCACTCAACTGATATAATCTCGAATTCCAAAACAATATCATGGGTAGTTTCTTAGAAAAGGCACAGTGTGACCAAAAATGGACCATCCTGATTAACGTTTGATCTAATGATCGGATCTTTACGCTCTAAGACTCTAGCTTCATTGCTCGAGGGGGTGACTTCGAATATGGTAATTAATAAGTGTCGACGACCAAGTGGTATAATCTCGGGTGTGAGGGACTTTGTGTGTGAGGCTTGTGTGTGAGGCGTAGTGGGTGTGAGGCTTGGCTGAAATTTGCTTCTACCGGCCATCGGTGGGATTTGAACCAGAGGCACCTCATTGAGAGATAAGCACTTTACCCTCTGAGCCACCGTGGATTCTTGACAAATCCCATAATAAATTATTTCTTCGCTATGTAGCACGTGAATCAATGACCGGAGAGAGTTTCAAAGTAAAGAGTTGGGTCTGCCGTGTCTTCGAAAGTATGGACACTAAATTTGGTGTGGATTGACTCAAAATTTAGGCTCTCGTAAAAGTTACATACATGCACATACACAATCATAAAGATATTCTACCTGTGGAATGAAAATGGTATTTCAGGGTGTTGTTGGAGGTTGTATGGTATAGTGAACCAATTGAAGATAGTGATGAAAACAGAAGATGATGAAAATAACACTTGAAAATGAAAACCGGATCATAACTGATATAAAGCTTTTATTTAATATATTTGCAGAGCTCGAGATATAAAATATAAATATTATTCATAAGAATTTCAGTTAAATAAGTTTTGCATAGTAATATCAATAAGGACAGGCCATGGGAGACAAATCCCCCATGACCTACCTAATCAAGATCCAAATAAAAATTACGTGTAATTTGATCGCAACGGACACAGGAGCATGGGTAGGAGATTTACGAATTATCAAAATATAACACAGAAAAAACAAAGCCAATATAGGGTTTAAAAGAATCAATATAGGGTTATCAATATAGGGTTTAAAAGAATACCTTGGCGATCACCAGTCGCCAACAAATTTATGAGAATTATTGCAGCCATGCAACTGAAACATTTAGCAGTTGGAAATTAGAATAAAAAGTTATAAATAGATTTTTGTTTTCGATTAGGCGCGTTAGTGAATTAATAAGTCTGCATAGTAATGAAATAAAAAGTATCCGTTACATTACAGAGAAGAAAAAATATTTTATGTTCGTTTTAAAAGTTCGTTTTCGTTGATTTATTTTAAATATAATTCTATTAATAAAAACAAGCTTAAGTAATAAAAGGTATTTTAAAGGATAGGAAATAAGTATGTAATGCCAATTGTGGCATCACACTCCCTGTTCGTGTTAACCATATTGGCAGATTATTTGTATTTATTATATATTTTTTAAGTTGTTATATGTTATTTACGTGTTAATGTTAACTATATATAACCATAAACTACCTATGTAACTAATTTGCTACTAAAAATTTACATTATTACCTTTAGGAGGAACATTTCCAAGAGAGATTAAACAAATACACTTTTACATCAAGTAATATCTATTTTTCAAAATATGAACTAGAAAAAAAAACTGATTTTTTTCTTTAGAAAAAATCGATAAGGAAAATAACTGGGAAATAATACGTTTTTCCTTTAATCCTGATGCATAAAATCATTTTTAAAATATGAATACATACTTTAAAATGGTGATTGAACAATATTGTGAATGGAAATAGCTTCACAATAAGCGTTCTCTTTGAATATCTAATTATTTTTCAAGATCCAAAAACTGTTCAAATAAATTGAAAAAAAACTTTTTTTCTTAAATTTAATCCAAAATACAAAACAAATAATCTTTAACAAGAAGTTATTTTAGTTATTATAGTTATTTTGCTATTCAAATTCAAAAGGTTTTAATACACTAACAGATGTTTCTTAAATGAATTTGCACCAGAAGACTCTTATACGAAATATTTCGAAACAAAATAGAACAAATATACAAACTTTTACATAAAATAAAAATATAAATTATTTTCTAAGAAAATGTTGGCATAAAAATCTTTTACTATAAAATAATTTTAACTAACAAACGAACAAAATGTTTTTATTTTATCATATCCGTTTTTTACAGTTTAACTTAATATTAAAAGGTAGTTGAATGGTTTTATGATTATGATTTAAATTCAAAATGAATTTATCTTTAAAGATCTAATCACTTTTCTACTTCCGGACGATGTTCGACAAATTGAAACAAGAAAAACAAATTCAATTTTTTTCCATTTCTATCCCAATATATAATACGATCTGTAACAGGAAGTAAATTTACTTCTAAAGCTGTTTCTTTATCAGAAAACTTTAAAACTTTAATCAACTTTTATCTCTTCAATTCCAGATGCGGAATTTCTGTGTTCTTTGATGTTTCCAAAGAACGTAGAAGAACTACTTCAGGGATTTAATAAATCGATTTTTGGGGAAATTCCAATCGGTTTGGTTGCCCGTGAGAAATTACATTTTGGCATTCTCGACGAGTTATTGATTAGAAAGCGAAAATTAATCGAGAACAAAGGGATAGTGGAATTTCAGAATATGCAACCAGCTTTTGCAAACCCGAGAACGATATTCTCATCGAAATCGGAAACAGCGTAATTTTCTAGCAAAACTATATATAGACCAAATGCTCTTAAATGGGAACTTCTGAGTTATTCCAATTAAAGCTCACTAATTTTGCTCTTAAACTTGGTTTATCTTGTAATTGTTTGAGCAATATTTGTTGTATTTACAAATGAAAGCGCAATTTGATTACAATTGTTCAACTGCCTTTATTGCTAAAACTAATTTCAAATATTTTAATTTTGTATGAATGTACTGTTTTATTAAAATTCTTTTGGAAGAATGCAATTATTTCCTCACGAAATCTCATTCTATTGAAATTTCCAATTGCTAAAAATTAAAATATAAATTTTTATACTACATTTAATATCAATAATATATTAATTAAATTTTTGAATATTTTATTAAATAAAATAAAATTAACAATTCATTTGCTAAAATTTAATATTCAGTGAAAGCTTTATTAAATTTAATAATCGTTTTATTATTATATCCTTTTTATGTCTACATTTATTTTTTGATTATCTGCTATATTTGTTGTATTTACAAATAAAAACACAATTTCATTATAATTCGTTAACTGGCTTTATTACTAAAACTATCTTTAAATAGTTTAATTTGTATAATTGCGTGGTTTTATTAAAATTCTTTTGGGGGATTGAAGAAAAATTATCTCGAAATTTTCGATTGAAAGTTTAATTTCCTAAAAATTAAAATTTGCATTTCTATATTACATTTAACATCAATAATATATTAATTTAACCTTTGAACATTTTGGGAAGTCTTAATTCTTTTGTTAAAATTTAATATTCGATAAAAGCTTTACTAAAAAACTATTGCCTTATTATATTATTTTTATGTTTACAGTTAATATATTCATATTATTTTTGCATTATTGGTGTTCACTAAAACAAAAGCTTTAAACGTAAGTAAAGATGTATAACATATGAGCAGTACGAACAGATATGAAAAAGCATGTATTAAACAAAGCACTTTTGTCATTCTGAAACCAATTTGCACAGTCTAATTGTAATTTTGAGCATTTTATATGAAGTGGAAACAATATTAGAAGAAACGACTCAAGCTTTTTCTTCATTATATCCATTTTTTAGGTTTACTTATTTTATTCATATTAATTTTCAAGTAATATATATTATTTATTAAAACAGATTATCTAAAGATGTGCAAAACAAATATTAGATAAGAGCAATTATGAACCAAAGAAAAATATGTTTAGAAATAACCATCTTTTAACAAAATATTTTTCTTTATTTAAGAGGCAGTTAAGGTAGTCTAAATTAGATATTATAAAAAGGAATTCATTCGTGTGAGAATTTACATGTCTTGAAGTAAATAATAATTTTATTCTACTTTTCTTACCCAATACACCGATAAATGAAATTTCTTTCTAACTCAAATTTAAAATGCTTTTAAATATTTCCCCCTCAGGATTAAAAACACAGATACCTTTAGAAGATACAGATACCTAGAAATCGTACAGTATCTTTCAAGATTGTCTTAGAAGTTTCTATGCAATTTCTTACTCTACTGTTATAAAATTTATATAAAACTCTAAAAATAATTAGAAAATATCATTTTTATAAGATCTAGCAAACATCAAACAAATAAATAGAATTTCAAAGTTCAGATATCAGTGAATACGTTATCATTTATTTTTATACTTTTCCTCAGATGTATACAAAAAAAATTATATATAAACTTATTTATATGTAAACTTAAAGAAAAAAACCCTCCTACTTTAAATGACTTATACAATGCGAATTTTTTTTTAATTTCATTTAAGAAAAATATTTAGTTAAAAATATCTTTATTTTATTTTTTACCGATATGGATATCAATTTTACAAACACACATATATATTGATAAATACTAGTAACAAAGTTAAAATTTTATCTTCAATGTATCCATAAAAAATAAATTTTGCTTTTATATAAACTTAGAAAAATTCTTCTCACTTCGAGTGATGTTTCCCATGCGTTTTTATTTTTTATTTAATCACTCTACCAAAAAATTACATCAAGTAATTTTGTCTGTTTTATGTACTGTGCAAGATTTACGACTAATCTCTTCTCATAAAAAGATCTCTCGTAACAACATAGGGAACAAACAGCTTCAACATGCTCATAAATGTGGTAGGTTCTAGAAAATAAGAACGCTGCATATCAAGCGAGAACAAAAAACAGATGACTTTTCTCTGGCATTTCCTTGCAGCAATAGCCATGAATGTTGGGTATAATTCCTTGGAGGAGGGAACAAATCTGAAGAGTTAGAAACAATGGAGAAGTATAGCTTGTAGGTTAAAAGCTCATCAATCAGAAGGGGTAACGCGCTTTTTTGCCACTACTTAAAATATCGGTTTTCCAGTTACGGCTGCCGTGATAAAATACTAGTCATAAATCATCCAAGCCATCTAGTCTCTAAACTATACTGAAGTTATGGCAATGCTACAGCGGCTTTGCCGAACATATTGTTCATTATTGTAAGTCTTGATATATGTAAAATCGAAAACTAAAGTTCTGTTTAATATCAAAGTGTGCTGAGATTGCTGGAAGTGAATAATCACGCGGGAATTGCTAAGGAAAAAAATGATGCATTAAAGTTAAAAAGAATCACTACAAACAGTTATTTTATTGTTTATAAAAAAAATGTAGGAATTGTTCGTAATTCCGCTCTTAGGTTGAAAGTGCTTGGTTTGAGCAAAAAGAAAAAAAGCTAATTCTCAAAACATTTCGCTAAGACTTGCGAAAAATATTCAGTTTTTCATTCATTATTTCTGTGCAATAAATCAAAAAGAGCTTGAAACTTTCTCAAATAATGAGACAAAATACAATTTGTGGTACTTGAATTATTCGCATGATATTTATATTTAGAGCTAATTCATCTTCTTTGGGAAATAGTACACAATCAGGCTCTTTTCAATATTTTCCTGAAATAGTTCATAACATTTTAGCAGTAGTTTTAATAAAACCAATAAATTTTCAACCATGTTTTTCAGATACACTGTAAAAGTTTTGGCGATTCTCTACAGATAGACGTTATATAACATTTTTAGACGATAACTTTTCAAAAAGACGCTATTGCACGGGAGAAATTTTCCACCGCAAATTCTCTTTCATCTCCATTACTAATTTAAAATTTCTAGTAGAGGAAAAGTGAATTCTAAAAAGAGAAAGAGTGAGCAAATCTAGATTAGTCTATGAAGTTTCAAATGCTGGAAATAAAATTTCAAAATATCCAAATGAAAATAAATAGTGAGAAGATAACTTAGGATCCCTCAATGGGGGGGGGGAGTTATCTACTAAAATCTACTAATAATCTATCTGCATTTTCATTTATTTTGTGGCTTTAGATTTGTCACAATTCTCTTTTTCTATGCTTAAAATTTCAAATTAGTGGAGGTAAAATAGAATTTGCTATTAAGAGTTTCTCCAGCGGTATGGTGCCCTCTAAAGTCGAATTAAGAATTTTAATCAGTATCACAGTATGCATACAAAATTGTGATTTTATTTTAAATAAGCCACTTATGCTTTAATGTACTATTAATATACAAATGGCCGACCGGCCTGTGTAGGGGGTAGGGAACTGTTCTTGCATCAGAAAGGTCCTGGGTTCGAATCCCGGGAAAGGCATGGATGTTTCTTTCTCTCTCTGTGTGTTCTATGTCCTTTCTCCTTTGTGTGTGAATGTGACCAGCCCTATAAGCGGGTTGAGATTGCGTGAATGGCGTGGCAGAAGTCGAATTTCTGGCCATAGATGGCGCCACTGAAAAACAGAAACAATCGCACCTCCACTGCCTAAACATGCATACGACAAAAAAAAAATATGCAAATGCAAATATACTCTTCTTTAACACTTATATGTCAGCGTAAAAATTCTCTAAACGTTTGAACTGATTTCAAAATATTATAAAATAGTGTGAAAAAGTAAAACGGCACAAATGTATATTTTTCAAATTAATTCTTGTGATGTTGCCTACATTGATAAAAGTTATAAAACCAATAAGAACTTAAAAGTTCAACTTCCTTTAATGTTAGAAATAACAATTAAGTCGTATTTTATAACTAATATTCAACTTTGATACTAAATTATCAGAAATTATTTTACTCTCAAGATTTCTTAGAATGTTTCTTTAAAATCTACAGTAAAGCTTCATTCAGTCAAATGCTTCTTTTCAAAATTGCTTTTTTTGCAAATAATAAGTCTAGTAAGTCTGCTTACAGAATGTAATATTTTAAAAGCAATATTCAATATATATATATATATATATNTCCTCACTTTTTTGGTTCACTATATCCACTAAAAATAACATTATACGTGTATAGCAAGGCACGGGACCGAGCATTTCGTTCATTATATCCGGGAGTTCACTATAAGCCGTGTTCAATATAGCGGGGTTTGACTGTATATATATATATATATATTAAAATTACTTTTTCAACGTTATCAGAGAAACTAAAACTTACGTTTTTCTCCAAATAGGTTTGATATTTTAGTAAATGGTGGAAGTGCTGTTACTTTGCAATTTCAAAGGAACCCTTTTCACCCAATAAAAAGAACTGTTTTGGTACCATGGAATGATATTGTTGTAATGCAACCTGTTGTTATGTCAGCTGTTATTGATCCTGAACCTGTTCCAAAGTCTATGTCGACAGATGCATGCCATGAACATGACTATGACTATATGAAACCCATTGTTTATCAAACCTGGAGACCTGTTTCAGAAGGAGGCTGTACTGAAAATAGCGCTGTGATTGCAGAAACTCAGGTAAGCATTCTTTAAATCAAATTGAAATTGCATACTTTAAAACGAATTTTCTAAGAAATATTTCACAAGCATCTTTGAAAACAAATAGATAAATTATATTTGTAAATTATAAATCTTCGAATAATAAATATCAGAATATCCGAAATGGCTTAATCAGGCATAAGCAGGGGAATGTTAAAAAGGGGAAAAAATTCCTGCACTTAAGAAAAATTATTCTGGAATAATTTCCTGCGGTACGTAAATGTCATTTCTGGTAAGAAGAAAATTATAATTCTGGTTAATAAAACCAAACTATACTGTATTTAAGCCATTTATTTGCTAATTTGGCAACAGTGTTTGGGATATTATTTTTTTTTTTCAAAATTATCATTCTTATTAACACATATTTGATAAAAAATACAAAACTCAATTTTACATTTAACCAAATTTACTGTTCTACGCAATACGGAAAAATTTCCAAACTTTATCTCATTTCCCAACTTTTATCACTTATTATTCCATAGTATTTTATTTCATTCATATTTTATTGTTAATTTTTTCAAAATCATTGTTGACGCACTTTATCGATCTTTTTGTTGCTCCCATAATAGAGCCAGAAAAACAGTACCATATTCTGGTAGTTTTGACTATATTTTTTTCTCGGTTCGCATACGTTTTTGCTAGCAGATAAATTAACAAAAGGTTTAATTTGTATTATTCTATTAATAATTGTATTCAAACTGCATTTGAAACTATTTACCACATAAATTATTATTTATACTATATTAAATCTGCCTTTTCTTCTTCGGAAAGTAAGAATTTTTTTTTTCGTTTTCTGATGATAACAGAGTTAAAAATGAAACTGCTTAAAGTACACACTTTTCGAGGAATATCGTGACTATAACCTAAATATGTCCACGATAACCAAACTTAAAGAAGAATAAAATGAGTCACACATATATTCGATAAATTCTATTGCTATCGATTAGCTCAAGTAAAAGGTCGGAATTGTTTATCCTAATCTGATTAATATTTTTCGAAAACTGAAAAGCACGTGTTATCGATATAAACAACACGCAAATGTGCCGCTAAGCTGAAAACACAAAACCGTTGCTTTGATAACATTGATTTGTCCAATCGTTTAGAGAAATGTTTAACATGCTTCATGACTTCAACAGTAAACTTATCTAATGGTTATTATTAGGACAGCGCTACAAGCATGCAAATGTCTTCCATATTGTAATTATGGTGAAAATAAATCTATACTTAAAATGAGAAAATACAATGTTTCTACACGATTTTTTTGAGAAAAGTAAACTCTTAAATGATTCAACGGCAAGCATTTTTCTTTTAAACAATTAGTTAAATAATACAATTTTTTTTTCTAAAAGCAATTTAGATAAAATTTGAAATACACAGAATTTACAATTTCTTAAATTGAATTGACACTTAGTTTTAAGTGAATAATAAGTCAAACAAATTCTATAAAGTATAAAAGAGTGCTTTTATTAATATTGCGAAATGCAGAGTATTTTAAAAATAAGATTTATCATTAAAGACTTGGGTCACCGACTTGAAATTCGTTTAAAAGTACAATTTTTCGTTCAAACTTTTCACCAATAATTTTATAACTAACGAAACCAAAAATTTTAAAAAATCTTCTACTAGATACTTTAAAAACTCTTTTAAAAATTTAACCTTAAAAGATAATGATTTAATTTTTTATTTAGTTGAAAATACTAAGTTTAAGTTATATTTTTTTGATTAATGTTTAAGA
The DNA here is from genome assembly GCF_043381705.1 of Parasteatoda tepidariorum. NCBI lineage: Eukaryota > Metazoa > Arthropoda > Arachnida > Araneae > Theridiidae > Parasteatoda > Parasteatoda tepidariorum. The sequence goes on along the minus strand of NC_092207.1, from coordinate 41,052,718 downwards.
AAAATTTAATGCTATAGATGCAATCGATAAAATCTATAACTTAATAGGTTTCAAACTATTTTCTAACTAAAATCAATTGTTTTCCCTTTATTTCAATTAAGAATTTATAAACAATCATTTAAATGGTAAAAAAAGCCTCAATTCAATGTGGTTAGTTCTATTGATAAGAACAATTCAGCTAATATATTTTTTTTTCCATTTGTCACTACAATTATTGTTTCTTAATTTTTTTGGTAGAAATTTTAATCTGAGATATTTTGTTTTACAACAGTCCACAGTGGGCCAGCATCCAAGGTTTCGCGGCCAAAATTAGTATTTCGATAAAATTTGTTTCAAAATTTGAAGGTTTTTATTTAGGGTTTTCATGTGCAGGTAAATTGAATTCATAGTTGAAATTTTGAAATGCACTAAAAATACCAAAAAAAAACAAGATAGAGGCAGAAATATGGCGAGCAAAAAAAAATATATTTATAGTACATTTAAATAATTAACTATAGCAAATGAAAATATAATAATTGTCGTAATTTTATATTAAAAATGAAAAGCAAATTATATTTCCGAAGTAATATTACAAAATAACGCGAAACCATGAAGAAAAACATAATTTTTGCTTTTCGGTATATTTAGTCCACCTTTGCAATCTGGGCAAAATGGGGCAGGTTTTTTCGAAAGAAGGAACATCAAAGAAGAAAACACAAAAAAGTTTAGGTAATTACATCGTGGAACTTTTTGGAGATAAGTTTCGAAAGTGATTCAAACATTGTGAAATGTCAAATGATAACATAAACTATAAGTTTATCAAGAGTATTAACTAATCCAACAAATTGAAAAATTGTACTATAATTTCAGACTAATTACTCTGATGAAAATGTAACAGAAAGGTGCAATTCTTATATATATTTCTGAAATATAAATTTAAAAGTTACATTTTAAAAAAAATTAACATATTTTTCACCACATTGTACTCTCGTCGGTTGAAAAAGTAAACTATAATGTTTGGAATGATTATTATTATTTTTTTTACTTATTTTTTTAAATTTAAACGACTTAAAACTCCTCATGTACCACAGATTATGAATACTTAATTTGTGCGATATTAAAGCTGCCTAAACATATTTTAGTTGAAATTTAATTTTTGACTTTTGGCCAAGGATCATGGTCTTCTGGCCCACTGTGCAGTCGTTGAACAGCAGACCCTTTTAAGTTTACGAGCCTTATATTTGATATATACATATATAAATATATATATATNACACTATTACACTTCACATTCATGTATATATAGATTCTTATGCCCATGACTAGAGAGGCCAGAGTGGCCCCAAAGATTTTTTTTTGTCGGTAAGCTTTTTTAGTTTGATCATAAGATACACTTTAGTAAATATTAAGGTACTCCAGTTTCATTAAAAAAGTGTATTTCAGATATCTACAATTATTATTTACTGGGGAGAGAAGCTCAATTATCTAAGAAACTAATGTATATGCATAATTGAAAAGTCAGTGTTCCGTTTAATCAGATATTTTAGCTAATCAAATCGAATAAAATACTTTTGAATTTTAATGACCGATTCCTTAATATATATCTTATTAGATTAATTATAATTATGTTTTAATGTTTTGGATGTCTGATCTATATACGCACAATCAATCTGGAAAGAGCCAGACGGGCCTCTTCAGACTTTCTAGGTAAACAGCTTTGTTCAGTCCTTCTAGTGTTTAAAAAGCTAGACATTTTAAATGGATATTGAAAAACTAATTATTATTTCAGTCTTTCAAAAGGAAAGACATAATTTAGTGAATTAGATTGAAGATTGAAAAGTGAGAAACCTGAGATTTAAAACTATTCATTGATATTCAATAATTATTAGTTAATAATTATGTGGAATTTGAGAATTTTTTTTATCTAATATGTGTTTTAACTACGCAATTCAAAAGGATACTTAATTTCTAGTTAGTGATTATTTATTTATTTTATTTAAAATTAAAATTTTAAGACTATAGGAAAATATTTTTCATCATCCACTTGAGTTATTTTAAAAATAAGGAGAAATTATGTCTAGTCTTACACTAGTTTTAAACCAAGATATGCAAGCATAAATAACTAACTGCAATTAAAAACATTTCCCCTCCTCTTGTTATAGTTAAGAAAATCCAATTAATCACATTTGTAATTGAATATTTTTCTTCTTTTCTATATCAACAAGATTATTTCCAGGATATTTTCTTCGACCACCTCTTAGTTAGTTTATTAAATCTTCATTTAATAAGTTACAAGTGCTACGTTTGAACTAAAAAAAAAGGAATTTCTCCGAAAATAAATTAAATTCCTTAATTTTATTACTTTGAAAATAGTTTAAACGAAATTTGATCCTGAAAGCAAGAAGGTAATTACTTCTCTAGCTTACAAACCAAACTTAATTTAGCGATAACATAAACTGTGTTGCTAAGATCTTATTAACAATAATTTTAACTTTATAAACCACATTAAATTATCTATCAACAGAAAACGTTTAAAGTAAATTAGGCTTGCATATTTATTTTAAACATGAGAGTTAATTTTCTTTCAGTTATTTCCCGAAGTCTTAATAAACTCAGGGAAATAGCAGAGACGCAAGCAAGCTAAAATAATGGAACTAAACAAACTAAAGATGTCGCTAAATAATATTCATACAGCTTGTGATTTATTGTCTTTTATTTAGTTTGTTTCGTAACATACTTTATTTGCATACTGAGTATTAATTTAAAAGCGCGATATAAAAGTTTTAAGAAATATAACTGCAAATATGACTGGAAATGTCAGATTTGATATTCAATACACGTATTTTTTGCTTTTACAATTTTACAAAAAAGAAATTGCAAAATCATCTGGCCAATCATCATCAATGGAATATATAACGAATCATGTTTATTTAATTTCCTATTATAGAAACTCTTAACATTATAAACCTAAGTCATCTATCAGTAGAGAAAGCTTTGCTAGTAAATTACTCTTACTACTTCCTTTATCACACGAATGTTAATTAACTTTGAGATATTTTTTCCCTCTATTCTGAAGACAAAATGTCATTTAAAATTCTTTCAAAGCATAATATTAAATTGAAGAATTTTAATTGCTTGTTAATTGTGAAACATTTTAACTGTAGGAAATTCTAGTATGTTTCTGCTATGCTGGTTATGTGTTTAAAGCTTTGCAATGTCATTGGGTTGTAGCATGGCTCAATCCGTGACAGTGGTATGAATCACACTTGATTTGAGATCAATAAGTACTAGATGGTCTGGGAAGTAAAGGTGGCAAGCACTAAATACTTAATACATCGCCACAATTCATGATGTTCTCAAAATTGCAAAACTTTAATACCCATGACTCCTTTGGTTGACAGTTGCTCGTTACAAAAGTGCTTTAAATGACACATTTTCATTTTAATCCAGGTTATTCGAGAAACGCAATGTTATTATGAATAGAAATTTGCAGAACAAACAATCAAAAATATTATGAAGACAACCACCTTCACTAACTACAATTCGTTAAAGTTCAGAAGTTTTTTTTTTCGCTTAAGCATTTATTTGCGATTCACAATATATATGATTTTTTGTCTTCATTATAAAATTATATACACTGAAAAGACAGAAAGTTATAACCGCATACTCATTTACATTTTACTGTGATTCATCTGACCCGATAACTGCCTTCAACTTGTCCATAGTCCAGTGTCGATGTTTCCCGGCCCAATATAGGCGTAGTTGACTTTGGCCCTTAGTCAACAGAGGCACATAAGTGGGACGACTGTTATGCTGTCCCGTATCCAACAATTCCTGATGAATTGTGAGTTTGAAACTTGGTATTCAATAGTTTTGCACTTGGTATTCAATAATTTTGAACTGCTTGTCAGCTGAGTCACTGTTTACCTCTGATTTTGTTTTACCAAGCGGGACTGTCTCCGACATCCCGCTTCTTAGATGACGTATGGGCATCCAACACTTAGGCGTCTACGACTAGTTTCACCGTCATTTATCCACTTCAAATAAATACTTATAATGGCAGATTGTGAACAACCTACCAATCGTACAGTTTCAAAGAAACTCGCCTCGAGTCTTCGGGTCATTTCTATCAGGCAATCTATCAAATTCGCTTAATGCAGTCACCATTCCTATTCTCGCATAAGCAAATGTAAAAATGATTTCTTTATCCTTTACCTTATTCAGCAGCAGTTACCATTCCAACCATGTCTGGGCAACCACCAGTTAAGTTATCCTCTCCCTTACAAAAGAAAATCTTCTTTCGATATTTTCGGGAACACTTCCGCTTTCAAAAAAGATGTATCTTTGTTGCTATCACTGCTTCTTATTTCTCTTATTGACAGTTTATTGAAATCAACATTCAATGGTTTCATTTATTTAGGAATAACACTGTCAAACATCAATACATTGTACACTATTACACTTCACATTATTACACTATTAGCAAAGATTGTACACTATTGCGCTTGAGTTATTTTAAATGCTAATTTTGAGGCAAATATGTGTATTTGTCTAAAGCGACAATTCCATTTTCTATTGAAAATAATTGTTGTAAAAGACATTTAATGTAATCAAATTTCTAGTAAGTAGAAATAAATTTACAATGTATCTTAAGAATCTAAAAACAAATTGTAGCAGTCTTAAAACTTTCTCGGGGCGGCAAATTGTTTCTTAAGAATAACTCACCAAAATTTGATTAAAATATTGTGTTTAGTGTTTAAATGTAAACGTACCAGTGCAAAGGGAAACATTAAATGAGGAACGCTTATTTGTCTAATCATAGGTTCTGCAGGAAAGTTTATCTATCCCAGGATCTGATCTGCATCTCGTTTATCATAGCAGTCATGCCCACGGCTATTTATCAACAATTCATCTGCAACTTACTCCCAGCAACATATCCTTAACATTACGATTAGTCCACCTGCATATCATTATTGAAGGCATATTCTTTGAGAGAATATTTGAAGCCGATCCTGACATCAAATTTACTTACGCTTGGAGTAAACGCAATGTTTATAAACAGAAAGTATATGGATTAACCACGGCAAGAGGTAAATAAATATTATTTCTATTTTAAAATGATTTAACATCTTAAATTTACTCGAGAATTTAAATTTAAAGAGCATACTGTATTTGAATGCCTGCCTGCTAATGGAATTTAAATCTTTATATAAATTCACCATAACATGTATTAAGATAATTTCACAACCATTTTATATATTTGTTAAAAACTTTTGAAATAATACTGAAATATATTTCTAAGAATCTCAAATAAAAGCTGCTTTGAAAACACTATCAAGATAACCCGTATCTATAATTATATATGAGTTAAATGCATTTGTTAAAAACTTCTGAAAGTATACCGAAATATATTTCTAGAAATCTGAAATAGACGTTGTTTTGAAATCACAGTAATATAGGATAACTCATATATGTGTTTAACATATTCGTTAAAAACTTCGAAATTAAACACATTTTAAAGAATCTCAAATAGAAGTTGATTTGAAATCACCATAATACATGTTAGAATAACTCATATCTATATTTATATGTTTGTTTAACACATTTGTTAAAAACTGAAATTACATAGGAATATATTTCTAGGAATCTTAAATAAAAGTTGCTTTGAAATCACCATAAATTATGTTCGGATAACTCTAGTTATATATATGAGTCTAAGATATTAATTCAAAACTGCTAAATTTATACAGAAATAATATTTTTTTGAATTTCAAGTGGAAGGTGCTTATCCAACAAAAAAATTAATGAATATCCAATATAAAATATTATTATCTATCCAAAATAATCAATGTCACATATCCAATAAAGAAATTAAAATGATCGAAACTGCTTTCGTCGTTGGACAAAATGGAAAGACAACTCTTGTTTAATAAATAAAAATAATTAAAATGGGGGAAATCAATTCTTCAGTTGAATATTTCATCTTCATCATTTGCGCGTCAGCCCGTGGTGAGCCTGGTCTTCTCGAGGTTTCACTTCAATTCTAACCAGTTTTCAACAACGGTTTACAGTCCGATACGAGGTTCTTATTTGCAGAATCGGATCGCCTTATCTTTGGTTGATTCCCAGATAGTCTAGTTATGAAAATATTTTTAAATATACACTTATGAGGCGACCGCATTTGAAGGCAAGTCTATTTTATTCATTAAACTTTTATAGATTTAGAAATGTCATGATATTTAATAAAGGCAGTAAAATTTATGGTATCATCTACTTCTCCATAGTCCGTGAATCTAGACACTACCGAAAATACTTCGATGGACAAGAATTAATACTACTTCTCTCTATTAAATTTCAAATTTAAAGCAAGTGTTATTTATATCGAAATACTAAGAGTTAAATTATTAGTATAATTAAATACTGCACCATATACATTTTTTGTAAAAAACTGAAATTTTCAAGGAGCCTTTTATTTAAATTCCCTGAGTGCCAAGTGTATAAGAAATGCTATTTATTTAACATCTGTCGGTACTAGAAAAATTTCAAGTTAACAAATTTTCAATGTACATCAACTCTTCGGGAGATTTAAAGGATAATTAACATCATCACTGGACGAATAAATGTACAAATAAATCAATAGTCTTTATGCAAGCATTTCTGTAATTAATGCTGTAATTATGTAGGTAATTATGTAGCATAGTTATGTAATTAATACTGAAAACAAAAAAGGCATTTAAACTTTAAAAAATGTAAAATAAAAAATTTGAATATGATTACATATTAATAAAAGCACAAAAGAATTGTAAAATTATTTGCATATGAATAATCAACTTTTTCTCAAGCTTAATATTTAATATTATACTTGATCTGAAAAAATAATGTATTTGATTTATTATTTCCTAACTCAAAATTAAATAAACCATGCACTCAATGAACCATAGACTTAAATGAAGTTAATCGATTCAAACTGCATGATACGGTTTATTTCTCAATTTTAATGAAACATATAAGTTTAGTTTGCAGTATCTATTAAAAATTTAAATTTGTTGATGAAATTTCGTGCAGTAATTATGATTTAATTTAAAAACAATATCAGATTTAATTACTTCGCTTGAAAAATGAAAAAGGATCTAAATACATAAAAGAATTCAGTTATATGCAGCAAAGTAAATTAGTTCTTTCCGTATGAGCTAGTTGTGATTGGGGATTACATCACGAATGTTTAAATAATGAACATAAAATTATTTTTCTACTTTAACTTTAACGACGTACTTGTAAAGCCATGAAGAACTTAGTTTGATTTGAAGCCCATCTTTATTTTCTCCTTAAAATGCTCACTGTTCCATTACTCTACATGTTGCCATCGAATTTCTGCATGCGTTCTACAAACTTCTGTAAGATATTTTTTGTTATGCTATTTAATTATAGTTAACTATCTAAGATTGCTAGTATACAACTTTAAGAGAAGCTGGAAAACACGCACGAAACTAAAACAAGCTCAGGAATTCTAACGCATTTGCAAGGCATTAAATTTTTGTAAACAATACTCACGGCATTATAAATTGGTTATAAGTCTGTTAAGTGAATACTTTTTTCATTGCACCCCAGAATTGCATTATTAGTAGCAAGTTAGAATAATTTATTTTTTATTAACGTTAAGGTAGGGTAATGAAAATCAAAAAGTAAATATATCATCTTTAAGTTAGCTTTGATTGCGTTGGCAAAATTCAGTTCTTCGAAAAAAATTTTTGTAATAATTTACTTTAATTAAAAGTACTCGAAAGTTGTTAGCTTTTCCAAATTCAAGTAAGGGCTTTTCAATTTTATCTTCAGTGATTTAATAGACAAGCAATTAACTGTAACTACTTTTACAGTTTGTAATGCTTTGACGTACACAAAATTCTTGACAACTATACTTCAAAGGTTAGTTTAAATTAGGTTGCTCAAAGCGAAATTATCTATAATCAATTATCTATACTCTCAAAAAAATAATCTCTCTACTAAATCTCTCTACTAAAGAGAAATCATCTATATTCTATTTGGTTCAATTATAAAAAAAATGAAAACTTTTTATTTTGAATTTCCCTTTGAGCTTTTCTTATGGAAATTTTTTCTTAATTTTAAGGCATTTAATTTATTGAGTTTTTTTTATTGTTAATAAAACTGGCATTCTGCAAAAATACTTTTAAACCAAGTACTTGTAAAAATAACGTCTTTTATAAAAAAAACTCTAAAAAAAGATCTCAAATAAAGTAGCAAAATATCTACAGTTTATACATCTATATCTGCAGTTGGGTCGAACTCTGAGTTTGAAGATATATAATAAAGAAGATTTTTTTCTGTGTCGAAATGCAGAATAAAAGAAGGGGAACAGGGAGGTGGATAAGAAAAATTAAATAAATTGTTGCAACAAGGAATAATGTTGCAACAATAAGGAATGCTTGTAAATTATGAAATGTGGCTAATCGTTTATGATATGTATGATACTAAAAGTGATTCAAGATATTTAATGTACTAATTTTTTTCTCTTATCCTGAAAAAATTATGTTTGAATGCTTGCGAACGTCGTAAGTTTCTAATTTTTTTTATTACTTTTCCAAAGTTTTCGTTGGATATGATTACATAAATTGCCCAGGCATCATATGGACCTCTCATTCCATGACAATTAAAGGATATGATATGGAAACATCAGAGCTTGGAGGTTGGAATTTGGATATACATCATCGCTACAACTTCCATGAAGGTAACATTATTTAAACACTAAAAATTTAAACTACATGTTTTTTTATATACAATGCAAAAGAAATTGAAATTTTTTTTAAATAATTTAGATATGTGTACTTTTAAAATAGTAAAAAAATACTGGGATTCTTTCCTCTACTAAGCAATTCATATAGGATTATGCCACATTTTTTCAGAAGGCAACATTTTTATGTCAAACTGTTTTACTATTGTTTCCAGCTGAGTGATTCGCCAGTTCAAATGATTCTATCTAAGTAACAGTCTGACATGCAGAATCATATTATTACCTGTATAGAAATCTTTATTTTTCTCACAGATAATAATACTCATACAATAATTATTAAATCATTATTATGTTCCCTGCCTTTCAATAGAAACTTCGATAATTTCATTTCATAAGAATGCTAAGTTCAGTGGGAAAAAAATCCTCTTGTGTGAATCTTTTATAGAGTTAATTTTCCTATCAATATCTATAATTATTTAATTTTGTACTTGGCTACATTAGATATACGAGAATACGGTTAGATTGTAACTGATTGAACTATTTATGTAAAGGCTGCGAAAATTATTCACATTAATATTTGTTTAAAGCTTTCTCTGTTCATATTAATAGGAAAGAAATAACGCGTTATGACTTACAAAGATAATTAGTTATTAAAAATTTGCACCACAAATTATTTAGGGAAAAAATTTATGATTTGAGATATTCTATTCAATATTAAGAAAAGAACATAACAGTTATTATTATTTTCATTATTAATATGTCTACTGTATATGTGACAGATATAATTCAATAGGATCCGGGCAAGTTTGTGAAATTCAAAAACACCGTTGTTATCTCGCAAAATAAAAAAGCTAAAATATGTGAAAAATTACAAATCATTCATCTAAAAAATTCCTAATATGAGACTTTTTTTAATATTAAGAAAAGAACAAAACAATTATAATGATTTTCCTTATTAATATATCTGCTGTATATGTGATCGATCTGATCCATTAGGTTTTGGTCAAATTTGCAAAACTCAAAAACACCGCAGTGTTATCTCAAAAAATAAAAATTTAAACATATCTGAAAAACCTATATAGAAAAGGTGTTTTAATGTGGGACGTTATCAAAAAATACGCATATTAATTAAGTAAGTTCTAGTAAACATTTTCTTTTACCATGGTTATATTTAGACAGTGTTATGACAAAAAAAGAATGTATAAAATTATCGTGTAAATACTTTTCTACTCGAATATTCGTAAAAATAATAATAATATTTTGACTAACAATGACAAACTTAAAAACTCCAAAAGGAAATTTTCTCAAACAACATCCAAACTCTCTCTACAGCTAATAGAAGGCTATGTTTTCTTACTGTCGTTTTCACTTAATTTCCATTAAATTTTTAGTATGTTTTTAGTAAAGCCCTCCATCTACAATGAGGGTATCGCACATTTGAGTACCATCGCATATTAAAAGCCTTTTTCTCAACTAATAATTACTTTTTTTCTTTATGCAGGCGTTTTACAAAAAGGGGATGGAACAACAATATATTTTAAGCAACAACCGAGAGTGATAACAGCACTAATGGGGACAGGACATCAACGGCCGATGCTGTGTCCCGAATGTAATGGCATCGCTAAGGAAGCTAGATTGTTAGCACCGGTAGCTTTGACGTCAGGACCAGATGGCAGTGTATATGTAGGAGATTTTAATCTCATTCGTAGAATAACACCCAATGGACAAGTGTATACAGTTTTCCGAATGAGGTAAATAATCATACATTTTAATGAATTTATCTAGTTAAATTAAACAATAATTTAGACATTTTTTTAAAAAAAAGTAATTCAACGAAAGCTACTATATCCAAACTAGAGCATCCAAAAGGAGGCATTCAATCATTTAAATCAGACTATAAAATTATTTCTCACTCTTATTCGATGGGTAAATAAAGTTCACGTGTTTAATTCCTTTTGCTGGCTGCTGTTGGTAACCATAGCAACATGCCATAGGAAAGGAAACTTATACTTATTTATCTATTTTTAGGCTTAACGGTTAAAATTCCTTTGTACGCAAGCCGCAATCATTAAATTCAAATACTTTATAGATTTTTAGTTGTATATTTTTAGTTGTTAGCTTATAGATTAAGAATTTCATTTTTAATTGCATGTATTATTCGTGTATTCTTTTGTAACAAAACTAAAAACTCAAACCGTTCCAAACTAAAAACTCAAACCAATTAATTCATTAATAAAAATAAATAAATAATTAATTAGGTTTAAAACTAATAAATTTTCAATAGTTCTTAATATTAATTTTAATAAGCTATAATAATGTTTGCTAAACATGTATTTTGACAAAATTTATTGACCAAAATATGTAAATAAACAGTAAATAAATATTCCAGTAAATAGCAGTTAAGTAAACGCCAGTAAATTGTAACAGCATTTTCAAAAATGCAATTAAAACAACTTAGTTCGGAGCACATGTTACACTATCATAGACTGACATAACTCACAATAAAATCTGGGTAATTGGCAATGCCCATATGAAAGCGATTTAAGACAGTCATGATTTCGTGAGTGGTCTACAACTTACGACAGAAGCTCTACTTTCGATTTTAACTTTCTGTGACCCAAGCTTAAAACAACGTTAAAAATGCTATTTTGACTAAGCAGTAAAAATATTAAAAGAAAGTAAGCCCCTGCACTAAAGTTAATTAATTAAAACTAATTTAATAAATGAATTATTTTTGAATTATGGCTCAAAAATAATAGCTTTTAATTTTTATTCAAATATATTTTAGAATGTATTTATAGCGTATTTTTTCACTCTTTTTTTCAAGAAACTACAGTCACAAAAAGCAACTAATAAATTGTTTATATTTTATAAAGTTATCTAGAAGTTTATTCCATTTAAATTTCTTATCATTTTTATAGTTTTTCATTGTACGTTGAAATTCTGAACAAAGTAGACAACCGATGACATTTTTACCTTAGGATTTACTTTATGTAAACATTCGAACAGAAAAACAAGCTTTAAAGCCATATTTAAATAATAATAAATGTCCGATAAAATACAAGCTGAGTCACGGAAGAAGAAATAAATGCATTATTTTAAAAAAAAATTGTCTTATATTTTCCTATTTTGAACTGTATTAAAATACATGCAAGATCATAAAAAAAATTATATTTTAAACAATCTAACAAAAGGTAAGGAATATGACATAATTATAATAACACATTAATAGACAATATGACATGATCAACAATGTAGCATATTAATAGACATAATCAACAATATGTTGAAATCTTTCTGATACGCATTAATGCCGCAAATTTCCATCTGCTTCTTATGGGATGCATCTTGTATCTGATAGAATATAAACTGCCTGTTTACTACCAAAGAAATAAATCAATTGATTCAATGTAGATCTCCGTCACATTTTGACGCTTTGTATTCCATGGATATTTTCAACAGGACGACTGACATGTCTACCCACTATCACATCACCCTGAGTCCAACTGATGGACATCTTTATATCTCTGATCCAGAAAGGCATCAAATTCTCAGGATACACTCCCTGGATAAAGTGGAAGACTTGGAATCCAATTTCGATGTGGTGGTTGGCAGTGGTGATCGCTGTTTACCAAGAGATCGTGATAACTGCGGAGATGGAAAACCAGCTTTAGAAGCTCGACTTTCGTATCCTAAAGGTAAGTCACAGACTTTGAAAGCTTACTCACATTTTTAATAACTTTCTATTTCAGAACTGTGGTTACTCAGTGGATAGACCACTCTCTTCCCAATGAGGTGAAACGGGTTCGAATCCCAGTGATGGCTGGTCGATACGATTTCCGCACACGGCTCGCACCGACCACAGTGCTGACATTAAATATCCTCAGTGATGGAATAGAGTCCCCTTGCGTTCTGGCTAATCGTGAGAGGTTTCCGTGGTTTTGTTTTCCATATCACGCAAATGTGGATTAGTTTCATCGAAAAGTCCACCGCGAAAGCAACATTTCTCCAATACATAATGCAGGAGTTTCCTTGCCTTCTGGATTGGACTCAAAATTGTAAAGTTGCGGATTTCAACATTGGTAGGTGTTAACTTAAAATTAGTTCGGCTGTTCAACAGAGGTTAAAATATATCAACAGTGGTCCAAGAGCCGCGATGGCTCAGGGATAGAGGCTCGCCTTCCAATAAGGCGAACCGGGTTCGAATCCCTTTCGATAACAGCGGTGAAGTGAAATATCCTCAATAGTAGACGGATCATGGGTTAGAGTCCCCTTGCCGTCCGGCTAACCGTGGGAGGTTCTCTTGGTCTTCCTCTCCATGCAACGCATATGCGGGTTAGCTCCATTAAAAAGTCCTCCACGAAGTCAATTTATAACAGCTCAGCATTAATGATTCTCCCCGTGATTACAAAAAGATACTCAAAATTCACAGAATTGTCTTCGTTATTGACGAAACTATTTTTCAGGAAATGTTCCGAGTGAGCATTTCGTCAATGAGTATGCGCATGTCCCAAAAAGCATAGGGTTTCATGCAATTTATCACTTAACACAATGGGAAACTAGTCAGAATGTATATCTTTGACTATATATGCTAACTATTAACCGAGCTTAAAGTCAAAACGTAAATATTTTCCTCATGAAAACCTTATATTTGTACTGAATAAATCAAAAACCGGCTCCAAGCGTGTGAAGAAGTTTTCCCTTTCTTAACCGTACACAAATTACAATTTGTTACATGTCAGAACTGCTTACTTCTGAGGCAAACATAAAAATTTAAACTTAAACAGTTAAGAGGCTCTACCCCGTTAACGTTGCGGATTGATTAGGAAATACAAAATAAAATATAGTGTTCAACGAATAATTATTTAGCCATTGTCATTAAACCTAATAGGGCAATAAATCATCTACCATTCCCTTTGCGATAACACTCAATTAAGAAATTAGTTTAGTCAAAGATTTGAGAGTTCGGATTTAGTTTAAAATTTCGTTCTTGACTAAAACATCGATATACCTCTCAAAAATTCCTAAATTGCCAAAATTAAGATTTTTATTCCAGAAAGTACATCATGCTTTCCGACCCAAATCCGTTAGGAACACTTTCAGAAATAAAACTCTCACTTTCGATACTTCAGCAATCCTTCAGTTTATTTTGATAATTTTAAGAATAATTCCTTCTCGAAATCATGAAAAACTCAAATATATAATGAAAATGTTTCCTTAAAAACCTCATCATGGAGCATAATGGGAAATAGTTATCTAATATGTCAAAACTAGACGATTACAAATAAAGTGACGGAATCAACCGGCTTGTATGGTGATCAAGGAGTTGGTCCCGCATAGGGAAGATCCCGGGTTGGAATCCCGCTTGAGCATGGGTGTAATTAGTATCTTTTTTCTCTTAGTCCTTCTTATGTCGTTAGGGTGACATGGATCCACAAACATGATGATATCCTTGCTAAAGTAATTATTAGAAAAATTGAATACTAATACATTTCGGCAGTGAGGAATTTTTTTTTAAAATGAATTGGCGAAATATTTATTTAATTTTGACGATAATTGTTAATTAGAAGGGACGATAGTTATTTCGTCACTTCAACAAAATTGTTGATCTTAGCATATCCAAAGAACCGGTTTTGTCAAAGACGAAGAAAATTTCGTGATACTTGAATATGTATTTTTACAGTGTAGTCTATGAGAATAGTGTTGGGGGACCGGGAAAAAATGTCCTTTCGGTGCATTTGATATTTGTTATAAGGATTTAATTTTTAATTCCATAATGCATTCACCCTCGTTAACAACAACCTTTCAATACCGGGTAGAAAATGAATCGAAATGGATCGAAAAAAGTGAATTGGTTTTTAAGAATAGCGAATAATTAATACGCCGAAAAGACGTTACTTTCCGGTTCCCTGATAGATAAAATAGAAACAAATTAATTTTTCATGTTATTTTTCTTTTAAGCAAAATTAATCCAAAAGTAAATTTTCCTTTTAAATCACTAAAAAAGAATTTCCCTTTTTTAAGAAAAAAAAAAGAATGTTGCAAAAAAATTTAATTGTAGTTTTTATCTAACCCTTATCAAACATATATCGATAATTCCACAAACGCCTCTGTAAACTCCAAACACCGCTATCGCATCTTCCTCTTATCAACGATGCTTTAATTTTTCTGCCGCTGTGATTGACGGCCCCCATTAATCTACATAAATAGGGGCAATTTGCCATATATTCCTATGTTCTTTTAAGAGCAATAGCATCTCAATCTTGCAATTTCCCAGCAACCCCACTTCATTTATGCTACCTTATTCCTGGCATAAATATACATCCAGCTGTTATTATAAACTTCTGTAAATTAATTAAACCTTTTCCTTGGATCGCCGTCCTATGATTAATTTTGCCTGAGGGTTTAAGAACTCTTTTACTGCAGAAGGGTCTCGCGGGATCCTTGAAACGGGCTGTAAGGGGTAGGGTGACTCTGAAAAGAGTTGGAAGGATTAGAAAAATAAAATTTTTGAAGCTGGTTGACATGTAAATGACTTCTACCCTTGACTCGAATGGAGAATATTTTGATTGTAATTAAGATTTGGAAGTTAGTTAGATCAAATTTCTGTGTAAGTATTTGACATGAAACCGGAAACGAATTGAGGGGGGGGGATTTGATGAAGATATCATATTTGCGAATAACTCGAATAAATCTGCACGGAATTTTATAAATTACAAAAATAAAACAAAGAAGATTGAAAGAAGGAAAAGAAAATATATGCTTATATCAAAAAAATATTTTAAGCGTCAATGTTTATTCAGCTTAATTTAGATCAATCATTCTCATTTTTGTATAAAAGAATTTTTGATGTAGAAGAAAAATATTACGCGTTTCAAACCACTGGGTAAAAAAAAATAATAACCTTAAAAATTACTATGATATACTTACAAGGCAAAGTATGAACTGTGGTATAATATCTAATGAATAATAGTATAGAGCTAAAAGACAGTATTGTGCTAATTGAATAATAGTATAATGTTTTTATTTATCAAACTTTGAAATTGTGTTCGGGACAAGGTGGTTTAAAAGGCATTCACTCTAAAAAAAAATACGGTTCCAAGTTAGATTCAGACAGCTGTAAGTCACAAAATTAAATTCATCGTATTCCCTTTACTCCTAGTTTAAACTGTTTAAAAGTTAAAACTCAGTATTCCCTTTGATTTCGTGGATGTTAATAACAGAGATAGAGACAGTGCATTATTTCGTCTCTAATTGTTTTTTTGTTTTTTTTTTTTTTTTAATACAGATGTTTTTGAGTTTACAATAACTGATCAAATTATGGTAAAAAGCACCGTCCTTTAGTGTGCCGAAAAATTTTAGTGTAAACTCCAATTTTACGGAACAAGAAATCTGATATACAGCAATTTTTACTGTAATAATTAATTTAAAATAATATTTATCCCTTGTAATAATTAAAAAAATTATTAAGTACTCAAGAAACAATAAACCTTGTAATAATAAAGCACCCAATTAATAATTAACGTGACTAAACTGAGGGATTTTAATTTAATAAATATTACCGTAGAAATTACTGTGTAATATTTTTCGGTAAAAATTGACTTTACCGGTAATGCACACAAAGTTCAGGAACTTTATAATGTAATTTGATCCATAATTTGTTTTACAGTGTAGCGCAATCATGTTCATTTTAGGAATCCTTGTCAGCAAAAATAAGCCAATAAGTAATCACTTTCGTAAGCAGTTTACAAGGAATGTAATGGCAATGAGAGTTTAGCAATCAACGCAATCATTTAGCTTGACAGCGTAACGCAATCATTAAGCTTTATGCAGTCACTGTACGGATAGATAAGATAACATTTTTAAAGAAAAGCCCTAACAATATCTACGAATTATAAGAGCAGCCATCTCAGAATCAAGAATTTATTCGATTATTTATAGCTAATTTAGATTTTTGTTTAATTAGATTTAATTTTCAAAACGTTTCATAAAATAAAATATTAAAAATAAGTTTGCATATTTATTTGTTTTCATAGTTATTATATTTGAAATCTTAAAAAGAATTTTATAATTTTTTCGAATTTCTAAGTAAAAATATAAAAACGATCTACCTATAATGCCCTTAATTCGTCTTAAATTCTTCCTGTTATATTCTCTATATTCATTTATTTTTTATCACAATGTATGGCAAAAAAAAACAATAACTTAGCAATTTAAAGAAATTATCAATTCAAAGTATAATATCAATCAATCAAAATCCATATTATAATAAAACATTGTCTTAATATTACACTAAGAGTAGGTTCAACATAAAAATATATGTTACAGTTTCAATTACATATGCATAATTCTTTTCCTTCAAGCATATTAAATATACAAATAAGCGTAATGATATTCACAAACAACATTTTTGAATTAGATAAAAGGTATTAGTACTATAAAAATAACGTAGCGTAATCAATAGAATTTTGAAACAATGGTCTAAAAGTGAGAGTAAACTAGGTATAATTTACAACTAGTAGTTCCGTCACTGTATACGTCACAGTATTTCGTCACAGCGTTCATAGTAATTCGTTCCCAGATTTTATGTACACATGAAGAGTTTTCAAGTTTATTCTTTCTGTTATATTCTCTATATTTATTTATTCTTCATTACAAGGTATGGCAAGAAAAACAATAACTTTTTAGCAATTTAAAGTATAATATCAATCAATCAAAATCCATGTTATAATAAAACATTATCTTAATATTACACTAAGAGTAGGTTCAACAAAAATATATGTAATGTACAGTTTCAATTACATATACATAGCTCTTTACTTTCAAGCATATTAAATATACAAATAAGAATTTTGAAACAATGGTCTAAAAGTGAGAGTAAACTAGATATAATTTACAACTAGTAGTTCCGTCACGGTATACGTCACAGTATTTCGTCACAGCGTTCGTAGTAATTCATTCTCTGATTTTATGTACACATGAAGAGTATACAAGTTTAACAAAAAAAAATCGGAAGAATTTCCTCATATTTAATATTGTTAACACTGCGCAATTTATTACTGCCATTACCATATCTTTTTTTTTTATCATGCACGCGAGACAATCGCGCAGGAAAAAAAAGTAATATTTAATTACGTGAGTAAATTAGACGGAAAATTTATTACCTCTCCCGAAGTGCGGAGTGCTGCAGCAAGAGATGATTTTTCGAAAGTAGGTCCCCCTCTTTTCAACAACGGAAAATTATGTGTTAGACCTAATATTTTCCACCTATTACTAGGAGAACAACTTCGAGAGATTGATGTCCAAGTCTAAAAGCACTTACACCCTTAAGGCTTCAAGCTCAATTTAGTCAACTTGGAATGCCATAGCTTTCCGCTGCTGAAACTAGTCTATAACATTTCTCAAAGGGATTATACACGGACGGAGGGCACTCTCTAAAAATGTTTTATGTCAGGCATTTTTTTTTATCCGGCAACATCTGGGACTTGAACTTAGCATTTTTTTTCTGATCCCTTGATAACACTAAACTAAATGATCATCATGACAATTATTTATGACCTACTTGATAAAGTCACCTTTGTATTTCAGCTTCTTTTATTCAGTTTTGTAGAATATGTTGTTAAAATAATTGCTCCGGAAAATAATACAGATATATATTTATTATGTAACAGTTTTGCTCAACATTATTTAAATTTTAACAGATTTATTTCAAAGGTGGAAATAAAAGGTTTTTAAACCTTTTACTGAGACGAATGAAGTTGCGAAAATATTAGCTCAAAAAATATCTGATTTTTTGAATAATTGTGGTATAGTTTTATTTATTTTATTTCATTGTGTTGTATTATTTTATTTTATTTGTTGTTTTGTATTTTATTTCTCTACACTATTTTGTTGAAAGATATGTAAACTAAAACGTTCCTGGAGCTAAGAAATTGGCAAGCTTCTTACGAAAAGTAAGATTACGAAAGTAATATTTCAGAAAATATCTAATTATAATACAGTTTGAACTTTAATGGAGCACATGGCACAGTATAGCACAGGTTAAGTTTCAATGGAGCAGATATTAAATATAGCACAGATTGAATTTTAATGGAGCAGATCGTATTTGGAAAATAATTGCTTAAAAATGTCTGACATGTCGATTTTAACAACTAAGCTTTTACTTTATAATTCATTTTTTTCAATTTAACTAAAGCATATAAAAAATGAATAATTTTCATTAAAACTATTAGAATTGGGTAATTTCAATGGAGAAAAATAAGCTTTAAATAGTAATTTGATTTACGAGTTTCTGAATGTTAACTATTAGATTAAGGGAACATTTCTGCATTAATTATTACTTTCCTATATCATTTTAAATTCATGAAGTTTGGAAAATGACATTTTGAAATCTTTTACTAGAAACCTTTATGACGACAATTTTAAAATATAATCTATTTTATACTGTGAGTTATAAAATTATACAAAAATACAGGATGTAGGGATAAAACACTTTTTCTTTTTTAACAAATCATAGTTACACACGTCATAGTTCTTTAACCTTTTTCTTTTTGCTGACGTCAAAATTACTGAGCTAAGTTTTACCCTCTATTTCTTCCTATTTCTTGTGCCCGTGATATTTTGGTCTGAAGTGTTTAGAAGTAACGCGTCAAAAAAATCACGCTTGATTTATTTTTTAAAGTCCGAAATCATGTTTATTTACGCAACAAATTATACATAAAAATTAATTGTCAAATTATACAATAAATGGCAGTACCAGACTATTTGTAATATGTTTAGAGATAGTTTATTTTAAAGTAGATGTCAACACTCTTTTTTATGTCACACAGAAACTTTACTTAAAAAGGAATACATGTATAGTACCACGTTTAGTTATATATAATTTTCTTGAATAAAGAAATAGGCACTTTTATGACGACTTTATTCAAAATTATGTGAAAATTACTCAATTTTCGTTACTTAAAATATGTTAGACTAATGGTATATATTTATGCAAAAATTTAAAATTAATGTTCGATCAATATAAAATAAAACAATTTTGGATTTGAAAGTGCTAATGCATTAGACGAAGTACGTTTTTTTTTAAAAAAAAGTTTTAATGAGTGATGATTAGTTTAAGGATTAATAAATTTGTTTCAATATCTGCTTTATTTTTTAAATTTAACATCAAATGTGTTTTATTTTTATCAGGAATGGCCGTTGCTGTTGATAATCGGATGTATTTTGCTGATGGATCGAATATTCGAATGGTAGACAGTAGAGGAATAATTCATACGATGATAGGTGATCATCATCATAAACGACAATGGCGACCAATACCTTGCACTGGAACTCTAAAAATTGAAGAGGTCAGTAAAATGAAAATTCAAAAATATACTTTTATTTTTTTTACCAAAGAAACCCTTAAAAAAAGAAACATTTTAATAATAATTTTTAAAATGCCTGAGTTTGCTTACTTAAAAGCTTAACATTTTTATCCACACTGAAAAAAATTTTAGTGTATCCCAAAACACCGAAAATAGTGGCAACTATTTAACACCAAAGTGGTGTAGTAAAATGCCATACATAATTTTTGGTTCACGGTGTTTCACGACACCAAGAATGTATTTTTACATTTCTTAGTATATAACCACCACCATTCTAGTTTTTCAGTAACACTGAAATTTATACTTACTGTCACTGTTCAGGAGGTCCAGGATAATACTAGCACTAATTAATAGCATATTTTATTCAGCAAAACAACATCAACAATGGTAGGGTAAACTAACCAGTGAAGGAACACTTAAGCTTCGCTTGCCTTTTAAAAAATCATATTAATTTCAAAATNTTACATCCAGATCTCGTACGTAAAGCCAACTCACATAGAAGTATTTGGGGGAGGTTATCCAATGGATGCGCGCATGCGCTAACATTAAAGTTTCAGTTCGTATTTCTAAAAGTTTCACTTCGGATTTTAACTTACCACATTTCCTCCCACCTTGAGTAGAATACCTGTAATTATACTCAACAAACTTCTAATTTTTAGACATATAAAATTNTTTAATGAATATATATGAAATGTTCCTTCACTGGGTAGTGTTCCTTCACTGGTTGGTTTACCCTATACAAGTATCAAGCAGACAAACATAACATTTTACATCCAGATCTCGTACGTAAAGCCAACTCACATAGAAGTATTTGGAGAAGGTTATCCAATGGATGCGCGCATGCGCTAACATTAAAGCTTCAGTTCGTATTTCTAAAAGTTTCACTTCGGATTTTAACTTACACTTACAATAAGATAAGTAACACATGAGAATCAGTAAAGTTATTTTACGATACAGTCTAAAGCAAGAATCATTAATTTAAGTAGCATCTATATGTCACAGATAGTAATAAATCCGTTATTATTAATACTAATTGGTCAATATTGATCAAAGTGGTCAAAGTGAGGTCTTTTGGTCAAAGTGAAAAATATTGCAAATTATTCACCTAAACGGTTTATAGCATTGGGACATGGGCGTGCCTATTTGTATATGTATTACGGTTAAAGTGATAAATCCGATTATTATTAATACTAACCGGTCAAATAGCAGCTTCTTTTGGTCAAAGGGGGAAATGAAAAAGGGAGATTTCCGTATTGTGATCTGTGGTAGAATAATGGCAACTTCCGGGAAGCGACCCACAAGAAACTTTAAAAATAATAAATAAAAAAATTACAAAAAAATAAAATAAAAACACTTGTCGGAGAAGGAAAAGCTTGAAGGGTATAACTTGAAGACACCCGCGGGCTAACAACCACATTTTTATTTTTTATATTTTTTAATTTTTCCACATTGCCATTGTAGTTGCCATGGCAGATCACGATACGGAAATATCCCCAATAAAAACGCGGAGGAATGACAGTGACCAAACTTCATTAGTTATTATTAATAATATCTGCTTAATGTGACAAATTCGCTTAAATTATTCGCTTTATTTGGTAATACTGGCATCACTTGTTTATTCGATCATTATTAATGTTGAGCGGTGAGTATTAATAATAACGGTCTATTCACATTAACCTTAACATGTACACTATTTCTCAAAATAAAATAAATTTGTTAATCAAACATGCACACAGAGCAGAGAGAATAATATGAATTCGATCGAGGCTTAACGAAACTGAAGCGGATGCAAGTTAAGCATAGTGAAATAATGTAATACAATTGACAGAGTTAGATAAATCTTCTTATGACAATATAATAATCTCTTTTATACTACTAAAAACATGCAAAACTTCATTGGAATGAGATGAATCAGAGCCGTTCGAGGCAAAATAAAACTTTCATGTTCTAGGATTCAAATTGTAAACAAAAAATAATCGATCGTCTGACGTTTTCCAAACTGATAGCCTAACACCAAAATTGGCAAAAATAATACATAAAGAGAGTAAAAGCATCTGATATTCCTGTAAGTTTTCTTAATTAAGAAGTTTCGATTGAATTACATGCCTTAATGTACGCGATTCGACTCGGTCTTAATGTAACGCAGAATCTTTAGAGTTTTTAACATTAAATTCGGAAGGGGATTACACCACAGTTTTTGCAGTGTACAAACTATAATATTTCCAGAATTATGCATTGAAAATTGCTTTTAAATATACATGAAAAGATATTTGCGACATTCTAATCTCATACATTTTTGATTTCGTATGTGTTGCAATGTTTCTTGTTAATATAGCAGTGATAATTAACAATGACAATACGAAACAAACTTTCGACAGACTAAGTTCTTGTTGTTTTTTTTTTAGGCAAAACTTCGATGGCCCACTGACTTAGCTATAAATCCTTTAGACAACTCTCTATATTTTATCGATGACCATATGGTGCTGAAGCTCACTCAGGACCAAAGAGTTATGGTGATAGCAGGACATCCAGTTTATTGCCGACCACAAAATAATCGCCTGAAATCTAGAATAACTGGTGGAAATTTACTCTGGTCATTAATCGGATTCACATTTAGTCCCACTGGTACAATGTATTTAGCAGAAGTAGATTCCAAAAACGTTCACCGAATACGTATGTTAACATCAGATGGTGAATTGCTGCATTTCGCTGGAAGAGAAGGTGTTTGTGATTGTGACTGGCAAAACTGTACATGTTCTTCGAGAGAAGAAGGACAGCTTGCAGTGGATACAAGACTTCTGTCTGTCACGTCCATCACCGTCACCGGTGATGGCGTTGTCCATATAGCTGATCAGGGAAACTTGAAAATTCTATCTGCTATTCCGTACTTACCTATAGCCGACAGCAATCAAGAATTTCAGATTTCATTTCCAGAACACCATGAAATTTATGTCTTCAACAAATATGGACAGCATATCACAACTAAAAATATCCTGACCGGGAGAACTGTTTATAACTTCCATTACAATGTAAATACTAGTTTTGGAAAATTAAGTGCAGTTACAGATGCATCAGGGAATAAAATAGCGTTTCTTAGGGACCAAGGAAATAGTTTACATACAATTGAAACAGCTAGAGGACAGAAGTGCAGAGTTCAAATGGGAAAGCAGAGTATATTGGAAGTGTTTGTCGATCCAGACAACATGGAAACCGTGTTTGATTATGATAGTAACGGATTGTTGACAAGTCGATCAGATGCTGCGGGACGATCATTTTTTTATGTCTACGATGAAAATGGCCGATTAACGCAAGTTGTTAAACCTAGTGGCCAAGAGACAGTTTTAACTTTTGATCTTGGGCCAGATGGCGCCTCTGTAATAGCAACAGATCAAAATAAAGGGGAACATTCGATGGTAACAGTGAAAGGGAATACAGTTGTCAGTCAGCAAGGTAAGCTACATTTTTCATTTGCGTGTGAATATACATATATATATATNATATATAATAAAATTATTGGTTGATGGGTGCATGAAAATGATGAGAACTGCATGATCTTTCTTTTAAGATCAAAAGATCTACTACTATAATCTTTTTCTTAAATTTTTAATAAAATTTAGTACACAAATGTCAAATTTGGTGTGAAATCTGTCAAACTTACAAATTCTATGGCTTAATCCTTCATTTCCAATAATTTAAAAGAAAAATAATAATTATTATTTTCATATGCTGGGTTAGTCAAAGAATACAGGAAAAATATTAAAAAACAATTTTTGAAGAGGGGGACATATTTTGATAAAATGTATTTTTGAAAAATTGCGTGTTTAGGATTGCAATTTCACTAATGCATTCATATAGTAAACAAATATAATCCATCTAATAATAAATAAAAAATTATCAAACATATCAAATTTTAAAACTTATCAAATTATGAAATATATATACTAGGAGGCTACGCCTCCTGCTCTCTGCCGCTCGCCAACCCCCGGAACGATTGTGAACAATCTACAGATGATATCCGAAGTGCACCATTGGTGTTTTAAAAAGCTAAAATAAGCGATTAGATTTAGCTATATCCGTTAAAGTTTGTATGGACACTCGATTTGGTATTAAATTAAAGTAAAGTATTCCATTGCGCATTTGTTTGGGTAGTTCAGTACCAAATTCAAAGAGATATTATACTACAGATTTTAAGGCCGGTTTAATACATTTTAAAAATGAATACTTTAGTTAAATTTAAAAAAAAATGAAGGAAGCTTATTATAAACGTAATTAGTTTATATATATATATATATAAAAAAGAGGAAAGAAAAAAAAAAGATTTTGTTTTTTAAAAATCCGGAAAATAAAAGATATAATCTTTTCATCAGCCCACATGATTATATCCGCAAAAAAGAGTGCTTTCTGATATTGTATCAATGTAGCCAAAGCAAAATATATTAATACAATAGTGT
>NC_092207.1:40952413-41026225 GCF_043381705.1 Parasteatoda tepidariorum | reverse complement strand
AAAAATAAAGATTTAAATAGCAAAACTGAAAATAATCTTGAGTTTTCAAATGTTCTTGAGACTAAATGTGATAATGGTGCGCAACATTGTCAAAATCATGTTGACGGAATTATGCAAATTCAAGATGATGAAAAAAATTCCCAACTTCAGGAAATTTTAGAAGATTTTTCAGATATTTTTGCTAAAGATAAATATGATGTAGGGACAATAAGAATTGAACCTCAAAGGGTAAGATTAACATCAGACTTACCAGTATCCTTACGAGCATACAAAACTTCCCCAAAACAACAAGAGGAAATAGATAAACAAATTGAAGAATTTTAAAGCATAATATAATTAAAGAAAGCTCTTATAAATATATATAATACATAAATATATATACACACAACAAAACAACAAAATAAAACTATTTCAGTCAACGGTCTTTAAAAAATGGGAACTTGTTTCCTATTCTGTAGAAATAAGTATAGTTTTTTTTTTCAGTTGAAAAAAATATCTAGTTTTTGCCTTTTCTGAGCATTTTTCTTTAGAAATCGCTTAGTAAATTTATAAAAATCGCAAGATAATCAATTCAGAATACGCAAAGTCGATTAAAAACATAATTCTTTGCAAGATTAAATGAAAAAAAAATTTAATTTTAAAGATTGTTCGTAGACAATAATTGTCAAAAGGGAAAATATGAATATTAATTTATGCTATTAGATTCTTCGCATAAATTCTTTCGAAACGTGTCTTTAGCTCAGCAGGCCGTTTATTTTTTTCTCCCTTTAAGCTTTAAAGGGGAAGATACTTAATGTCATTAAGTTACTTTTTTTTTATTACTTTAATCGCTTAAAAACTCTAATCTTCCATTTTTGACGCCGAATAAAAATTAGTTATGCTGTTTAATGTTTTATTATAAATTAACGTTTTTGCGATAAGTAAAAGAGTTTTCATTCAAAATATTTATCGTGTTCATTAATAATTCAACTGATCCATGCAAAATGTTTTTGACAATTTTTTGTTAACAAACTTAATACTTTAGCCACATATGTGTTTTGTTTTGATTAACTGCTTAAAATTTATTCTTACGATGTTAGGAAACATTCCAACTGTTCTACAAAAAATTCAAATTTAAAAAATATGAATTAATCAAAAAAAATTAAGAAAAATTTATGAGGGTTATGATTTGGCTAGAGAAAAAAATTCTTAGATAATTACCGTACTGTATTTCCCAGGAATTCTGGTTTTATAAGTTACAGTTCCTATTGTTGTTGTTGTTGTCGTGTCTATGCATACGGTGCTAGTGCAAAGATTAGAGTTCTCCAAAAGTCTTGATAACAAGATTGCAAGTTCTGTAGCCCGATGGCCGTGGAGAATTTCGATGGGGGGGGGGGTGCTCCAAGTTGAAAGAGGGAGCGGATAATGGCCTGGCAGTCAAAAGCATGGTCTGGAGTTAGTTGCAAATGATGACAGTACTTGCAGATGGGATAGGATTTTATATTGGTGCGTGAGATCTTCATACCTTTGAAATGTCCAGTACGTAGCCTAGCTATTGTAGAGGAGAGGTCTCTTGGGCAGTTTAGATCGGGGATTATTGCATTGCTAAAGAGCTGGTTGAATATCCTTCGCCTGGCGACAGCATTCGCATCTGCACAGGTGACAGCTCGAGGTTGGTCATCGATCTGAGTTCCTATTACCACACATTTATTAAAAAATGCAAAACTGAAAATTAAATTAAATCTAATATATGGTTTCTGTGCCATGTTCTCAGGTATCGTAAAAAGATTATCAAATTTTACCACATTTATAAAATTTTATCAAGTAATATAAAACCATATCTGCGTTCCATTGCTTTTTGTTGCTTCCACTGAGCTAAAAATACAGTAAATTGTATCATTTTCCAACTTTTGACCATACTTTTTTCCTCAGTATACGTTTTTAGATTTCCATAATAATTTTTTAATTGATATTTTAAATTCACATGTTTGAAAATTATGAATAATAAAGTAAAAGCTTAAGTAATTATAAATAGTCCATATTATTTTTCGAAAATAATGTGATAAAGCAAAATATCTGAGGATTAAATATAAAACATTGAAATCCTCAGATATTTTGCACATATAGCACCTCACAGGGTTAAAATAAAAATTTAAAGACTGAATCTAATGTGTGTTTATGGGTTTAGCTTTTAAAGTAGTTAAGTATTAAATAAATTAATTATTACATAGATTAATTATTATATGTATTATTTATTACATAGATTAATTATTATATGTATTAATTATTACATAGATTAATTATTAAGTGATTAATAATTATTAATTATTAAAGAATTCAACAATAATTATAATTACTGCATTGACATTGCTTTGTATGCAATAAATACACATACATTTACCTAGAGAATATCAGATTAATACAATGTCAATTGACAATTAATGTATTTTTTATATGGATTTATTACATAAATTATAATAAATTATTATTTAAATGACAATAATTTGCATAAAACCATCCCGCCTTTTTTTTATTAATTTACCCTTTAGTAACTTATAAATCTCCCTGTAGAAAGTTACATTTCAAACTGGACTCTGATCCACATTGCGAAACCAATTATCCCTTATAAGAGTAGGTGTAAAGAGAAGAAAAATTATCTTTGCCGATTGGAGAAACCGAAAAGGGATAAATAATTTAAAATCACGCCTACAAAAAAAAAAGTGGTCGCTATTGGAAGAAACATTGACAGTTATGATCAGTAATGACGAATTGTATTTACTGATTTCTTCTTTCATCTACTATGTGGTTATATGATTGGCCGAAAATTAATTACTTATTTCGTCATGCATTACACCATAATGTTATGTATAAAATTACGCTAATCGTTACGCTTATACGCCTTTCCTTATTTTTATAGGATGGAAGAGGATAACGAAACAAATTATCGGATATATCACTTCTGATCACTATGTTCCGCCCCACAGTTGTAATTGGTTAATTTTTAAATCTATTTCAGTTGAAATCAAAAGACCTAGTAACTTATTATACTTATTCTTATATCAGTATAATTTTGAAATCTTTAAACTTGTTCTCCAAAAACAATTCCACAAAATATTTTTTTTCATAATTGTTATGTATTTTCTACAGTTGCATCGAAACTTTATATTGGAAAACTGTGTTGTTTAGAAACAATTGTAAAATTTAGTTTCTCTTTCCTGTTTAGTTGTTTAGTTATTTTTTTTCTATGGCATTTCTTGAGTTTCTTTCAAATCCAGTTTTGAAGTGCTAAAATGTGGTTTTTGTATGTGATGATATGTGTGGCATTTTTTTATTCTTTGACATTGAATTGAGTTAAAATCAGTTTGGAAATGCTGAAATGTACTTATCAATGTGGTATATATTTTTTTTTCTCGAACATTTTCCTGAGTTCTAAACTCAGTTCTAAAATGCTTTTTTCTTTTTTTTCTTAATTTTGTTCATTTAATGAATCATAAGTTACCTAACCGTGGGAAAGGAAGGTGGAAATTTTCGAAGAAAATTTTGGATCCGCAATTAGCAGATCCACTGAACTTGAGTTTTTTTCTCTGAGTTTCCCGATTTTAGCCTCCCCTATTTATCGAAAAACAATTCGAATATTAATTTTCACTTTTTCGCTTTAAAAATATCACTTTAGAATAGGAAGGAGCTTACCGATTAAACTCATATTTATTGAATGTTACAAACGACGAGTTATAAAATAATTTTGAAAATAGTTCAACATCGAACTGCTTTAAACAAATTAAAAGATTTCCAAACTGAGTTATCAACAACTCTTTCTAGAAAAAGCTAAAAAAGAATTAAAAATAGAACAATCTAAAAAGCGAAATATTGAGTTTCATAGATGGTCAATTTGATAGTTGACTAATTTTGATTAGACTGGCTTGCAAACTTAGCACATCGGCAAATTTAACCTTCAATCTGTTAGTAGTATAAAGAAGTAAAACTATTTTTTTCCGTTTTTTGCAATTTACATCTATGACAATACAAAAATTACAAATAAAAGGTTGCTCCCTTTATATTTTACTTTATAACCGTCGTTGAACAGCCAACCCAGTTTTTGGGATTACGACTACTAATGTTCAACTCCGTAGCCTTGTAGTTTTGAACCCAATCCAGAAGACAAGGGAACTCCTGGATCAAGTATTGGGAGAGTTTTGGGAGAAACCGCATTTGCGTTACATGGAGAGGAAGACCACAAGAACCGCCTAACGGCAAGGGGAGTCTAATCCATGATCCGTCTACCATTTAGGATATTTCACGTCAGCACGGTGGTTGGTGCAAGCCGGATGCTGAATTCGTATCGACCAGCCATCGCCGGAATCGAACCCCGGTTCACCTCATTGGAAGGCGAACGTTCTATCCCCTGAGTCATCGCGGCTCTTGCTTCCTTTATAGGGATGAAGAGATGCATAATTTTTCAGTTTAAATTAATATTTTCTATTTAATGTTAGTTAAAAACAGTTTCTTCTTTTCATTATGCGGCTCAGAGGTATTTTTCATTCTAAAATGTTTGACCATTTATACTTAATACCTTTTTTTCCTTCAGACTTAATAACTTTTATACTTTTTTTCCTTCTAAAAATTATGTCCAACTGTGCAACTTTTCTTTAAAGAGGAAGATATTTCTTCTTTGCTCACAGCTCAGAACTTACGCTACAACCATTTCGCCAGACATAAAAAATAGAGATTTTTTTATACACAATAATTCCACGTATCTTTAAAAACATATCAAAATAAAAATAAAAAGACTCCTAAGTTTTTTGCATATTTTTTCTTTTAAAATCTTTTGAGACATTTTTGCAGGAAAAAAAATAAGAAAACAAACGTTGATAGTTTGAATATCCCTCAGCGAAACATTGTCATACATTCATCACACATTTATTTGATCCCATTAACTATAAACTACGATGGGAGGACATTTAATTCCAAAATAATGTAAACAACTTTTTTTTCCTCTATTTTTTTTCGTTAACACTCCATTTATTTGGACTCGTACCAGTCAAGCTTCGATTCTCATCCTATATCACATTTTTTTTTCTTTCTCCCGAATTTCAACGCCGTCTTAAACGAAAAATGAACGTCTTCGGAACTGTAACCCCGGGGATGGTGGTGTTAAATGCTCTTTGCCCAAGAAGGATTAAACAGCAATT
The DNA here is from genome assembly GCF_043381705.1 of Parasteatoda tepidariorum. Lineage (NCBI taxonomy): Eukaryota > Metazoa > Arthropoda > Arachnida > Araneae > Theridiidae > Parasteatoda > Parasteatoda tepidariorum. The sequence goes on along the minus strand of NC_092207.1, from coordinate 41,021,057 downwards.
TTCTCTTCAATGTTAAGCTACTGAGAGACGGTTTTTGTCCCACCTTACTTGCTTCACCCTCTTCCACCATTAGAAAAACTGTTGTAAAAACCTTTAATCTTTTGGAAGCCGAGTAAAAATATGACAGAGATGCAATTTTTATCCATTTTTCTATGCTGCCTTGAAGGAAATATGTATTTTTAAGCTTAGAATGTTTTTCTAATGCTCCCTCACCGTGCACATTAGAGAAGTACTCCATAATTAAAATCACATACATGCTATAAAGAAAGAATAAACCTTAAGATGCAAGTTTTGGAAAATTTATCTTGTAAGAAAGTATGACGTTTTGCTAAACTTTTACATAAATCAAAAAGTTTAAGACACTCTTTAAAAAATATTCAATTTAAATGATTTATTAAATCGATGCTAAAAGCAAGCATATTGTTTTTTTTTAATGTATGATAGCTAATGACTGATGAAAGTATGCAAATTTGTAAGAATTTTAACTTAAGAAAATATTAGAATTTTTTTTTCTCTTTAATAAATAAACTATCGAACGTGATATGTTAACGTTCAAGCAAGCTGTACGGATTCTTTTTTTTTGGTATTTAATAAAAAAAGGTTCGCATTAAGCAGTATATTGCTACAAGATAGAATATAAAAATGGTGATATATAGGGTAAGCTTGCTATCATTGTGATGGTTCCTCTGCTGGGCTATCTGTATCATGCTTTATTTATTGATAACAAGTGCTTCACTCCTAAAATTAAAACTCTCACTTGTGCTGTATTTTATTAACTTAAAGAATCATTTTGTCACGAAATAACGTGATATGTGACAAAAAGTAAACTTTTAAAACTATGATGAATCAACTTAATCAATATGAAGAATCAACTCAATCAATATCAACTCGGAAACTCATCGCAGTGCATTGTGACAGATTGTTTGCAAGAATAACTACCAGAAGATAGAAAATAAAGTAACGAAACAAGCCGACAGGTCAAAGAGTTGGCCTCGAATCAGGAAGATCCCAAGTCCGAATTCCACTCCGGGCATATGTGTAAATTATCTCTTTGTTCTATCGGTTCTTTTTGTGTTGTTTGAGTGACATTGATCCATCTATTTAGTTCCCACACTTAGTGATTATTAGAAAAGTTAGATACATAGGTGCCACGAGTTTTTTTTTATTTTTGAAAGAAAAAAACAGAATTGCAAAATATTTCTTTAATTCTGACGAAATTCCAGACCAGAAGATAGAAAGAAGTGACGATCGTTATTGCATCTCTATGACGAAAATTTTGCTCGGAGCGTATACTGGGAAGCAGTTCCGTCAAAAACGAAGAAAGTTTCGTGAAATTAAGCATCCATTTTTTACAGTGTTTGAAATCGTCATCGTGAACGTGAATTAATTCTCGTTCACACGAATTTCCCGTAAAATAAAGTACAAATCTTGCACTTTTTAATTTGTCAAAGAGCACAAATTTTGTATTTCAAAGAGATTGTAATAGTCTTTCATTTGTAACTGATAATAAAAAATTAAAATACAGCGTTATTTCTGCGCATGATTGCTTACCTTGTTATAACAAAATTCGCGAATGTACTACTTCCCAATTGCTAGCTGCCTTTAATTGGTAACCCATCCACATAAGCAATATTAAAGGTTAACATTTTGCAAGTTATACAAGTTAAATAAATAATGCTGTTGAATCTGATTTTGTAAAACCTAATCAAGAGTCATTAAGTCTAAATTAGATTATAATCTAATTTATTCATTCTAGATTTTTTCATTCCAGTACAGACATCAAAAATATCAAAGTATTAAATTGCTGAGAAATGGTCACATAGACTAATAATATATTTAAACGCTTTACTGATTAAAGTTATCTGCTTATTCATAGAAACTTCATGCCCCAATGAAGGCGAAAGTCTTCTTCATAGAGCCGAGCAATTTTAAACACATTTTTTTCTTAAATATTTGCATTTTGTCTTTTAAAGGAAAACTTTTCACTTTAAAAGTGCCATAAGGGTGAGCATTTTGTATTGCTTTAAGAGAAACCAACATTTGCTTTGGTTAAAAATAATAAAGCATGAACCATGATTAACGTTTAATTATTGTTAAACGTTTAATAGTGTTGTTTTAATTAATGTAACTATAATCTTTTCATTCAAAATATTTTAAAGATGGGCAATTAATTTGGTTGAGATTGAAGCCAGCGTAAGTTGACTTACGAGGTGAAGATAAGGATTTTTGTTCTTGATGAGTATAGATGATAGTAAATTAAAAAAAAATTTCCTGATTCGAGATTTTTTCCTGATTTCCTGGTTTTCATATTTTTCGAAAGAGGACAGAGCTGGAATTTTTTAATTTCACTTAATTGTTTTAAGGATTTGGCAATTAATATTTTTTGGTTATTTTAACTGTAACTTTCTTTGATTTGATTCTGTATGTAGACATGTTATTCTGAGTGTTTTTTCTCAGTGTCCTTTTGACTTAAATTATTTTCATTTTAAATTGTGTTTCTCTGAATATTCAATCGCTCAGTCAATTTTCAAATAAATAATTAAAAATGTACTTTTGAAAAGCATATATAAAATGCTCTTCCTCCACTTTTGATAACTTTTCTTAAAACTTTTTGTAAGTGCTTATAAAACAGTGAATGGTGATAAATTGTTTTTGATATAGATTAGAAAAAGATTTAATTTTGCAAAAAAGGAAAAAAAAAATTTTAACAAGGTAAAAAAAAATATCAAAATTATTGCAAAGTTAAAATTTGAGAATATTAATGAAATTTTCTAGTCATTATAGAAATTAATACTATAGTCAACTAAAATCCATACCATCCATCATATTATTCAAATATGAATGCTTACAAAAAAGCTTTAAAAAATTGCAGAAATAAAAGAAAGGTTGGAAGATTTATAAAAAAATGATTTATAATTAGGAGGAAAATTTTAAAAAAAGAGAAATATGCAAAAAAAACACAACCCTATTTTAAAATGCAATATTGAGCAAAGGAATTTACAGGTCAAAAAAACTATATAGTTTTTAAATTTACTGAAAAGGACTATTTCAATTTTTGATTTTCTAGTTAAAAGATGCGAAAATATATAAAAATGTGAATAAGAACTTTTTTTTTTCAATTATACTTAATTTTAATAATTTGGTTTACTTATACTTAATTATTTTGAAGATAAATAGTTGCAATGAAATTTTTCACACAATTTTGTTATTGGCATCGTTACTACATAAATAGCAGTTTTTTTTCCCTATAAAACCATAAATTAATTTAATTCTCGATTTAAAGGAAAATAATGAAAGAGACTTTACAACAAATCATGAGAAAATATATAGAATCGTGAATAATAATCGTTTTTTATTCAATTATACTTCAATTGAAAAAAATGTGTTTTACATAATACCTTTTTGAAGATAAATATTTTCAATGAAATTTTCCACACTATTTTGCTATTCGGTATCGTTATTACTGAAATAATTTCAATAATAGTTTTCTTCTTCCTTTTATAAGAAAAAAATTATAAATTAACTTAATTTCTGATTTAAAAGTAAAATAACGAAAGAGATTTTTTATAACAAACCATAAAAAAATGCGTAAAATTACGAAAAGTAAAAATTTTTTACTCAATCATAATTAACTTTGAATAATTTTATTTTACATAAACCTTTGAAGATAAATAGTTGCAATTAAATTTTTCACACTATCTTATTATTGTAATCGTTACTACATAAATAATTTTACTTGTTTTTTTTTTCAATAAAAACTCATAAATTAACTTAGATCTCGATTTAAAGGCACGTGACTGTAAAAGAGACTTTTAGAATAAAGCATGAGAAAATACATGAAATTGTAAATAATAATCATCTTTTTCATTTAATTGTACTTAGCTTCTGTTTTACATATAGCATATTGAAGATAAACAGTTGCAATGAAATTTTTCGCACAATTTTTTAGAAGTATTGTTACTAAGGAATACGTTTCATTGGTAGTTTTTCTTTTCTTTTAAAATGCCATAAATTAATTTTCGTTTTATATTCCGAAGAATTAAAGAGATATTTACAACAAAGAATCACATAAAATACATCAATACTGCATAATCATAATTTTTCGTTACATTATACTTATCTTTAAACAATCTTGTTTTGCATGTACCCTTTTGGAGATACGTTGCAGGTAAATTATTCGCACCATTTTTTATTGTTATCGCTACCCTAAATAGTTTCATTGGTATTCTTTTTCTTTTAAATAAATGCCCTTAAATTAAGATAATTCTTTATTTAAAAGTGAAAAAATGAAAGATATTCTTACAATAAACCACGAGGAAATAAAATAAATAATAAAATTGTGAATGATAATAATTTTTTACTCAACTATACTTAGATTTGAATAATTTTGCTTTACCTTTTTGAAGGTAAATATTTTCAATGAAATATTTTCAACGATTCAAAGATAAAAGGATAAAAGAGGTTTTTACGACAAAGAACGTTTAAAGTAATTCAGCAAAACTCCATTAAAATATTATATCCGTCTAATTAATGAGAAGAATGAATAATGAGGAATCTTGTGCGCAGTTTCAATCTTTAGAAAACTACCTGAAACAACACTTAAGTATTTAGAATAATTAAAAAAAAAGAAATTTATTTGTTTGTAGAAACTGCAAAAAATTTCAAAGAAAACAAATGCTTGTTTTTACCTTCCTTTTTTCTACATTCTTAAAAAGACTTTCCTTAAAAAAATTCTAGAGCACTCTTACCTACTGTAGTAAATATATATTTTTGTTCTTTTTTATTTGCATTTTAATATCCAGATTGAAGTTTTTGTTACTCAAATGACGAAAAAAGCTTAAAAAATGTTTAAGAAAATATGTTTTTCTTACTTTCCTGTTTTTTATCGTTCTCATTGTTTTTATTTTCTGAAAGCGTAATTAATGTTTGAAACTACAGTGTCACTGGTACTTATTAATTTTATTTCTTTCTCTACAAAAGAAACAGTGCCTCAATTAAGAATCTAGCAAAAAGCTCCGAAAAACTTTTTTTCTGGGATACATTTTTTTTTTTTTTATTCAATCATGAAGCGAGTATTTTTCTCTTTTTTTCGTTCTAACACTAAGGGCTCAAAATGATTAAAACAAAATGAATGACAAGAAAAGTATAAAAAAAGAAACTTTTCTTGTGATATTAATTTATTTGTGGCTATGTATTAAACATCCTTAATCTTTAAAACTTTGAAATAAGTGAGTATAAATTTTAATTTTGAATGAAATTTTTTTTTCTTCAATTCATTTTGGTGAATATTTTTTTCGCAGTCTTTTTGATGCTGCTAAAATATTGCTTTTTTTAATTTGTTTTAATTTTTTATTGCCTGAATGACAAGATTGCGCAATTAAAATCAAAGAAATATTTTTGCGAAATTGCTTTTTTTCAAGCATTTACTGCCTAAATTAAAACACAAAATACAAACAAAATTACATATTTTTCTCAGCAAATAGTAAAATTCATTTTTGAGTCCTATGCTTATTTTTTCTTAAAAATTACTTTTGGAATCCCATGCTTAAATATATAATTTCTTAAACGTGAAAACTAAGAAATATATAATTCATATATGATAAAATTATTTTCTCTTTTTCATCAAGATATTTGTAAAATAGCTAAATTGAATGAATAATTTATGACAACCAACAAAACATATTCAATAATTCTGAATTATAAAGTTTTTTTTCTTCCGTTTTATCAAGAAAAAAAATTAAATTGATAGTAAAATAACTAAATTGATTGCAGAATAACTGAATTGAATACATAATTTATTAAATGAGACAAACAACTAATATTTAATTTATTTGGTTTCTGAATAATTATAATAAATTTTCCATTTGATAAAGATAACTAAATATCTAAATTGATTGATACAAGAATAGGGGAGCATTAAACATTAAAGAGTAACTGACAAAAATAAAAAAAACTGAGCAATCTTTTTTTTATGTGTTATTTTTTTTTATCTAATTTCTTTTTTAGTAAAATTAATTTTTTAAGAAAGCTAAAAAAATGTTGAAGGTGAATATGGATAGTTCACAAAACAAAAAGCATAACCCCAATTAATAGCTTTTATTTTAACTATCGGATTTTTTCATACTAATAGTTAATTTACTTTCTCTATAATGAAACATACCATTTTTATGACGTCTTTGGATACTTGATTTCAAAATATGGGTGGTTCCTACTTTCTGAAAAATAATGTCCCCATAATATTTGTTAAGAGAGAGAATTAAACATTGAACCCCTTAATTTTTTGCTTATTTTTCTAAATCTCTGGAACACTCTAAGTGATCACCGTACAATAGAATAATTTTTTTAAATAAAAGTAAAACAAAATTTTTTTTGATTGTTTTGTATGCACAGTGCGCAAAATAAAAAGGCGTACCACCCGGAATAACTTTCAATCTAATAGTCGGATCCTCACGTTCTAAAACTCAATCTTAAATGTTATTCAGAGAAAGTATGTTTTTTTTTGTCTGATTTCCTAACTTAGAATGTAGTCTGCACTAGTTAATTAGCTTATTTGAGGTTACACCCTCGAACCATTAAGATTGAGTCCTAGAACGTGATCATCCAATAGTTAGATAGAAAGTTATTCACAACGGTTCGTTCATTTTTTTTTAGCACAATACAATACATCTGAAACTTATTTCCTTCTTAGGAATCGCGGTGTTTCTTGTTGTTGTTTTTTATACTGTTATTTCCGTTTATTTTTTTGCGAACGGTACACTTACCTAAAGGCACACTTAAATAAACGTACACTTAAATAAAGGCACAATGCGTGTAAACTTTATTTCTTTCACAGAAGTCATGGTGTTTTTTTTTTCCTTTTTCTTTTTTTTTAAACCATTAAATATGCTTTCTTGAGGAGTTTAAACATGTGGATTAGCATTATATTTTCATAAACTCTTTACACTTCATCCTCCCTTTCTTAATATATTTGCCGATAAGTAGAGGAATATCCAAAATGATTCTCCCAGCCCTCTTTTAAATAATTACTTTTTCTGAAAGAAACATAAAACCTTAAAAAAAAACTTAAATATAATAGAAAACGATTCGCGAAAAAATTATTTCATAATTTTTTCCAAAGTCAATAGCGTCAAGAAAAATAAAGCATTCACTTATTATTGATTACTACACATGAAACAAAAACATATTAATAAATTAAAACATTGATCATGTATCTTTTTAGGTCCAGTTTTGATTAAAACTACTATTCACCAAGATGGTGTTATAGAAGTTGAAACACCATGGCAACAAGGCTTAGTTTGGGAATCAGTGCCACATCCTGTCCTAATGGGTACACTTCCGGTCCAAGCAGGAATGTTCCCCGTTCCCTTGCGCCTCACTTCCTTTGATGAAGATGATGAAAATACCATGTCTTCCTGGAATTACGATATTAAATACAATCGAAAAGATAAGGAGAAGACCATTGCAGCAGTGGAGAGGGTTCTTGTGGTACGAGTACATTTCATTTATTTCTAAGATAATATATTTTTGCTCAATTTTGTTCTCTTAACAAGATTACATACATATTCCTTTTCACTCCGGATTGGAGCATAGGGCTTCTATCATAGCCTTCCATCTCACTCTATTTGTGGTCAGATATTTTTCCTTTCTCTATGTCTTTCCTGTTGTCTTCAATTTATTTACAATCGTCCTGAGCCAAATACTTTTAGGTCTTCTTCTTTTTCTATTGCCCAGAGGGGTCCAATCAAACATTTGTTTTACTTTAAATTTTTCTTGTTTGCGCAGAACATGACCAATCCATATCCATTCACGTTTTTTTAATTTCCAGATCAATCTGTTTCTGTTTTGCTCTTCTAATGATTTCTGCATTACGAATTTTATGGAACCACTTGATACGCAAGATTCTTTTTAACAGTTGTTAAATAAATTCTTGAAGTTTTTGCATGTTATTTTTATTGCAGTGCCATGTCTCAAATCTACATAGTAGGACAGATTTAACATTATTGAAAATTTTAATTTCTGTTGAATTTGTTATGTTTTCTTTCCCACAATTTATTAAGAATAGCTTCCAGTTTTGTTTAATCTATTTAGAATATCTTCATCAGCTTCTTCTTTGTTGTTTTAAGATGCGTAAAACTGCTTACCTCCTCTAGTTTATTATTTTTTAAGAACATGTCTTAACATGATTATGTTCTAATTTTACTATTGAAAGAAAAATATGAGAACAAAAAATTAATATTAATTTTTCTTTCGCGTATTATTTTTTATTACTCTTTTCAAAGTATTGAGAGTAAAGAATAAATAATAGCTCAAAAAAATTAGTTTTAAATTAATCAGATACAACTAACCGCTGATCTCTTATATTTAAAAAAAAAAATTTTTCCTATAGAAAACACAGTTTTTCTTTCGAACTTTTTTTTTATTAAACTTTTCAAAGCATTGAGTGTAGATGATAAGGAGTGGCTAAAAAAGTCACAGCCTTTTAAGTCAGAAATTTTTTTAAGTCAGAAATTTTTTTAAAAAAGTACTCGATTTCTTTTATTCAGATTCTTACCTGTGAAACTAAAATCAATTAAAGGCACTAATAACAAGACGTACTTTAAAATTAATCAATACTAATGATTACTAATTTTTTATATTTAAAAAATTTGAATTTTCTTATTGAAAACATGGTTTTTCGTGTATTTTCTATTAAACTCTTAAAAGCATTGAGTGCAGGGGATCAGTAATGGCTAAAGAAGTCACAACCTATTAATTCAGTAAATTTTTAAAAAAGTTCCGGATTTCTTTTCTTTAAATTATTACCTGTTAAATTAAAATCAATTTAAAGCGCTAAGAGAGTTCCATTCATATATAATGAAATAGAACATGAATTTTAAGAAGAAACATGAATGTTATACAGTCAATAAAACGCCAAAATATGGCAAAACAAGACGCCAAAAAAATCTTATTTTTAAAAATTGGCAACTAAGATTTAAATCATCAAGAAGTTGCTGATGTATTTTAAATTAATAATATAATTCTTTTTTTTTCTTCAATAATTTGTATCTTTACCCTTTTTCAGTATTGGTTGTTGACCAATGGAATGAATTCATTTTTTTATGAGTTCTATTAAATACTGCTTTATGTTTGCAAGTTAACTGGTCAACCAAACAAATACCTTCTGTTTATTACGCATAAGAACTTCACTGAATATGTCAAATCTAATTCCATCCTGATTTTTTTTGTAATACTTAGGTAGCTTCTTCACTTTCCTTTCTTACAGTCAATAAAACAGCAGCCAGTTAAAAAAAATATAAAAACATTTCTTCCGGTTGTAATAATTTGGGGCAGTTTGATTATTTTTCCAACAATATTTGATTTGCAAACAAGAATTTTGGCTCTGATATTGACCATGAACCTACACGGAACTACATTCTGTTTTCAGGATGTTATATTAAGTCTATCAACAAGTTAAAATAACTTTAATCATTATAAAATATTTTTTTTAAAAAAAAAATTGTTTAAAATCTGTTCAAACAACATTTGAGGTCTGTTTAACTACCAAATTACTGTTGAATAGAAAAGTTACTTTTGATTAAATCAGGACACAAAATCTGTTTCAGACACTTGGAAAGACGCCAAAATATCGATCAATACATTTATTTGAATTATTTAAGTGTCTGGAAAAGCCGACTGCACTTAATAATCAGCCATATATCTTAATGCGTTAGCTTTTGTGCTAATACTCGAGTTGATGAATGCACAGTGCCGCCAGTGACAATTATAATTCTCGCCAAACAGGTTACGATCTTCTGTTTCGACTTTCCAATATGCCATAAAGTCCTTCGATCCTTCTAAAGCCATTATGAAGTTTCGCTAAAAGAGAGTTCCTGTAAATAGAACTTTAATGAACGAAAACTCGAATCAAAATTCATTCATTCTTTTAACAAAATGTATACGAGAGGAAATTCATTTCTGCAAAACAGTGGAAGCAAGAAAAGTAATTCCCGAGAAGGAAAAAAAAATGGTGGAAAAATGCATGTAAAAAAGATAAATAAATAAATCTTCTTCACTCTTTTTATACTTATTATTAAATTTATGGACAAGTTAAAATAACTTAAATAATTTTATAGTTAAAAAAAATTTATTTTATATACGTCCAAGTAGCATTTGAAGTTTCATAACTACCAAATTACTAATCATATGAAACTTTACTTTAGATTAAGTCATCTATTTTAGACACTTGGAAAGTGGCTCAAATATATATCACTACATTTCATTGAATTATTTAAGTGCCTGAAAAAGCTGACTGCACTTAATCTATATATAGCATTAGAATGTTACAGAGCCGCCTGCGACTATTATAATTCTCGCCAAACAGGTTGCGATGTTCTGTTTTGACTTTGCAATATGTCATAAAGTCCTTCTAAAGCCATTATAAGGTTTTACTAAAAGAGAGTTCATGCAAATAAAACTTTAATAAATGAAAACTAGAATCGAAATTTCTCTCAAATTTCTTCAAACTTATCCAAAAGGAAATTCATGGAACAGTGGAAGCAAGAAAAGTAATTCTTGAAACGGAAAAAAAAGGAATTATTGAAGAATATGTGTAAAAAAGAGAAAAAATTAATTTCCCTTATTTTATACTTATTATTTAATTTATAGACAATTTAAAATAGCAAAATAGTCATTTTATAGTTTAAAAAAATATTTTATGTTTGGCCAAATAGCATCTGAACTTTTATAACTACCAAATTACTAAGCAAATTAAACTTTACTTTTGATTAAATCATGACAAAAAATCTGTTTCAGATACTTGAAAAGATGCCAAAATATCAGCTATTAAGATTTGTCTATAGAAAGAACTCCCCTCACCACAAAGTCTAAGACCGTATGCTGCTATGGAAACAAGAAAAAGCGCATTTCATGGAGGGGAGCTTCTTTAGACCCTGATATCCTTTCTCTCGCCGACCCGAGCCAAGACCTGTCTTAAATAATGACCCAACAACCTCGTAACCATAGTTACAACCACTATTCCAGACGAATGTCTAGGAGAGTGCTTTACATAGACAAACTGTACATTTCTTTGAACTATTTATGACTGACACATTGCATTAGATGACACGTAGTCGTCAGTGACAATTATAATCTCGCCAAACAGGTTAAGATCGTTTATTTCGTCTACTCCTTTGTACCATAAAGCCCATCTTCCTTTCAAAGACATAATAAAGTTTTACTAAAAAGGAGTTCCAGTGAGTTTATAGAACTCCAATGAACGAGAACTCCAACCGAAATTCCTTTTGAAATTCGCAAGATGTATTCGAGAGGAAATTCATTCCTACAAAACAGCGGAAGCGTGAAAAGTAATTCACGAAATGTAGATCTGAAACAAGCGAAAAGAAAAATAAATAGTTGAAGAATATATGAAAAAAAAAGGAAAATTTAAATTTTTTTCTTCACTTATTTTAACTCTAGACTTTGAACAGTTAAACTGGGCGTAAAACAATAAGCGCTCAATGGAAGTGAGTTGAGGCGTAGTGAAACGCAACGCCATGATTCTTTTTTTTTCGTTCGGTTTGTTTTAGTTTCTTTAAACAACATCGACGGTGGTGATTTCTTGAGGGAAATTGCTAGCGCTAGAAAACCACTGAGGCATTTTGTATTCTAACTCTTTCAGAACAATTTTGATTTTAGGAAAAATACACTAGTTACATATGTCTGTTAGAAAACGAGTTTGTTTTTTGCTCTTTTTTGAGTTAGACTTTGAAGTAATCACAAACAGAATTAGTTTGCTTGGTTTAAACATTTTGTAATATTTAGTTTCTTTAGTATCAGTACCTTTTAATTTTTTTTCTTTGCAATGGAACAATTTAATTTTGAGAATTCTGAATTTGGAAACTATTCAAGGAATAATAATAAGATTGTTTTTAAAAAAAATGTGGAATATTATAACATAATTAGTTTCTTTATTTTGAATGTGCTGCAATATTTAGTTTATTTAGAATCCTATCTTCACATAAGTGCTTTATTGTTTCTGATTTTTTTTTGAAAATTTTAAACTTTTTATTAAGGAAAAAAAAAGGGTATAAGAATGTAAATGAGCGAAAGAAATTAGTTTGAGCACTTATATTATTTTAGAAATACACTTCGTAAAAAAGTGTATTTCTGCAGTCTTTATACGAAAATTTATTCTTGTTTTTTCTGTACTCAAATAATTTCGTTCGAAATAATAATAATAAAAGTAATATTTAATAATGCGGATGTTTGGATTGATAATCAGAGTTTAATTTCGATCTGTTGCAATATTTAAAACTCCTTTTCCTAAAATTTTTGAAAATATAACTTTAATTTCTGAAGTATAATGCTTGCAATATAAAAATAAATTCATGAAATAATGTATTTTCTTCTTTTTTTTTAACTATTTGCTTTCGTGAATTCCCGAACTCAGAGCAAAACAGAAGAAACAAATTCACAGATTCTATTGAGATGGATAGTTTTTCTATTCAGACGAATGGTTTTTTTTTCTATTCAAATGAATAGTTTTTCTATCTGTCGCTTGAATAGTTTTTTTAGCTTAAAATTTTTTTGGGGCTTAAATAATTCTTTTGTTTAAAAATATATTGACGAACTTCTTTAAAATAATATTCAGAATGAATTATGAACAGACTTTCTAGTGAAAATGAAAAAATTTCGAAACTTAAACAAAGAAATATACAGAAAGAATTATTCTTTTCCCAAATTTTGAAACATTTAGCTGTTTTTAATACTATTAGTGTTTTTTTCCCTAAATAATTAAATTTTGATAACTCTAAACTCAGAGCTTTTTCCGTCATTGATTAACAAAAGCTTAGACTCCATCAAAATTATCCTATCCCAAATAACAAAATTTGCAAAATATTTCCTAAAAATTCTATAAACTCAAATTATTAATTCTGACTTTTTTTTCCAAACTTTCCAATAAAAAATTATTTATGCATCAATTAACACAATGTGCGACATTACTAAACCGTATGTAACAAGACAATGGAAACTAGCTTATTAGGCAGAATACCATACTAGATAATAAATAAAAAAATTCTCCAAACTTTAGTATACTTCACTTTTTTATTATATCATTGCCTAACATTAAAAATTTCTATTAAATGAAGAGAAACAAAGGATATTCAATCTCAGATTTCCATCCTACTATCTTCCATGATCAAGAGCCACTTCATGTCATCTTCAAAGAAAGTCATCTAGATGATGAATTTTTTTTTTTTTGTATGTGTAGATTCTTCTATTTTACTTCAGAAACCGCACACTTTTTTATACTAAATCACGTTCTCTAGTTTCTTTTTTAATTTTTTTTAAGTATAGCACTTCGGATAGAAAAAGAAAAATATAAAAATTGGAGAATAAATGCAAGAGAGAATGCATAAAAAAAATTATCCGTGATCTTAAGTTTCAAATATTCAGTAAGTGTTCTTAATATGGAGACTCTTATACGTGATTTGTAGAGTTTTAATAAAGTTGCTGTGCTTGTCGATAAGCTGAATTTCTTGGAGGTAGTCGTAATTTAAAAACTTTGTTTTAAATAATAATTAGAGTTTGATTAAATAAATGATATTTTAAGAAAATGGAATATTTTATGTATTGTTAATGTGTTTAATTAATTTAGTTTCATTCTTACTTCAACGAGGTTTGAGATTTCACAAAGGACGAAAATAGTATTGGAGCATGCGCGTTTCATACACTACAATTTGTATAGTAGAAATAAATATAAGTATAAATATAACTCTCTGATCTCCACCACATGCTTCCAAACAATATATTTCTAGTTCTGAAACTGTCCTAACTAACTTAAAATAAGAAATTTTTTAAGTGTAATGGAATTATTAAAAATAATATATTGTCAAAATATATAAAATGCCCACGTATGCTTTTCTTAAAACTAAAGCTAAGGAAACAAAAAAAAAATCATTGAAATGGAAAAATAAATTTGAACTTGCTAAGCAGTGTTACGTTTCTTGGAAGAATAGTTAACGACAAAGAAGGAAAGTTGAAGCTATACTAAATAGATTTATCAAAGACCGAAACAATCACGCTATTCTGAATAAATTCTGGAAAAACAAAAACATGACAAATTCATCAAAAATTTGAATTTACAATACTAATGTTAAATCTGTCCCACTATATAGATTTGAGACATGGCACTGCATAAAAAATAACCTGTCAAAACTTACATTAAACAGTTGAATTTATTAACAACTGTTTAAGAAGAATCTTGCGTATCAAGTGGTTCCATAAAATTTGCAATGCAGAAATCATTAGAAAATCAAAACAGAAAGCTATTGATCTAGAAATTAAAAATAACGTAAATGGAAATGGATTGGTCATGTTCTACGTAAACCTGAAAGAAAAATTAAAGTAAAACTAGTGTTTGATTAAAAGCCTCGGGGTATTAGAAAAAGAGGAAGACCTAAAAATACTTGGCATGGGACGATTTCATGGAATTGAAAACAATAGGAAAGACATAGAGGAAAAATATCTGGCCACAAACAGAGTGAGATGGAAAGATATGATAAAAGCCATATGCTCCGATTCTGAGTGAAGGGAAATATATATGTATGGATGTAAGAATTACGCTGTAATAATATTTTACGATAAAAATAGATATTACGGTAACATTTATTTTACGATAAAATTTATTTTGCGGTGAAATTTATTTTACAGTGAAATTTATTTTACGGTGAAATTTATTTTACAGTGCAATTTATTTTACGGTTAAATTTATTTTGCGGTAAAATAGATTTCACAGATAAAATTTATTTTACGGTAAAATAGATTTCACCCAAAGTGCTTAACGTAACTTGATTCCGAATTATTTACAGCGGGTCTGAGCTATGTTGTTACTTCAAATATTTTCCCTTCTTTTCAGGTGAATGAAACACAAATACTCACAGTGGAATATGACTGGGTTGCTGGTCGAGAAATACTATACAATAGTTCCAGAAGACCTTTTCTTGTCGTTCAGTATGATGGGTTTTCTAGACCAGTCCAGTGGTTACCAACTGATACGCGGCTACCTCTAAATCTAATGTACGAGAGATTAGGAAGATTATCTGGATGGCAACAAGGGAGCTTATCGGAAACCTATTCTTATGATCGAATGGGACATTTGACCGAAATAAAAAATCCAGATGTGTCTGCCATGAAGTTTTCCTACGATTTGAAAACCATGGTACTCTATGTCATAAATTATTCTACTTTTGAAATAATGCTCTCATATTTTTTTAACCTTACTGACATTCGAAAACCATTTAAGAACTAAAATTTGTTTTTTTTTTTTTCAATTTGAGTTTACCTTGTAAGTACTACTGATAAAATGCACATACACTAATACAAATACTAAGAAAAAAACGTCATAAAGTGACATTTGATTTAGCAGTTATGACTTAGAATAAATTTAATGAAATAGTAAAAGAAAATCTGTTTAGACTTCAGACAAGAATAATTAAAATTTACTCGCTTAAAACGATCAGATATAATGGTTTGGACAATGGGCAACTCCTTTGAGACTTACAAGGAATACGAATTGTTTGATGAATGTTAAGTTTCATATTTTATATCTTTTGTTACAATCCAGGTATTTAAAACGTAATATTATTTCTTATTAATTCCTTAAGCATTTAAATCGTAACATTTTTATTTTTTGTAAGACTTAGTTTATACCATTTAAACAAAATTAATGAATCAGGGCAGTAGGGTTATTACATTAAATTAGATTGTTAGAACATAAAGTAAGTTTAAAAAAATATACTTTGGTAGAAAGTATCGAGAATTTCGTTAGTTAGCGCCTAAACAGAAGTTTATACACGAAAGTTTCTAAAAAAAGTAAAAAATTAAGTTAGTTTTGTATTACAGGTGGAGTTTATAATTGCTTCTAAAAGCGCTAAATGGTGTAGTTTTATCTTAGGTACTATAAAATAACAGTATACGATAATTTATCTGATCCAAAAACACTAAATATGCCATAAATTTCTTTTGCATTCGCTTGCATTAATTTATTTCACAAATGCAGTTCTTAAAACAAAGCAAGAACTTTCACACAAAATAGAATTTTAATAAATCATTTATTGCTATATTAGCACGAATTTTTAAAAATACTAATAATATACTCTCATATTAAATATGTCGAAAAAGTATCTAATTGTCAATAAATTGTCAAAACTTTTTCTTGCATAAAAGTGTAAAAACTATAAATATATAAAACTTTTTAATGCTCTCAAATTTATTGAACTGAATAACTTACATTTACGTATGATTGAATTTTTTAAATCTTTTTTCTTCTTAGCCTGCTAAAATATCATTACCTAGTGGTCGCAAGTTTACATATCATTACGATGAAAATGGAGGTTTGAAATACGTCACAACACCAAAAGGAACTAGGCATACGTTTACTGCTTACGTCTCAATAGGCTTCTACAAGTTGCTTTACACTCCCCCAGGCAACACTGGATCATATGTTGTGCACTTTAATGACCAAAAACTTCCATTATTGAAAACATATCCCGGTGATCTTGGTCGAGCTTTATATTGTTATGATAATAGAATGATGCTTACGTCCATTGTTTATGGTGGTGGAAAAATTGAAAGAAATTACAGTGCTGCTGGATTCATCAACTATGAAGCTTGGAGAACCCAAGACGTTGATATCATCAGTGAATTCCAATATAAAGGTGAGTAAATAAATTACCTATTGGCTAAATGTGTGAAACAAGTTGAACATATGAAATAATACAGGTAGATTAATTTGTAAATTACAAAAGTAGCACTCAATGTTAAATATGTATGTATTTTTAATGCGTGACATATAAAATTATTCTTTTATGGATGAGATAAAAATCGAACCTACTTGTGTTTGAACCTAAGTTTATAGGTATCACCAGTCCCTCGTTTATATCTATGATTTCAGGCTTAAATTTTGTTTTATGCGCAGATCCTGAGAGAGTTTTATAAAGATCTCTAAAGCTACTTTTATAATTAATGTTTTCAATTTATGACTAAGGTTAAAGTTTGTATTTTTCATTTACACTATCTTTCATCAACTACCAATACATTATTTTCCATAAAACTTACTTTAAAAATTCAAATGCTTCATAAGCATGTTTTAAATTAAATAAGCGCGTGTTAATGTTGATAATAATCACACTCTTGAGAAAATATGCTCATGCTTAGCGCCTTTAAGCACAGATGCTGTCAAACATGCTTTGTTACCTGGTATATGTTTTGAAATTATTATTTTATTTTAAGTATATTTTTTATCATTCAAGCTTGATTTTTATCAAATGTTCATGTTTTGTTTTCTATTACATTCATTATAAAATTAGAAAAAAAGGTATTGTTAAAACTATCAGAGTATGGTGCAATCTATGGTGTTTCGGCCTCTATGAGAACTCCAAAAAGCTAAATAAAGGGCTTTGGTAATTATTTGGATAAAATTAACAATAAAATATGGTTTCATAATACCTAATGACATTAGGTAAATGTGGTAAAATTTATCATGATGCCTCAGAGCATAGCGTTAAAATAGTTTATTCGGTGAAATTCACTGTTTAGTCTTGCATTTTTTACAAAATGTGAGGTAATGAGAACTGCAATTTTGAGAATCAGGATTTACAGTATGCCGCTAGCATGTGATCGGAAAACTTACTGAATGAATGGGCTGTATGTTTTGATTTCATTGACCAGAATTATGGATGGGCTTATTTTACCAGAAATGGCATTACCATATAATACGGTAATTTACCAATTCTTTTTCACCGTGTAAAAAAACATGCAATATAAAAAAGTCAGAATATGTATTTAAATACATATTTTGTTGGACGTTCTTTGTAATTTAATTTGAAACAGAACATCCGTAACAAATTTAAATTTATTTTAAAACCTTTTTTAAACATATTTTATATTAATCCTGAGCTATAATGTGAAATTTAAATAATTTATTAGTTGTAAAAGACAATATGATAAAATAAGTTAAATGAGCTTATCCCATTTAGTTTCGTGACTTAGCTTAGTACGCCACACTTTCTGCCAGATTTTTTCTCTAATTTTATTATTTGTAACTGCAATAAATTTTTTCATGTACAAAACAAATTTATCTTACAAACAAATTGCTTAAATTTCCAGGTGCGTCCCTTGCAAGATGGCGAATGAAATTCAACAGTCCATTTCCTTTGACTAACGCCGTTTTTACATACACCTTTGATGGAATGCAGCGACTTGTCTTAATTGTTCCAAAAATAGGAAACATGCCATTACAGCCCCTAGAATTCTCCACTAATATGACAACTGGACGTAAAGAACAAATCGGACCTTTCCGTTGTTATGAACGATTCCACAATGAGTCAGTTGTGTCAGACGGAGTGGCTTCAATAACAAGACAAGTTGATCCTCTATATAGGCTGAAATTTCTATCTATAGTCATTAGCGACAAGGAAGTAAGTGGATTTATAGGAGATTCTCTCTTCTAAGTAGATCTGTATCAATATATCATGAAATACATTCTATTTATATTTGAATTATTGAACGTTTTTCTAAAGATCAAAAATATTGGTATATTCAAAATCTATGTAATATCTATATATTCAAAAATATCCATTCCAATGAAAATAAAGGTTCTTTCACAAGATGACATAATGAAAAAAAAATGTAGGGTTGCATTAACTTAAATATGAAAATTTAATCATTATGCCTTAGAAAAAGAGTTCATAGTAATTTTCATAGTTGAAGTAATATATATATATATATATATATAGTTCAAACTGTAGAGAAAACTAGTGAAAAATTACAGAACGAGGGGAAAATAATGATAAAAATAACAAAAAAATTTATTTTTAAAAATTTTATTTCAAACTTAGAAATATTTTTATAAGAACAGTTTATGAAAAGCAAATAAATTTTTTTATGGAAAAGTTATTTTAGTTTTATATATATATATATATGTATATATACTACTCGCCATTAAAATTGCTACACCAGGAAGGCGACACACCACGAACGTGTAATTTGCAGGACTGATAAAGCACGTTGTGGTATACAAATGATTAGCTTATCAGCTCATTCATGCAAAGCAGGCAGCGGTAGCGACACCTACAATGTGTATAAAAGAAGAGATTTGACAGTAAGTTTCTCATACAGGAATTGAATTTGAGTTTTTCTTGGGTAAAAAGTTTCTGTTATATCTCATGTAAGAAGGAGAAATGCCTTCCAGCACGTGTCTGAGTTTAATTGAGGTCGAATTGTGGCCTACTGGAAGTGCGGTTTATCATACCGAATTATTTCTGCTTTGTTGGTCGAGATCCCATAACTGTTAGCAGAATGTGGGATCGATGAGTTCATGACTGTCATATGAAGCGCCATGCAGGATCTCAGCGGCCCCCATCACTAACAGACGAGAAGACAGACATCTAATCCACATGGCCTTAAGGGATCGTACAGCTAAGTCACGAACCCTGAGTCAACAAATGGGGTCATTTGCAAGACAACAAGTGTCTGCACGAACAGTTCGACGACGTTTGCAGCAGGCATGAACTGTCAGCATGGTGACCATGGCTTCAGCTACCCTTGACGCTGCATCACAGGCAGGAGCGCTTCCAATGGTGTGATCAACGATGAACCTGGAGTCAGGAATGGAATGTCGTCGTCTTTTTAGACTAATCCAGGTTCGGTGTACAGCATCATGATGGCCGCATACGTGTTTGACAACATCGTGGAGAACCCCTAATGGTAGCTTGCATTCGACGTCATCATACTGGCACATCACCTGGAGTAACGGTATGGGGTGCCATTTGATACACGTTTGATCACCTCTTGTGCGTATTTCCGGTATTTTGAACAGCAGGCGTTACATTTCAGGAGTGTTAGGGCCAGTTGCTCTGCCATATCTGCGAGGCCAACATAACGCTACATTTCAGCAGTACAATGCACGACCGCATGTTGCCCGTACTGTCCTGACCTTTCTTGACACAGAACATGTTCGCCTGTTGCCCTGGCCAGCACATTCTCCAAATCTCTCACCATTTGAAAACTTCTGGTCAATGGTTGCCGAACGACTGGTACGCCACCAATCGCCAGTCACTACGGTCGATAAATTACGTCCTAATGTTGAAGTTGCATGGAATGCTGTACTGAGGCTGCTCTGAGTACTGATTCCTTAGGATCTTCCAACTATAATGTATGAGTCCAATAAATATCATTCTGTTATTTGCATTCCTTCCTGGTGTAGCAATTTTAATGGTCAGTAGTGTATATTTCCTGCGTATGTTCAAGTTTTAAATTTCGCTTTTTCCCATCTTATTTTAGCATTGTGTGAGAAAAACTTAGAAGTTCTATTTTCAATTTTTGAAAAAAAAGTCTACATTGAAAATTTTAAGTAAACTATTGAAAATCTTTAATTATATAAAACAGCTTTAAACTCTGTTTAGTTAAAAGAAAATTATATACTTCCAGTATATGCTGTAAAGAGTTAATTTTGTAGTTTCTCAACGGATATTTTTGAGGTTCAAGATAGAAACATTTTATATCATTGTTAGGCTAAGGAGAAGTGTTAATCACTGAGCAAGAGGTAAATGTAATAAAAATTGTCAGAAAATTACTTTGATTTTCTCGATCAATTTCACCTGAAAAGTATTAGGTAATGAAAAATTATTTAAATATAATTAAATTCTCAATTACCAAACATTTGGAATTTTGACTTTAGTTGTTCATTATTGAATAACAAATTTATGCATAATAGCATTGAAAATATTGCTGCACATATGGCTAAATATTGCTTACAGAATGTTCGATGTGCCTTAAAAGTTATTCAATCCAAAAAAAAAAAATTAATGAATGCAAGTTTTGCATCAAAAGTCCTTATAAATTTGGGAGTAAATTCACCAAAAATCATTAAATATGAATTTCATAATACGTCAAATGTTTTTAAAAAAGTGATATAATATGAAAAAGCTTTTTATTTTATCTTAAATTTCGTACCTCAATAAAGAAAGGCTTAAACTAGTTAAGGATATTTTCAAGTAAAGATTATACTAAAAGCTTAAATTTTAAGGTTATGATTTTAAATTTATAATTCAACAACCTTTTAAAAATAGACAGCAATGCATTTATTGATCATAGGAATTCCCGATTGATTACATATATTTATTTAAGGTGCAAAATTAAGATATGACGCTTAAAAATCATGTCAAAATAATTATGCAACTATTCATGGAAACTCATAACCACTGTTGTTCTTGTCATTCTTATCCCATTCGATAGACATCTAGATCAAGTCCATAAACCCATATGATTTTAAATTAACAAGAGCTCCTTCAAGAGAGTAGTTGACTCGTCTGTCTGGCAATTGATGCAGATCAAGATGTGAGCAGGAGTAGCTCGAGTCACATTGCATTTTGGGCAGGAAGGAAAGAAATTAATTCTGATACATGACGATGAGCTTGAAAGTATCTGCTACGGAACCTAGCACGAACCACTTGTGTGGATCTTCTGCTGGTCTTGATCAGATTAGTACCATGCCAGTTGAATTCATACCACTCAAGAACCATTCCACATTGAAGTTGATATTCATAGAAACCATTCTCCATAGGAGTTGAACAATTTTTGAGAAAATAATTCATCCATCACCAATAATATTTAAAATGTTCTCCTTTTGCCAGTTTACCCACAATTCAGGAACATTCACAGATTAAATAACGTTTCCTGACCTAAATAACACATGAAAAAACGTCCACATTCACGTCCACTGAAAATAAATCGTATTATTGGTGCACAAGTTACTCAAATGCTCGAAAATATTCCCACTTGATTTATCTCGATATTTTCACTATTCAGATAAATGCTGAATTGAACTTTTAATGGAGCCCAGAATCAAGATATCTGTATTTATACTCTGAGTGACACAATACTTCAATATTCACTCAATAGCTACATGAGTTCCGCCTGAAAAACGGAGCTGCAGTCAGGATTTTTCTTACAAATCCTAATGTCGCATTCACGATTGATAAACACTCTTAAAATAACACCAGAGAGTGCCATCACCCCAATGAGAAATACTAACTATGAATGCGTACAACTCATAGTTAATAACTCATAGTTTTTTTCCTTTAACAGGGCACAATTCAAGTCTTAACTTAAGCATTCTATTAATATGTTACGTATCTTTTCCTTGACTTCTTTTTTTTCAATCTGCGCATTGTAATAGAGGGCGTTGTTTTCTTTAGTTTCAAGTGCTTCCGTTTCATTCGGCTTGCTTATGAAATCGCCGTGTGACCAGGTTAAAGTGAGTTTTTATTTTCTGATGATTTTGTTTGAGTTTCTTTTCTAAATAGGTTCTATGTATTTCATGTTTTTTCCTAGACTTCTGTACGAAACCTTCGAGGTACTGAGGGAGTTACTTTAGGCATTTGCCTCTCCCTCAATAGAAAAGGTTTTGTTTTATGGCTACCGGGGCCGGTACCCCTGAAGACGTTGGCTTCGGTGGTCATATTTTTATTTTTTTTCCTCCGTTTCCTTTATTGCTACATTAATTTATTAAAACAAACCTTTAAATTAAATTTTAAAGAAATATCTTAAAAACTAAAGAAGAAAGATATTACGTGATTAAAACTTTATTCGCTTAAAAAATATACATGTTTCTAGAGCCCAAAAATAAGTGCATTCCTGCCTGGACAACCTTGAATATGGGCGCTTATTTTTGAGCGCTTGAAACGTGTCGAATGTTTTTTTTCCAATTTGTATATTTTTAAAAAGAATGTAGCTTTTAATTAAGTAAACTTCTATATATTTCTATAAAACTTAATTTTATGCATAATCAAGTCAAGGAAAATGTCTGGAATTAAAATCATTTTTTTAAATCAGTTTCAGCATTATTGAACTGGATTTGAAAATGAAATAATAAGTGAATAAATTAGAAATATTTATGATTAAAACCTTTAAGAAATACAACTATAAAATTTTTCGCTCATAAGCGAATTAATAATAGAACACCATTTTTTTTCCATAATAAGATCATAAAATTCGCTTCAAAAAGATGTTTAACTCGATTAAAAAATGAATTACAAAGTGTAATTCATTTTTTACATTTTTTACATATAATAATAGTTGCTCGCTAATGCTCTTTAATTTAATTACTCTTCTTTTTACATTTATTTATTAAGAGGTTATTTTACCATTCAAAATTTAATTAAATTGTATCTGCTTGCCTATTTACTTCGTTAATATTGTCGCGTAGATTTATTAAATCTGATTCAATACCTATAAAGAGGGTGAGAAATTATGAAAGAGAAAATCATTTCATAGGTTTGAAAATATATTTATTGTCTCTCTTTTAAGAAAATTGAATTCTTTGGGGAGTTTCAATGCGACGCAAACTCAATTAAAGAACGTTTTAATCGCAAGAATAAAGAGAGTTATAGAAACTAAATTATTTCCATCGGTGTAAATCTTGAAACATAAGATATTGACGGTTTCTTTTGAAAAAAAAATAATGAAATGTATTCTTCTTTATCTTAAGTAATATTATGCTTTTAAACGAGAGATTGTTGCTTTGAATCTTAGAAACTGTCTTCAGTGTAGGTGTGAAATTTTCGTTATACAAACAAATTTCATCTTAAATACTTTATTTAAATAAACTGTGAAACTTATTTTAACTTGGATATTGTAGGTACCTTCACTTTGGAAACACTTATTTTTGTTTTAGGAAACACTTATTCTGTTTTGTTTATTTCTTTTCTTTTTCTTTTAGTTTTGTTTACTATGCTTACTTTTCAATTCAATAATAATGCATCTTTTATTTATTGATATTTAAAATGCATTTCCGAAAGCAGCTCATGCAACTTAATGTTATTTTTTTTCATTTAAGGAACAAATGTAGTACATTTCTATAACTTCTGTAGATGTGCTAACTTCCACAATACTTTATAGTCTTGAAAACATTAAAAAAAGTACTATATTTCGTAGTGAAACTTAACTTTAAAATTATTAAAGGTAATTCGAGTTTAAATCAGTTAAAATGTTATCATCCAACAAAATATACACTGAAACATATTCCACATTCCTTCTTTATCAAACTTCTTTTTTTTTCAAAAGAAAAAAAAAACTTGAAAAAAATAAAAGAAGACATATAGATGAATTCAAAAAATATAAGTTATAATTCAAAGCAAATACCATGATTAAAGAAAAATGGTGATCAGCAAACACAAAAATTTAAAATAATTTATAGTATAGTATGATTATAAGATAATTTATAGTAGTATAATACTCAAAATCCTGTTCTCAAATGATTTAGGTAATAGTAATGTCAGAATTCCATGCCAGTTAAACTTCTTTGGCGATTAATAAAATTAGCTATGGCAACAAATATTTTAACATGACGCCAGAGAATTATTTTACTTAAAGTTTATTCTGTGGATTACTATAGAAGAGCCATCTATTACTCATTAAATCCTTATATGTTTCTATAATTAAAAGAAAAAAATTATATTTTGTTGCATAACAAAGTATTTACACTTTATGATAAATATTCAGATGAAACAAGAAAAAAATTATATTTATAATTTTTTTTAATTATAATTATAATAATTATTTTTTAATTTCAATAAAAATTTTTAATTATAATTTATAATTATGCAAAAATTATATTATATTTAAAAATTATATTAAACTATATTAATAAATCTATATTTTTCCATGAATTTAAAAAATAAGGGTATATGTATTTTAAAGTATTATATCAATCATGGAAACGAGATAAATATAAAGAGAAATTGTACTGTAAATCAATACGTCGTTAACGTTAGAAGCTAGAAATGGTTATTTTGCTTCAATTCACATTTTTTAAGTACCAATATAAAATATTGAATTTTTAATATAATTTAAATCCAACAAATAACCAGCAAAAATTACAGAAACTAAACAATAACAAAAGATCAAGATTTTTATTATTACAAGATAAGAACAAAAACACAAGTAGTTTCCAGCCACTGGAAGCTTTATACGTGATATATTATAATTTTTGTCCATTCCTTGAAAAAAAAAATTTTTTTTTTCGATTTGCGTCACTTTTATTAATTTTTTTTTTCACTATCAATATGAAAATTTAGTTTTCACAAAATTAACTTCGTAATTTTTTTCCAGGTATACAGGGTTGACATGCAATATGATAATCGAAACGCAGTTACTCAGTCCAAAATCTTCATGAAGCACCTTGGTGTTTCGAAAGTACGAGTACAAAATTATTCGTATGATGAAGATGGGCAATTGGTCGAAATGGTGGGAAGAGATCACTGGAAATTCCACTACGACCAGAACGGCAACATGGTCACAATGCAATACATGGGCAACAAAATCGATATTCTTCATGACAATGGTGATCGAATTGTCAGTTTTGGTGAAACTCCATACGTTCTGGATGGACGTGGATTCGTCACCCAAAGAGGGGAGGAGAGATTCGTCTACAATACCAAAAGACAACTGACACGTGCCTTTAGAATAGGAAGATATGACATAGACTATTATTATGACGGGCGTGGGAGGTTGTCCGTAAGAAAAGACAATGTTGGAAATGTCACTCAATTTTTTTATGCCCATCCAGAAGATCCGTACGCAGTGACGCATATTTATAACAATGCTGATGGCAGGACAATAACTTTAATGTACGATGACCGAAAGTATCCTATGTTTATACTTTTGAACAAAGAGAGCTTTTATATTGCAACAGACCATACTGGTAGCCCTCTATTGGTCTATGATGTCTATGGAGATGTTGTAAAAGAAATCCACCGTGGGCCATACGGTCATGTGCTATTTGATTCGAATCCTAATTTCTACCTTCCCGTTGACTTCCAAGGGGGTCTGTTAGACCCTATGACTGGGCTTATTCATTTTGGAGATAGAGTCTATGACTCGTTAGTAGGTCAATGGATGACTCCCGGTTGGAACGAGATACTGAAGTCCTTGTCAAACCCTAAACGCCTGCATTTATACAGATTCAATGAGAATGATCCAGTAAATATAAATCATGGATTGCAAAATAAATTAGGTGAGTTAATTTAAAATTATCCCTAGCAAAACAATTATTTCTATTTTCATCGTATCGTTGCGAACATATCATTTAGAAAAATGGTAAAGCTTAAGACATTGTATGAATCTCTTACAGTAAGCTCAAGTTATGTTTAGTGATTCTTTTCATAATTTCAGCACTATTAAAATTTTAAAATATGAAAAACGATTTAAAATAAATAATTTTTTTTTTTAATATTTTATTACGGTTCAGAAAACAATTGAGAAATATTGAAGTTTCAATCTCGGATATTAGAGGATTTTTTTTTTATTTTAAATACAAATCGTAATTTATGCTTATAGTATATTCTGCAAAAGTACTCCTTCAGTGTTTAAATGAATATATATGTATTTAAAATATAGATATGCAGTTAGGCAACCCTAATCTGATTCTGACTAGAAAGAAAAAGAATTAGGTGTACAGTCAAGAATCAATATAATAAAATGTTCTTATTATAATTTTTTATTATTTTGGTATGATATGTGAAATTTTACATCCATCAATAATGGTGGAAAAAAAGTAAAATCGTGTCAATATTTTTGCTTAAAATAGAAAAGATATTATTTATTTCCACTTTCACTGCTGGAATATAACTAGATGAGCTTACAAAATACTTATCGCAATATTGTATTGCTTTCAATATCTAAAGTATTAAAGTATCAGGTTTATTGCCTCATTAAAATTTTAATCATCCTATTAACATCATTCCATATTCTAAGGAAGTTTTTGAACTAATATCTAATAAAATTATCTACTTAAGGGTCGTCGAGTTAGAAGTTTGAAATCTTTTAATGAGGTAATTTTGTAGACAATAAAACGTCAGATAAGGCAGAATCAAGCTTTATTAACAATTTATATTAAGCCTGACATCGTGTGATTATTATATTAAATAGGGAGAGCCTGAACAAGACTGATCCGTTACGACTTTTTAAAACCATGTTCATAATTATCTATATAAAAAAGAAATTATTTTTATCATACTTGCATCATCATATCAAAAATAATTTTAAGCTTAATAATGGGTGAATTAATCTTCTAGGTAACTTATTGATTACAGAAAGGTATTCAAATCGTGTGATTGAAATTATTTTAAATAGCTAAACTAATTATTTGAACTTTATAATATTTTATCATAATTAAAGGGTAATAAATGCTATTTGAATGCCAGATACCATATTATTATTAATTTTAACTACAATTGATTCGCCTTATTGTGAATAAGGTAGGATAGTGTTAAGTGAAATAATAATTGGAATTGTTATCCATTAAGCAAAGCTCGGTGGTTTATATTATATGCTTTGATTCTCATAATCTAAAAGCTCATACAGTTGTATTCAGTATAAATGAGAATGTAGAATACTGCCTTTAGCTATGATTATGCTATATGGAAATTCATCAATATCAAATTTCTTAAGCAAATTATTCTTGAAACTAATTAAACCAAAAATCAATACAAACTAATAAATTCTCTCAAGTAGTATTGTTTTATTTTTTACAATATTTCAACGATAGTATCCACAAATTTATCATAACTTATAACTTGAAATTAAATGTAGTTATCAATTTAAAAATATCAAAATGCAGAATGAAACGTATGACAAAAGTAAAGGAAATAATAAAATTTTTAATTTTTAAATCTAAAATATAACTAAATTTAATTTATATATTCATTAATTAATCATACAATCAAAAAGTATTCTATGAAGCGTTAAAGTAATCAATACATATTTTTCGAATTCTTTTGATGTTTCGAGCATTCGATGCACTCGAAACCTTTAAAAATTGCTTTTGATTTTCTGATTTTTCTTCGTCCTTGACCAACAATTTTTTTTGTTACTTTTGTGTGATTCAAGTTAAATTCATACAAGCAACAACAAAGCGAAAAAAAAACTTTTAATGTTAAAAACTTTACAGTTTCTGCCTGTCTTCAAAACACTTCTCACACTAAGACTAATATAATTTTAAAATTTAGTTTTTTCCTCTAACTTTACTTCCCAGTGAAATTTATAATAACTAGCTGTATCATTCATCGCATTCCAAATATGCAACAAAATTATCTATTTTTATTTAGAACATTTAAATCTTTTTATAAATATGATTTCAATAGTTTCCTTATAAACGCATTTAATCTGAGCGTCTTTAATTTTTCAAAATAATTTCAGAAATTATGAATTCTGATAGTTTCAAAACATTCTCAATATTCAGAAATAAAAAAGAAGGAATTGTTTTTAAAATCTGGTAGGAAAAATGCAATTAAAATATGTTTCAAAATCTTTCTGGCTACTCCATGACACAAACCATTGAAACGTGAATGACCAAAATAAAAAAAATTTAAAAAATGAAAGGAATGTTTAAAAACTTTCATTTAGAACTTACTTTAGCTTCCTGGGATCAATTTCTACTTTTCAATTTTGCAAGAACAAGAGGATTCTTCCTTACTCTGAATTAAATCCTCGGTAATTCCTTTCTTGGCACCCTTATTTGCTCCTCCAAATCACTATCAAAGACAAAGGATATCGGCAGGTCCACTTTAAGGAAGACACGGGAACTTTTATAATTAGTTGCTGTTAACACTTCGAGAGAACTTTTTGTTTGATGTATGCATAGTAGTTTGAATTCTTCAGTTACCGTTCTGGATCTTCAAGTCGAAATTAGAAGATTCGCTTGAAAGCCATGCTAATTTAATTCTTCAAATTAAGAAAGAAGTTTGCTCTTTCGGTAAAGGCTTCCCCCTCTTTGTCTAAGATTCTACGAATTGATTCAAGTTCTGATTATCTTAAAGTATTATCGTCAAACACGGAAGAATTCTTGATTGAACTTTTGAATTTCAGGTAGACTACTTTATCTGCTTCTGACAGCGATCCAATAAAATCTTATTCCAATTTTAAAATCCGATTAGAGTGAAAGTTACTGATTTACGATAGGTTATAAAACGAAGGAGTTAGTGCATCATTGCTATTCTATATTATAACTCAGCTCATAATTTCGAATAAAAATGAAGAAATAAATGCATTGAACAAAAGAATTCAGAAAAAAAGATTAATTAGAAAACATTTCTAAAAGTAATATAATACATTTTATCTGTCTCAAATTAGTCATTTGTCATTCTTGCTAATCTTTATGTCTGCTTAAAAGGTTAAGTATGCTGAAATATAGTGTAATATTTAATAAGTGCGTTACCATTTTAATTTAAACAATTTAAGTTTAATAAAAACTAAATTACAGTTGAAAAATAATACTTTTTTTACCCTTTGTTTAGTTTTAATTTTATTTAATAACCATCGTTAAACTACCGACCCAAGTTCAAGTTAACGACTTCTATTATGCAACAACCAACCCAATCCAAAAGACAAGGCAACTCCTGAATAAGGCATTCGGACAAATTAGTCTTCGTGGAGGACTTTTTTTTTTAACTAAACCCCATTTGCGTTACATGGAGGGGAAAATCACGGAAACCTCAACGGTTAGTCTAACGGCAAGAGGACTCTAATACACTTTCTTTATTGTTTATACTGAGGAAATCTGACTTGGATGGCACCATTTTTTTAAAAATTTAAATCACTCAAAAACAAAGATGTTTACCCTAAATCGAAATTCCAATGCATAATACTTAACTTCCTTGATTGTAGAATTAATGGTATAATTCCTTGATGGTATAATTTTGTCAAGAAAAGCAATAAAAACTCAAAGATAATGCTAGTTATTTACAGGTGATTTGCATTTCAAATGTTACAGAATAGAATAAATATCTAGAATAGAATAAATAATTTAAGAAGTTAATGTGTTAAATTAAATAAAAATCATTGAAATTTTTTTATGAGTTTTCCTCCTTCGTCTATTCTTCTTCAACGGTTGAGTTCGTCGGCATTTAAAAGGGTTCTTAAGTATAAACTCTCATAGTCTCAGAACTGATTACCACTTGAAATAAATACAAGAATAGTTTGCAATATTTCCATGATTGTAATTATACAGCTAAGCCTAATCTGCAGTATCATAAAGGTTACATAAAGAATTCAATGTGGTAATGATTTTTTTTTTGTTACATTTTTACAATTTTATTGGAAAAAGAACTGCAGGAAAAAGCTTTCTTTAGAATACAGTTTATTTACAATTCCCTCTTTCACTAATCTTGATTTGAACGAAAAGCGTGACGCTTTCCGATATCAAACCATCCTAACTACTCAATACGAAAACAAGGAAAGAAAATGAAACGATAAAAAAAAGGGAAAAGAAACGATTGGTGTTGAATTTTTTTCCCTTTATTCAAACAAAAACCATTGCATCCTTTCAACTACATCCCTTTAACATCATCAAATGGGAGAAGTTGGCTTATATTTTTATGCTTCAATCTCAGTATAGGTTTCCAATAATGTTCACAAACTCACAAAATCCTTGATGATATCTGTTATAACCTTCCCGCTTGCAATTGTAGCATGTGTTATCAAATATACTTTTAAAACAAAATAAAATGCGTTTGTCATTTTAACCGAACTTTTTACTTATTGATAGTTTTTATTTTAAAAGAAACATGAATCCTGAAAAAATAAAAAATAAAAATTTCTATACATATTTTTAAAAAGTTTTGTTTTCAAAAAGTACGAAAAATTTTATTATGAAAAAAACTAATCATTGAAAAAACAAAATTTTAAACCGTTTTGTGAAAAAGCAAGAAGACAATTTAAAAAGCTTGAACACGAACGAAAGTAGAGTATTTATTTTCAACCATTGCTTGAGTGTAATGTGTAAACAATTAAACGAACAAATAGAATTCGAGTTGAAGAAAAAAAGTTAAAATTTTGAATGACAACAACAATATAACTTGGGAAATTATAACTTTAAAAAAATCAGGAGTTTTCGAGTAAAGCATATCAGTATTTAAACAAACTGAAAATTGGTAAGATATGCATATAACAAACTATATTAGTCAGTAGAATGTCATGATTGCCAAGTTAAAATCAGGTGGCAATTAATTCCCTCACTAAATTCACTCAGTTGTCTAGACTTCTGCTACGAAATTCATTATGTAATAAGAAAAATGTAAATTGCATTCAAGTATCATTACCATTTTACCGTTGTTAATATATTTATTTTTTAATTTTACTGATACTATTCAAATAGTATTTTATTTTTACCATTTAAATGGCATTTTTAATGATTCAAATATAATTTTATTCCCCGTCTTTTTTCTAAGCAAAGCTTTCATCATATTCAGACACAATTATTTGCTAAAAGTTTCGTAATTTCTACTTTTTGTAAATTAACATGTAATTTATAAACTTTGCATTCGTATATTTCTAGCTGTGAAAATGTAGCTAAGTAATTTAAAAAAAAAAACTAATTCACTTCAACAATAGAATATAACTAAGTATCTTTATATTTTAGATCTGAAAGGATGGATTAGGTATCAAGGAATCAATTTGGATACTTTAGATTTAGCTGCAAATGAGATTTACAATCGATCTCCATATGATTTAAGTAGCATCGATTTTGAACCTTTACATTTGGATTTGCCAACAGTACCTCTGATATCTGGCCTGACATGTTCTGTTCAGCAGAAACTTCTGAAGTTTGCAAGACTGACTAGTGTCCAAAAATCGAAAGTAAAAACAGAACAACTTTTCGACCCATCACTTCCGAAAATCAGCACTCTGAATGTACCATTTGGAAAAGGTATTACAGTGTCTAACGTGAATGGCAGAGCTGTTGTGAGAGCTTCTGCAAGAGCTGAAATAATCCGGAAGGATGTATTTTCGGCTGTTTTTAACAATTGCCATATTTTAGATCTTCATTTATCGTTCCATGGTCAAGATGTGTTCTATTTAGTGAAAGACAACACTAGAAGGGTGGGGGATGACTTGAATCAATTGCAGAGGTTAGGTAACTCCGCTGTCAATACCACGGTGCATGAAAGTAAATTAGAAGAAGGGGAGGGCCATGCGGCTTCTAATCAGCAACACCAAGTAGATGTTCGAATACACTCCAATCACGCTATTCTTAATATTAGATATGGGACAACAGCGGAAAAAGAACGCCAAAGATTATTGAGGCATGCAAAGAGACAAGCTGTTTCACAAAGATGGTCGCAAGAAAGAGATATAATTTCCTCAAACCAAAGAGGTCCCTTAAAATGGACAGAACGAGAGAAAGAACAAATACTAAGTACTGGTTTTGCAAATGGTTATAGGGGCGAATACTACCACGATGTTAATTTGTATCCAGAATTAGCAGACGATCCATCAAATGTTGTTTTTCATAAAAATAATGAGAAGCACAGAAAGAGGTGATTGTCAGCAAATAATGTTTGATTTGTGAGATTAAATACAGAATCAATTCTGAATATTATTTCGTACCATTTGAGTACGACTGCCTGGAATTATCAGAACAGCGTTTTAAGTCTTTCATCCGCGTTGGAAAAAAAAGTTCTGAAGCAAAAAGATCAAGATATTATAGGTGCCAAGTTGTTGGAAGATTGAGTATTTTCTATGTAATCAACTCAGGATTGTATGGTATTACAGTGGAAATTTTAAATGATTTACAGTGTACGGTTTCTTTTTTCTTCCACATTTAATTTTCACTATTGATTTGTATGGATAGAAGATTGTAATGCAAATAATTTGTATCTCTATCCAACTTGTGATAGTATGATATAAACATGATGCGCATAGTGCTTTAAGAAAGAGTGAGCTCTCTGATTTGTATTACTGAGGCCTATTTAAAACAGTAAATAAATTGGTTGTATTATGTAATATTTAGGAAAAATGTGTACATATCCTACGAACTATGGAAAAAAAACATTTAAATTAACTTTTTAAACTAAATAATTTTTAATATTTTCGTTTCGTGTTTGCAGAAATAAAATTTAATAAATATATATATATTCATGGAACTTGCATCGTACGAGAAAATCAAATACTCGTATGCTTGTATCGTGAAAAAAAAAGTGAATTACAATTTTTTATAAAAGTTGTACAGATTAAGGTATTCTTTATATGTATGATGAAAAATTTGAATTATGTAAGTACTTATTGCTGAGCTTGTGTGTGTACGTGTCTTCATATCGAACTAATAACAACTATTCTTTCTTTCTTCTTTAATTATACTTAAAGTCTTTCTATGCTAAAAAAGTTTAATTGAAACTTCGCATGTTAATTTGATTACTGAATAACAACATTTTAGTTGTTACAACTCATATGAATCTTTTCTATGGTGTATTGAATCTTATGCAATTTCAAAAGTATTGATAATTCAATGTTTATTTAAGCAGCTTTTATTAATAAATGAGGAGGAAGCTGTATTTTGTAAATGCAGAATGGATTATTGCAAAAAATTGCAAAATTATAATCTCTTGGCATTTTTCATTTAACCTTTTTAATGTGCAGTACACAAAGCAAAAAACGGACCACTCTGAATAACTTTTGATCTTTCGATCAGATCTTCATGTTCTATGAATTAATTCAAAAGGTTCGATGAGGTGACCTCAAATATGCTAACTAATAAGTGCAAACTCAACAAGATACTTTATCTGAATAAATATACCTTTCCTAAGACCGGTTCGGTTTTTTGATTCCCAAAATATAGGGTGTAGGCGCAATCTGAAAAATAAGGTTCCAATAGTTTGGTCAGGGGAGAAGTTCAAAGTTTAGACCCCTTAAAGTTAATTTTACTAAATGCGTATTTTGCCATATCTCGAAAACTTTTTAAGCGAATTAAAAGATTCGCTCAAACTTTGTATTTTGTGAATGTAAAATTACATTTTTTGAAACGATTCAAAAAAAATTTTACCTTAAAATGTCATCTCTTTTCGACTATTATTTGTCTGATTTCGTAACTGACAACATCATCTGCACTAACTAATTAGCATATTTGAGATCATCCCTTAATTCTTTTAAGATTGAGTCCTAAACGTGAAGATCCAATCGTTAGACACTGTGGTCCGTTTTTTATTTAGCGCACTGTGCAGCGTAAAGTTGTTTATAGATCCTTTTTAAAAGATGATTGACTATAGAATCCATACAGAAATTTATCTTTTTAAATACAAAATATCTTTTTAATTACTGACACATATGTTGGTGTAAGATGTTTTTAAAGTATTAATTTACAAATAATATGTCATGAGAATTTTTAAAGTGCGTATTGCTTATAGTTGTGTACGTGATTCTGTGCAAGATATTTCATCCTGTCTGTATATTTATTACTTGGAGAATTTAAAAAAAATATTATTATTATTATTATATTATTGTTTCATATTTGACCGGCATAATATGCATTTTTTTATTTTACTTTTTGGAATAAGCAATAAACAAAATGTTTGCCTGAACGAAATAAATTTTTCATCTGAAATGTATGACATTAGTGATAAGATTGACACTTTGATAACGAAATTATCTGTGTTTCGAGAAAAACAAACACTATTTCAATTAATGAAAAATCTAAAATAAAATTAATCACTTGTGAATGATTCAACTGAATCAACACTTTTTGTTTTTTAATTTATTTGAAAATTCCTTAAACTTTTTGTTGAATTTGTGTCTTTAAGTTTGGAAATATTTATCGACGAATTTATGTAATAAAATATTTTTTATCACTATGAGTTTGTATTTTTTTAATTTAAATATTCTTTTAATTTAAATATTTCAGTTATACTATTCTAGTGTTCTAGTGATGTTTATTACGCTTATTATATAATTTCCTGACAGTTTCGTTCTTTAAAGTCTTTTTTTTCGAAGGTTCCGTCGCAACATGAAAAGATGCTTTTTTGCGCATAATGTGCTACGTTTATAAACTGCTGTTAGTTTGCAACAATTACTCATGACTGTTAGCCTATCTATGTCTGCACTTATTTTGAAAATGGCACAAAACGTCAATATGGAGAAAAGCCTCAGTTTTGTGAAAATGAAAAGCATTTGTGGTCCATTTTTTTTAGTATTTAAAAATTTACTCCTTTGCTGCATTACTTGGGCTCATAAAAATTTGCAAAAATGAGAATAAGGCACTGATTTTGATAAGGTCGCCAAATTGGCAATTTTTAAAAAAAATTAATAACTTTTAAAATAGTTAAAATATTTTTCTGTTCTAAAGCCCAGATAATTCTTTAGGGTAAGATTATATATATAGTTTAAAATCATCGCATTGCTTCGAGTGCAAGGCACTGAATCTANAATTAAACATATATATATATATATATATATAGCTTCAAAAAACAGCGTTAAATTAACTGACATAACTATACTAAGATTAGTAACAGTTATGTCCTACAATTACTTCTGTAGGACGTAACTCCACAATCTAGCATCTATACACGACATACTTCGTCTTGCGTCTCGTCAAGAAAATATTACTTTCACCCTATGTAGATGTGTGGGACAGCTGTTGAAAATCATTTAAATGTCAATGTAATTCACAAATATCAACTGAATTCATTTTAAATGTATGGAACGGAATTGCAACACATCGTTTCAAAATTCATTATTATGAAATCCATTTAACCAACGCAATAAGCTCCTCCATTAGCTGTTAGATGCAACAAGAAAGGACAATGGGCAATGCAGACTGATGAAAAAATTATAATGTAATGCACTAGAATGCACGAGAGTATGAATAAATGCATTCTGAACATGTCAAAAATGTAGATGCATTATACTACAATAAGTTGCTTCAATATCAAACATGATTAATAGCGACAATTTAGAAGTATTTTAATGCATACCTACAGAAATGTCATTCCATAAAGTAATAACTTTGTTTATGTAATTGTATTGCTAGAGCTTGGAAGATATTAACTAATTGTGTTCTATAATTTATAAAAACTAGCAATTAACAAAAATTTTTTTTAAGGAAGTTGAGTTAAAGGAGACACAGAAGAACACACACACAGAATATTAATCAATACTGTTTGCTCCAATTAAATTCTGGCAAATAGTGAAGCTAATGAAATTACTGAGTGCAAAATTGGTTAACAAATAAGTAAAGAAAAATAAATAAACTTTAATTGATTTGATAACAGTTTTAAGGAAATAAACGAAGATAAATCTACTGTATAAAAGCAGTTTTTTAAAATAACGTATTACTCATCTGCTTATTTGTTTGCGTCATCTAACAGTAATTAACGTTTTATTTTCTCCAATACCCACTCGATTGACCCTCGTCATTCACGAATAAGTAGGTCAGATTTTCTGGCCACTTTTTCAGGGGCACCTTATTAGGTGCACCAGCATTTTTTCCACAGTAAGAAAAGACAGTACAGAGAATGAAAGTACTTCCATGCCTTTTCCCGGATTCGAAACCAGGACCTTTCTGATTTGAGGTAAGCTCCCTGACCACAACACAGTCTGGTTGACTGATTTCTTAACTATTATTATGTTTTTTTGCATCATTAAAACAATTTATGATTATCATCAGTATTCTATTGTCCTAATTATTAAGAAGTAGTTCTTTCTCCCCTTCCCACTGATATTGACGAAAGTAATTAGCTGTTTTAATCTCAATTTTTTTCAGTGAATGCACCATTATGTTGAAAAATTTTAGACCTGACACCTTTTGAGGCTAAATATATTCTCGAACTCGAAGGTGATTCCAATTTTCTCTCGTCGCTCCCCGCGCTCTGGAAACCCTGATGTTTATCACTTTTCAATAATTTCAGCTTAAATTGGGAGGAAAGAAAAATTTTAATTTCAGTCAGTTATTTCTTCTGCAGTGACAAACATTTCTCTGAAAAAAATGGTTGAATATTCATTTATTTCATTGCTATTTTACCGTATTCAACCAAAATTTGCAAATGACCATACAGAAGTCATACTCAAATTGTTAACAGTGAGAAAAATCTTTATTGAATATTTTCAACTAATACCGTTCAGCAACCAGAATTTTATCCGCACGAGCAAAGCCCACAGGCAATGAAATCCAGCAATTGTTTTTGAACGCTGGCAGCTATGTCTTTTGAGATGAAGATTACGAATTTCTTGTCGGATGCATAACGCAACAACGGATGTATAACATTCCTATGGTTATAAGTTTGCAGTTGTAACTATAAGTAGTTTACCTTACAAGCTACTTAGTTTCCAAAAGCTGGGTACAAACTTCACTAATGGGCATATAAGCCTATCTCATGATCAACTGAGTGGGAGATTGAATTCCAGCATTAACACCATAATATTTACTAAATTGCTTCAACCTATTAGGGGTTCTCAGTGTTCTGCACTCATCAGTTGATAAACCTACACTATTCGAAAAGGAAACTCTTATTCACAGGTTACTGCAATGCCACAGAGATGCTTAAGACAGACAAAGCCTTATATTAGCCATTTCTCGGGATTGTTCCGTCACCATTTCTCATGTATTAGAATTTTCTTTACCTTTATAGCCCTTTAAAATTCAATGATTAAAATAAGAATTTCTCTAATTGGAAACATCACTAAGTTCTTAAAAGAAGATTTTGAAGATTTACTAGTCCTTCTGACCTTTTCTCCCTCACCGTTTTAAGTTGTATTTAAACATTTTAACTAATATATATATATANTATATAAAAGAAAAGAAAAGTATAAAAATTTTAAAAAATCACTACTGTAATGATATATTTTGCTTTGGCCATATTGATGTAATATTAGAAAGCACTCTTTTTTGCGGATATAATCGTGTGAGCTGATAAAACGATTATAAATTTTATTTTCCGGATTTTTTAAAATTTTTGTTCTTTTTTTTTATAAAAATATTTCTAAGTTTGAAATAAAATTTTTAAAAAATGAATTTTTTCAAATCAAATTGATGACCTTAAAATTATCGAAAAGTAAAACACCGGACGTTGCTAGAAAAACGGTATGGGTGGCGTAAAAAGGTGGCCATAATCGGATTTAAAAAGTAATTTTAAATAAGAATCAGTGGGAATAGTGAACGAACTATTTTTCAAGCAGTGTAGTGTAATTTATGAATGCTTTTATCTCGTTATTTTAGAGCTTTACATTAAAGATTACCCTAAAAACTGATGTGTACGTGAGGTAAAATGCGTTACGCTAAGTATGTATCGACTATAATTTCCCCTTTCCATTTGACTCTGAATAAATTTGTTAGCACTTACAGGACCTTAACGGTAAAATTAAAAGTAGTTCTTATGAAAATGAATTATTCGAGTTTTATTAAGTCATTTTTGCCCATTATCTTATCCTAGCCTATGATAACTCAATGAAATGTGGTAAAAAAGAATTAAAAAAATGTATAATAGGGATTAATAAAAATAAATGCGGCAACTTTAAGAGAATTTTTCGCAATGAGCAAATAAGAATCAACGTGTAATCAATTCGCAATGACCTAAAATTAAATTGTTTTGATGTTTCGTGTATATAAATTGTCTTAACAGTGTTTTACATACTGAAAATCTAAATTAGGGTATAAAACTAAAAGTTTTTATTTATAGTGCCATAGTACTGCAAAAATAAAAAAATACAATAAAGAAAATTAATGTAACTAACCCATTCGTTTTTTTTTCAAAATAAGAACTTCTTTGTTCTTTACTAAATGGTATTCATAAGTAAAGAAAAATATCAGTTTTTTTTATATCTCGCTTTGCTTTTAAAAATAAATATTCTAATTAAATATTCTAAGTTTTCTCTACTTAAGGATAATTAGTAGTTTGAAGCGAATCACATTTTTAGCAAGTAAGTATTTTCCTCTGGAAATGTGTTACAGTATTTTTCAGGTAAACTTTTTGTTTTGAATATAACTCAAAAGATATTCTTAGGAATATTGATAAATCTTGAAATATATTTTTTTAAATTTGGGACATAGCTTGAAATACGCTTTTCAGAAATAGGACATAGCTTGAAATTCGAGTTTCGCAAATAGGTCATAGCTTAAAATACATGTTTCTTAACTGGGACATAGATTGAAATGGGTGTTTGAAAAAGAAGAAAAAAAAAACCAGTCGCAAAATGCCATCTTAATAAAATAGCCAGAGCATTTCATTCTCTTTTTAAATATTTGTTATGACTATTGTATTTTGTAATGGTTATTGGTATCATAAAAATATAAATAAGTACAATAATCTACTCTTTACATTTCTTCTGTACTTTCGTAAACAAATAAACATAATGAAGCAAATAAACACATTCCAAAACATAGGATAACTTTTACATTTCCTAACGTTTTTCTTATGCCAGAGACTTTTGAATAGCAACGTTAACAAAATGTGCGTCATTGTTTCAATTATAACAAATACTGTGTCCCATTTAATAACGTGCATTTTGAACTTTTTTTCATTTTTTCAAATAAGAACTGAAATCTTGTATATTTTCTTAAATATAAATTTTAATCAAGGTCCATTCTCTCATACACGAATTTCATGTTTTGCCGATTTCCTAAAAAACGTATTGTGTGTTATGTTCGCATATGAGCTATATTAGAATTCAAAGCTTTCTTAAAATTTTATTATGAATTGCAACATGTATTTTCACAATTGCGGATTCCGATACATGTTCAAAATATACCTTTCACTTACGATTTGCCATATAAATTAAATTATTCATACAGTTGTAACAAAACGCTATGAATGTCACACGAAATTTTTATACACAAAATGTAACCTTTACAGCCGAATATTTTTTTAAAAATTACAAGCAGATAAAGCGTTTGTTAAAAAAATAAAGCATTTGAAAATAAAAAAAGAATATCAGTTTATTTCTATTTTCTGAAAATATGGCGATTAGATCAGTATTTTGTGCATTTTGAAATTACTAAGTTTTGAAATATCAATTACGTTAAAAAATTGAATCTCTCTGGGAGTAATTACACATTGAAGATGGGCCGTGCAGAGGAACAACTTTTCATGTTCTCGCGTAACCAAAAACAAAGTAAAGTACAAGGAAGACAGCGGATATACTTGTGAGAAATTATGGATTGAGGAGTAATTTTGAAAAATTAAAGCGGTTCTTGTCCAACAAGATTTTAAAGTTTGCTTTTTTTCGTCATCAAAAAGTGTTAATTTTTATTTAAAATTCTTATGAGATGTAAATAAATGTTTGCGACATTCGGATACACTTTTATTAGTATAATTTCAATCAAATTCTTGCTATTGAAAACTCTCAAACCTTAAAATTTGTTTTTCTCTGAATCAGCTTTTATGGACATAAACCGTTTAATGAGTTTATTACGTAACTGATAGCTTTCAAAGAGATATTATTCCATAGAACATTTCTTGCTGTAACTCCAAAAGAGTTCCCAATTGATATAAATGATTTAATTTGAAATTACATACGAGAGTTTTGATAAAAAAAGAAAAATTTCATTAAATGGGATTTGAAATGCTTTATACCTAAAAGGTTTGTCAGAAGTAAATGTATTCCCCTAGAGACAAGGAGAAACTAGATCCGATTTCAAATTTAGTGGAAAATGCATTTCTGTTTCAGCCTCCTCACTCAAAATATTCAATTTTAGCAGTACTGAGGGATTTAGTTTCCAAAAATATATCAAAACAAACCAATAGGAAGAGAAAAAGTTCTCTTCATCCAAATAGAGTCCGACATATCAGCATAGTTGCATATTCTAAAAAACTTTTTGAACGGAAACTCAGCATTCTTGTCTATCGGATTTTGTTCGGTCAAATGCACTCCTCGAGCGGTAAAATCTGCCCTATGGCTCAAATTCTCAACGAACCTTAGATGAAAGAAATAAATGCCGTACTTTGAGACCGAACGTAGATACAAATCTCTTGAGACAAAGATTCTTCGCCTTACATAAAGTTTTTTGGATTCTTTGATAGACAGGGTCCATTTTATGTTGCTGTTCTTAGCACATTTTATGATTTGCATATGATGGCTTTCTCTCAAGACTAAGAATAAAAAATCTTCATGACTGTTAGGATTGATGTTGCGAAAATTTGATTTTTTGACATATTTCTGTCTTGTTCTGGTTTAAGATCGAATAAGACTTACAATTGATACTACTCATAACACTTTTGTCGTTTGTCTTTTTTCTATGATAAAAAAGCAGATTTGATTATAAATATAGTTTTCGTTTCAATTATTCTTTTAGTTGAAGTGAAAACTTACTAATAAATTATTACACTGGGGAACTTTTTTTTTTTGTTTTCCGATACGTAAGACTTTTTAACAGATATTATATACTTCCGTATCCCTGATTTAAAATCTGCTATCGGTTTCTCTCTCCAAGCTTCAGTTTATTTAAGACGTTATAGAAAACATTTAAAAACTTGATCTATAACAGGAAGTCGCATAAGTGTAGCAAACTTCTAGGGGAGTTAGGGTGCATCATCAAGACATATATGGGTGGGACAGGGGCGTACGCAAGGGGGGGGGGTTAGGGGNTGGTAAATAATTCAATCTAGAAAATGGTAGAAAACTAAATGATTAAATTATCTTTCGAAAGTGTTTATTAAAATAAGTATAATAAAGAACTAACATATTCTAGCAATAAGTGCCAAGTAAATTTTAGATTGGTTTCTCTCTCCAAGCTTCAGTTTATTTAAAGACGTTATAGAAAACATTAAAAAACTTGATCTATAACCGGAAGTCGCATAAGTGTCGCAAACTTCTAGGGGAGTTAGGGTGCATCATCAAGACATATATGGGTGGGAAATAATTCAATATAGAAAATGGTAGAAAACTAAATGATTAAATTATCTTTCGAAAGTGTTTATTAAAATAAGTCAATCACTACTTTTTTTCCTTTGTTATTCAAATCGTACAGAAACTTAAGATTTGTCTTATTGACAGTATTCATTTTTAGTACCAGAAGCAAAAGTAACCTTACCAGCCAGTATCCAAAGTAGAACTAACGGATCTCTGAAATTACATTTAAAAACAACGCTAAATTCTTAACCAATCAGAATCACGATTAAAATCTAAACCAATCAGAATAACGATTGGTTTTCAACATCGCCCAGCTTGGCGATCAACCTCGATCACAACTTGGCGGGGGCACCCTCAAATATAGTCTACCCCAAAAACGAATTAATTTTTTATGATATCAATTTCTATTTCTATATAATTTTTTATGGTATCAATTTCTATTTCTACATTGCTACAAAAATTATCGTCTTCGCTTAAGAAAAAAAANGTTTGGATATTACAGTATAAATCAATAAATTTTTAGCGTGTTTGTATACTGGTTTAATTCCCTATTTGTTGGTAAGTCATTTTTTAGTTAAATTCATTGGTTTTCTATGGAATATTCACATTTATATGGTTATTATTTAGGTAGCTGTTACAGTATGAGTAGTTTTTTCTGGCTTGATTTATTCCTACTTTTTAATAAAAATAAAATATTTTACCTCTTATTATAAAAAAAATTATATTCTTAAACTTAAAAAATAAAAACAAAATTTAACTAAACAATGTTGTCGAAATAAAAAGTCAAAATTGTCTAGCTGTCTAAATTAGGGAAGTAATAGTGCTTTATTACATACTCGAATTTCTGAAAATTATGAACCCCCCCCCCTTGAAAAAATTCTGCGTACGCCACTGGGGTGGGAAATAATTCAATCTAGAAAATGGTAGAAAACTAAATGATTAAATTATTTTTCGAAAGTGTTTATTAAAATAAGTATAATAAAGAACTCACATATTCTAGCAATAAGTGCCAAGTAAATTTTAGATTAACATTGCTATGTGGCACAAAATTCCAGGATCGATCACCGGCCCTTCCAGAACCGGAATCCGTTTTTTAAACCACTGGGTTGCCAAGACACTTCGTATATCATTCGGTAAAAAATAGCCTTTCTTATATACTGTGTTTTATTGATAATAATATGACATCTCATTATAGTTTTAGAAATCAAATAATAAGTTAAACAACAGTTATTTAGTTTTTATTAATTGCATTTAATATGTATTGCATTTCTCATTACTGCAATATGAATTAGTATTAAGAAAATGTCTGTGCTTGCCAATTCGAAATAAGTTTATAAAGAAGTATGGGAAGCAAAACTTTTAAAAAAACGTACTATAACGTGTGCTTAATCATATATATTTGGGTTTGTTACAAAAAGTAGTTTTGACCGTATATTTTATAAATTATGCATACTTTATTGGAAACAACCACTTTTTATTATAAATAATTTAGCGATAAGATTACTAATTAGCTTTATTAACTATTACAGACGATTTCACAAAAAATTGTCTGATCCTATTAATAAATTTTGTATTAAAATATCTTTACCAAGATTGCTTCAATGAAAATTCTTGTTTTTTAGGTTCAATTAGTGCTGCGTTCATGTTTATTAATGTACCTTAAGACATTAAAGTTCAAATGTTAATCATTAGTATCATATTAACATTTTTATGAAAAATAATTGATGGTCTATTTTATTATACATAAAACACACTTTTTTCAATATAAATATTTATAAAATAAGTAAAAGGAACAGGAAATCGCCATTAAATAAAAATATAATATAAAAGAATGCTGAAATATAAAATTTAAAAATAAGTTTACTTTATATCATTAGATTGTTAATTTTTCTTTTTACATACTAATTACACTTGCATTTTTTGTATTAAAGCAAAAAAGTTTTTTGTGTTTGAAATATTTTTTTTTCCTTTTCGCCTTTATAATCTTAACATGTCATTTTTAAAATATTAAGAGACTTATTAAGGCACTTGCTTTTCTGAACGATAATTTTATTTACTTAAATTTCACAATGTAAATGTAACTTTGAAATAAAACTTCAGAGTTTTACAAGACTTTACTATAGAGAGACACAAATTCATTATTACAAATTAGAGCAACAGGAACTTAGTGCCAAAATATACATACTTTTTGATCAGGAAATATAAATACATATGTCAAAAAGTATTAGACTATATATCTGTGATAGTTTTCTTAGATAAGCATTTGAAATGCTGTTAAATTTTCTACAAAGGCTACATTTTCTTCCTTTTTCTCTCTTTATTTTATTTAACTATTTAAAATTTATTTCCTTTAATAAACTATAATATATTTTGCGTTTTTATTTTATTATTTAAATTCTCTAGTATTTAATTTTAAATTATTTGACACTTTAACTCGATTGTTCATTTTTATTTCCTTTTGGTTTTTATTTTTGCTTAGTTTACTGGTTGTTTCCTGGAAAAAGTTGGTTTTATTTGCTGAACAACGATTTACTAAATTGTCCACTTGATTATGTTTGTTTGAAACTTCTCTATTCAGTTACTTTTATGCAAATATCCCCTCAACTTCTAATTTTTTCATATTTAATGACCATGGTAGTCCCTTATTCATTTGATTTGTCAAAAAAAAATTAGAAAGCTGCTATCAAATCACTTGAAGATGTCGTGAACAAGTAACTTAAAAGCCTTAAGAGGACCCTATGACATGGGTTAAGAGTTTCATTGCAAACTCTCTTTCACTACATGAGTAATTTTAAATTTTAAGTATGGAACAAGATATTCCACGTAAACTTAGAGTAAACCCTGATGTTTGAAATTTTGAAATGATTCTCAAAATATCGAACTTCAAACATATAATTTTAGAATTACTCAGGATTAAGCAATGGGGAAGTAATCCAGCCATAAAATTTGGTTACATGTTTGGTATATTGAGAGGATTTTTTCGACTTTTGAAACTTCATGACCAACTATAGATTTACCTGAACACACTTTTCTTTAAACTATCAACAAAATTTCAATGGTGATAAAATAAAATTTACATTGAAAAGTTTCTTCTCTTAAGGAATCCTCTGAAGGAATACACTTGGCGTGAATAAGACAAGGGCAGAAGGAGAAAATGAAAATAACGAAATAAGCTGCGAATTAAATGGATAGATTTCTTAAAAAACTCGTCAACAAAACAAACATTTTGCTTTCCTTACACAAGAACTGATAAATGGTGAATATGCAACAAGCAACGTCAATATGTCGAAAAACCCCTTCAACA
Organism: Parasteatoda tepidariorum; assembly: GCF_043381705.1. Classification (NCBI taxonomy): domain Eukaryota; kingdom Metazoa; phylum Arthropoda; class Arachnida; order Araneae; family Theridiidae; genus Parasteatoda; species Parasteatoda tepidariorum. The sequence continues at coordinate 40,976,101 of NC_092207.1, read as the reverse complement.
AACTGGAACCTTTTTAATTCCTTACAAAGGAACTGATAAAAAGTTGAATATCTCAATAGAACCCATAAAGAATGAACAATTTTGCTTTCCTTACACAAGAACTGATAAATGGTTAAAAAGGCCGCAAGCAACGTCAATATGTCGAAAAACCCCTTCAACAAACTGGAATTTTTTGTATTCCTTACAAAGGAGCTGTAAAGGGTTGAATATCTCGATAGAACCCATGGAATCGAAAATTTTTGCTTCCCTTACACAAGAACTGATAAATGGTTAATATGCCGCAAGCATCGAAAAACCCCTTCCACAAACTGGAACCTTTTGCATTCCTTACAAAGGAACTGATGAAAGGTTGAATATCTCGATAGAACCCATAAAAAATGAAAATTTTTGCTTCCCTTACACAGGAACTGATAAATGGTTAATATGCCGCAAGCAACGTCAATATATCGAAAAACCCCACCAACTAACTATAAACGTTTGCATTCCATACAATGGAACTGTTAAATGATGAAAATGTTGAACAACCTCCACAACAGACTGCAATCTTTTGCATTCCTTACAAAGGAACTGATAAAAGGGTGAGTATGTTCAAAGAAATTATCAACAAACTGTAGTCTTTTGCATTCCTTACAAACGAACTAATAAATGGTGAAAATGTCGAAAGACTTCAACAACAAACCAGATCCTTTTTGCATTGCTCGCAAAGGAACTGCCTCATCAATAAACTGGAACCTTTTGCATTCCTTACAAGCTAACTGATATATGGTGAAAATGTCGAAAGCAAGGAGAGTTAAGCTATCAAGGTTATCCTCCGAGGAACTAATTAGTTCATGCAATCGTGCTACCAAGAGGAAGTGGTCACCAGACTGATTACCCTTTCACATGATTCACTTTTGAATTGCTCTATAACTTTCTTGAGCGCATTCTTGAATTGCACGTAGTGGTGATCTTAATTCTCAAGTTCATTCAACCGATTACTTGGTGGAGATATTTAAAGTGTCTTGTAGTTTATATTACGGATAAAATAATTATCGATTTGGACATTAAAGTTATCAAAAAAAGAGCTAAACGTTAAGCAATAATTGGATCCCCATATGGTTCTGCAGTTTCATGAGATGAAATGCCACATTATTTTTATACGAGCCCCGAGATATGTGTGGACGTGGAATTTCTGTCCTCAATCTACACTCATTACTTTACCTACCTTTACTAGAATGTCACAAAAATTTTTTAAACTACTACAAAACTATACCATGATTATGCGCAATAATTATTGTTTATTTGATAATGAGAATGGAGTAAGAAAAGAGCTATTTTGTCTGAAGAGAAAGTCATTTGAGAAACTTGAATGCTCCAAATGGACTGTATATCAGGCAGGAGTGTGATTTACCTGTGTGCGATCAACTTGTATGATCCTAATGTGGAAACCTGGGGTTGTAATGGAAAAGTAGACAGTACATCATGTGTTTCTGCATGGAAGGCAAAAATAGTGAGTTGGTGAAATATAATTGTAAAAGTCAAAAAGGTTTCACTAATATATACATAACTACTTTTTGAAATTGTACTGAACTGTGTAAAATCCTTTTAGGAAAAGAACTAAACCCAATTATCTCAACCGCACACTGCTACATACACAAACTACTTAATATAAAAAGATTCTTTAGCGGATATGTACACAATATTTTAATGACTGACAAAATATAGTGTCTATCTTTTTCAGATAAATGTGTTCATTTTTTATTTGTAATAACATCCACTGTCAAATTTATGAAAACCATTTCGATCCAGACTACTTCAAAATTGTATTGTATTGTAAAATTTACGATTTTTAATTGGCAGCTGGGTAAATTGCCCACAAAGTTGTAAAATTTATAAAGAAATTCAATAGTCTCAAAAGTTTTTGACCATAGAAGAATAAATTTTCTCCGTAAAAACTACGAAGAATATTCTTAATCAGACGGGTTTTTCACAATAATAAAATAAGTTTTTTTAAACAAAATTAAATCCGTTGTCTCAACAGACTCTTACCATATGAGAAAAAGTTTTATCTGTGAATATTGCGAAATAAATCAGTACTCGCACCAAATGTGAATATTTTATGTCGGCAGATTTATTATCAACCACGCATGGCTATGATTTTCGCTGCTCTGTCCCCTGAGCCACTATGGCTAGAATATTTTTTTTATGATTAAATTGCGATAGGGAAAATTTCACTTCAATATTGTATCAGTTTGACAATGTAGCTGAATCGCAGTTTTATTTACATGATATTCAAAACCATAAAGCAATTGGTAAAAATTTAAAGCAATTATAGAAAAAAATCTCAAAATGATTGGAGAAAAGAAGGTATTAAACGGGCGCAAAACTGTATGAAAAAAACTGGAATTTCAACTGATGTTTGCGACATTCCGTCAATTGGCGATTCTGAAGACAGCGATCGACGACCGTCATGCATCTGAAGTTGGGTCCTTAATGTACATCATTTACATAAGAGGTTACTTAGACCTCTTCTGGTGGTTGAGCGAAGACTGGCAGGAGGCTGAGCTGTCGTTATGTGCTTCAGCAGTACCGCATTTTACCACGTTCCTCTCACCGTTTATGCAACTATGACCAACGCTAAAATCTTTTAAAAAACTTAGTGTTCGTTTTGGGATTTTTGCGATGATTCTAGTCACCAACCTATTAATCTCAAATGTTCGTATATACATCCTTTTTTTTAATTTCACTGGTATTAACCTCCCTGATCGCCTGGGAAAAAGAGTGCTTCAGTTAAAAGTTTTCCTCTGGCGGATACGTTTCTTTCCAAAAGTGTTGGAATTACCAAATTTAGAATTTTCGGTAAGTGCAAACTTTGCATTGAGTTTGTTTGAACTCCTTCTTCACGATCATTTTGTATTTTAACTTCTTCATTTTCATCAACTCAACCTCTCCTAAAGTGTATTGGAACTACAAAAGTTCGTACTTTGATTTCGAGGAAATCTGCAAATTTTGCATCGATTTAGTTTAAAGGTTCTTCACCATGATCATCTTGTACCCTTAGTTCTCAATCATCATTCATCTCCCTCAATCTTTACAATCTTTACTTCTCAACTCAACTCATCACCCTCAACTGAGATACGAGACGGCATTTGAAGTCATTTGTTTGCCTGTGTTCTCCTGTGCCTTTACTATTACTAATTGACAGACAATACAGAATGTCTGGTGTATTAAACTGGCGAACCAAGATGTGGAGACGTGGAGATGTTTTGCACGGGTGTGTGTTAAACTGGAGATCCAAGGCTGGATACGGAAGAACTGTGATCGGCATTGGACTTCCTCTTTTTGGAGCTCTGGTTTCTTTGTATACTGTTTGTCCTATCTTAGAGTTGAATGACCGATGTTGTACTTCATGAGTTACCTATTAATACAGGCTTAGCGAGTTTCATCGAACGTGTTTACAGAATTAACTTATTGATTTCACTGTAAGAGATTGCATGCTTTCTGTTAGGACTTGAGTGTACACTGCTGGAAGTGCGTTACAGTGTTGGAGTTTCAGCATTTGTGTTCAGAGAATCAATGCCTGATATGTTTACTTGCTTTAATTTTATTTTGATGCCAGATTAATCAGAATTTTGTAAGAGAAAAGTGCTAAATTATCTATTATGAAGTACAATTGTTATTTAGTTTTATGAATCTAAGCTTTAAATTTAGTTGAAGAGAAAATTCTTTTTTCAGTTTTAGTAGTTGTGTATTTGCCATGAGGTTTAGTGATAACTGAACGTTTTTGAAAGCTATTTCGAAGTAAGATTGATGAAATATGTATGCTTAGATTTTACATTATGAAAAGTCAAGTTAGCATTCTAGAGTTCAATTGTAATTTTGTAGGATATGGAGGGAGATGATTTATATTTTAACTGCGATTTAAGAAGTTAAGATATTAAATATTGGAAAAAATAGTGGAAATACTAGTTGGTGTTACTAGTTTTTTTTTAAAAAATTACTTACCTTATTGTATACTGTAAAATATGAATTTTTAATGTTAAGTTTAATGATAAGTATAACAGCTGAAACTAAATTAGCATTTTTAAAATTAATAGGAATACTAGGATATGTAATTTTTAATAGTGTATTAATTGAGATTGCTGTGCTGACTGCGCGGTCGGGAAGCAGGCAACTAACAGTTAGGAGGAGTGTATAGTAAATGTAATTACTCTTGAAAAGTTAATTGTAGAGATTTTTTTAAAGTTAGTTTAACTTAAGGGAGTTAGAATGTTTTTGAGAGGAGAGGAGTTTTTTTTTCAGTACGTAATTGTTGAATTTTTGGTGTCTCCTCATATATGGAGTCTTAAGTTGGAGTTGGTCTCGTGATTTCTTTGTCAGCACTGGTTTGAGCGTTTTATTTGTTGGGCGTCTTCCTCAACGGTTTTAGGTTTTGGCTTGGATCCCAACTTGGGTTGACAGTTTTTGATATGATTGAGGTTTGTGGCGATATGTTAGAGTTTAATAGTAACATGAGAGAAGAGCTGAGATTAGGATTTCTCTCCTTATGTGTTCATCAGTTTTCTGATTGGATTTTTTACTACGGTTTTTGAAGTCTGGGATTTTAGTACTCATAGGTTACTTTAGTTAGGTCATAATTTATTAGGTGTTTGGGTCACTTATGTTTGTTACTTTCGAAGTCCTGATTTCGGATGATTTTTTTCCATTATATATTTTCTCAAATAGACAGTTTAGTGTATTTAGTTGATCTAGTTGCTTTACTCTCGTCAGTTATATGATACTTTTGCTGCATTTGTATTTCATGTGAGTATGCTTGCATTCCCCGGGACTGGGAATTTATCAGGCAACAAACTTTGGCCGACATAATTGCTGTTGGCATCAAGAGCTCCTTTTCATTTTTCAATGTAAATTTTTTAAATTAATATAGTGATTATCCGTTTGTAATTAGGGTAAAAAATAGTCATTTTGTCAACAGAACGGTTTTAAACCATTAAACTCAAGGGAATATTCCGAGAAAAAGAGTACTTTTTACAGTGTATATTCCACTTCAACAGTCAGGTTCAAATAAAACATAAGCAATTTATATCATGATAATCTTTCATAGAATTAAACATTTTTCATTTACGATATCATAATATAATTTATATAATCATTATTTAATTCTTCAAGGATATTTTAAGTCAATATTCTTATTTTATTTGAATTGGTGAACTTTATTAATAATAAGTGAAGTTGATTCACATTTGAAATTATTAATAGTATCAAAGACAAATTTTATTCAATGTACTTTTTCAAACAGTTAATTGGGAAATATTTTTTAATTGGTTCATGCATTCATGCACAAAAGCGCAATCTGGTACATAAAATTTTTTTGTAGTTTTATTCTCTGGTTCCAAATACCTTTATAAAGTGCTTGTAATTTTAAGAAATTTAGAATCCAAGGCATTGAAAATATCCTGCATTTCAAAATGCCTGCTTGCAACCTAAGTATTCCGATAGAGGAATCGGTTCCTTCTAAAAAGTGTTAAAAATTTTAAAACTTTTGTACATTGTGTTCACATTTTCATGTCAAGCGGCCCAACTGCTTAAGATATCAATTCCATAACTACTTAGATGTATTGTTTTATTTGCGGGAACTTTATACTGCATAAGTAGAATTTGTACACGGAAATAAGAGCGATAAGCTTATAAATTTTACTTCTTTCTTGCTGTTTCCATCCAAATATTAATTTCCTGCAAAGCACTTTATCTTCAAGGATGAAGATTACTTTTCCTAGCTCTCTATCACATTCCCTATTATCTTGTCTTATCGTTACATACTGCATTTATTTTTAAGTAAATTTTGTAAGCATTTTTCATCTTAAATAAAGCTAAGTATGCTTGTAACGCTTATAAGATAGCTAGGGATAAAGGGAAAAATTTATTCCCGACAGAAATTGAAATCGAAACAGTAAAAGGTTTTCATTTTTGAAATAGGATATTTGAGGGCTTAAAAATCTTCTTCAGCACACAATAAGTGCTAACATCTCATCGCATAGTCAAAAAGTAACAGTTCACTGTGTAGAGGATATATTAATGCGGGTGGTATGTAAGGCAGTTACGCAAAGAAAAGGGAGTAAAAAGTATCCACTGCTTCGTCAAAGATGGAAATGGCAAGTGTATAATACAAGATAAGCAAGTGGTATTTCAGAATTTTTTCACCTTATATTGCTGTCATTCGAAAATTAATTTCTTGTAAAACACTTCTTATTCAAATCTAGAGATTGCGTATTAATAAAATCTGCCAAATTGAATGATAACAGAAAATTTGAAGAGCCAAGAAAATTGGAGTCGGTATACATGCATTTGTTGTTTAATAATAGAAATAAAACATCAGGCTGATTTATTTTTAAATTTTCATTTTTATAGCTCTTTTTAATATAATATCCTGAGAAATGATTCGAAATTTCAGTTTATTTTCAAGTATTTATCGAAAACCTACTGAACTCTTTCTTTTTGAAAGACGTAAGAAATATGATTCACGTATTAAAGAAAATTCAATACTTACATTCAAAAGTTTTTTTGTCCGTACCTTTCTAGTTTTCTATCACCATATTTCATAACTTCATTTCCGACACTTACATACTGCATGTTTCCAAAGAAGTTTTGTAAAATATTTTCTGCCTAAAATGTTAAAAAAAAGTACGCTTGCAACACACATGATGTCAGGAAAGCAAGGGATAAAAAGAAACGTTTATTCCCTACAGAAATTGAAATCGAAACCGTCAGGGAATTTCATTTTCGAAATCGGATACTTAACGGTTCTAACGTGTTCTTTGGCGTACAATAGCTGCTAATGCCCCATCACATCGCCTGGATGTAACAATCCACAGTACTACGTTAAGGGAGTAAAAAGTAAGGCAGATACATAAAGGAAAGGGGGTCGAAAGTATCCACTTCCCCATCAGAGATAGAAAGAAGTATCAGATTCCTCTTCAAAAGATGGAAAAGCAGAGGAAGAAAGTCAAATAAACATTACTTATTCAGCTTTCGCTCAGTGGCAATCTTATGTTAGAATAAGATAGAAAAAAATAAATAAAAATGAGAGCTGGATGTAACGCCATTTCTTTTTTCTTAGAAGTTCCTTTCGTTGCTTTAGAAATCAAAGATTTATTCCGTTCCATCAAGAAGTCAATTTAAAATATAATTAGAACAGAAATAAGAAACTTCTTGTGAGGGTTTTGTTGCGAAGGGGTAATTTTAGTTAACAGGATACTTTTTCTTTGTCGATATTGAATTAGAATTACATTAATACCTTTATTAGTTGGAAATAGGATGTGGCTATAATACGAATAATAAAATATAAAGTTTAAAAAAAAAAAGAGTTCCTCAACCTTGGGATAAAATTTTCTGTTTCAATTTATTTGGAAATAACGAACTTCCCGCATGTTTATTTCCCTTTTTAAGTTTTTCTTTGATTTTAGCAGCTCGTTATTCATAAAATTAATCAATCTGCTTAGTTCTATTAAAATTTTTTTACTTTTAAAAATCAATTTATTTCGCTATCATTCTGTAAAGTAAAAACCTCTTTGTAATTAACGAGTGTATGCTTCTGCAGGAAATGAGTACTTTAAAATTGATGCATTACAGTTCAAGAGGGAGTGTTCTGTGATGTTTAGGTAATTTACCAAAACATCCGTTTGTTGGACAGATTTTTAAAAAAAATCAATACTGTCATAATACATATGAGTTTGATAAAACTCTTACATCTCATTAATTCAAGAAATTTTTCAATGATGGCTAAACAACGGATTTGTCTAACGGCTAATTTCCATGACCGCAGCACGCTTTTCACTGGCAATGTATTAAGAGTTAATGTTAAGATTTACTGTTTATGAACTGAAATTGTTTAATACAAATTCTCTTCTCCATAACTAAAGGCCTCATTTTTAAAAAAAAAATTACGCTACTAACTTTGAATAAGTTAAAATATTCATCATGTTCCTTTGTCGTATCTCCATGTGGTAACTAGTTCTTTAAACAGTTAGCTATTTATTTAAAAAATATGAGGAGATTTTTCACTTAACACTAATTTAGGAAGTACTTTTTCATTAAAAAGTCTACTTCTCAGAGAATGCTTTTTTTTTTTTTAATCAAACTCAACTTTATTGTTTGGGAAAGAAAATCGAAAGGAAAATGCTTAATAAAACTAAAGTAAAGAACTGCTCATAACAACCTTCATGAAATTTTTGACTCTTAATCAGAATTATTTTTATAACTGGCACACACGAATGTTTGTAATCAATCTGTTCCGCTACTTGAAGCTGTTGTTCAATCAACAATCAACTGTAGTTAATCGTTTAAAGGTTTATGTTTCCATTGACTTAATTGGATACCTGCAAGTGATGCCATTGGTGGTATATCATGGCGTTTGTCGATTCAGAAGCTAATCAGGTTCAACGTACACGACCGTGACGTAGCTTACAGGTACACACATGTTTAGGCACTAACTTATCACTTCTTCTATAGTTGCAAGTACCCGATTCATAATTTTTATGCGACATCATTATTTTTTATTTAATAATGATTCTTTTATCAATATTTACAAATTTCTCTCACAAAACTTAACAAAAACATAAAAATACTGAATCTTAAATAATAAAACAATAAAATAAAATTCATGATTTTTTTAAAACTTAGTGAACTGAATGTGGTTTGATCGTTCTACTTTAAAAGCACTAATCAAATTTTCAATTTCGAAATACATAATTTATATGCATTTTTATTTTGATGAAAAGGTGACAAAAATACTGTCGGTGTTGCGTTGGAAAATATTTAATATTAAAATGAAAAATTTGTTTTCAAAACATTTGAATTCTACACAAAATCATTTGTGACAAAAAGAGAAGGAAGGATTATCTCAACTGTTCTTAAGATGAAAATCTATTACACTTTTTTGTCGTTTTTCAAACAGATCTGACCCAATGGCCTAAATGTATTGTTGCGTATGCTCATACACGAATAAAAAACATTTCTGTCTCTAATCTTTTAATTGCGTTTAAAAAGTAAAGATGAAACAATTTGAAGCTTATTTGCTGACTAGCACCTTGAAAGAATATTCTACAACAATTTCAATATGTAACAACTTTTGTTGCTTTAAAAAATTTAGGACAGGCAGTTGTAACTAAAAATTGAACATTTTAATTAAAAAAACAAATTACATTTATTCATAAATATTGCTAGAACATAAAATCAAATAGGTATAGCAAATATAATTTTAGCATTTTTTTGTATATTCAAATAAATAATTAATATGGAAATAAAACTGTTGTCACAATTCGATGACTTTCAATTTGATGGGGGGAAAAGGGAGTAAAAAGTANGTTTAAAAAGTAAAGATGAAACAATTTGAAGCTTATTTGCTGACTAGCACCTTGAAAGAATATTCCACAACAATTTCAATATGTAACAACTTTTGTTGCTTTAAAAAATTTAGGACAGGCAGTTGTAACTAAAAATTGAACATTTTAATTAAAAAAACAAATTACATTTATTCATAAATATTGCTAGAACATAAAATCAAATAGGTATAGCAAATATAATTTTAGCATTTTTTTTTGTATATTTAAATAAATAATTAATATGGAAATAAAACTGTTGTCACAATTTGAAAACTTTCAATTTGATGGGGGGAAAAACGTACGTCGTGACTTGAATAAAGCCACAATTTTAACATTAACATTTTTTTCTTTACCTTTATTATTCTAAATCAAAAAGTATTTATATTTTCTGATTAATTTTAAGAACATAAAGATCAACCAAGCTATTTAATACATTAATTCAAATAAAGTATATAAAAAACAGATAAACTTAATTCAAAAAGTCAATGTTTTAAAACTGCAATGTCTTTATATAAATGCAAAAGATACTTTTTAGTAGCAACTTTAGCTTCAATTTTAATTTTTTTTTTCGTAAAATGATATTAGAAATGAAATTTAAGGGATTTAAATGCGTCGCCTACTATAATATTTCTAAGCTAATAAATTTATTTGAGAATATTTCTTACACCAATATAACTTCTCTCGAGCTGCGAACTCTGTTTCCATGTTTAATAAGAAAATTGATTACGCTTGAAATTAATCCGAAATGCAATTAATCTTTTAAGCTACTTAGATGTTACGAAGAGCTAATAAAGCAATTTTTCGAGTTTTGAGACTTACTTTGAATTTCTTTGACAAATATGATTACATGTTTTCTCAGTTCCTGAGTTGATTAAATAATTAAAATGCAGTTAAAACTGAAATTTATATAGAGTTGCAAAATGTGGGTTTGTGTCGTTAAATGTATAAATAATGATTTTTCCAAATTCATTTTGAAACTTTAATCAAGTCAGCTATTTGTTTTGAAAATTGCTGTGCTTAATTCACAATGCATATAGAAATAAGACTATTTAGTAAATTAGTATTTTAGTATGTGATCAAATATAAACTATATGCAAAATAAAATACGAAACCCTTAAATAACTTTTGATCGCGTGATCGGATTTTCATACACTGAAGTGCATTCTTAATAGCTCGAAGGCATAAGCTGACAATTTCTTATCAATTTGCGCACTCCATAACTAACATTACGAAATCAGACACAAAAATGTTCTTTCTCTAAATGAACATACCGTTTTTTGTTGGGGAAATAGAACCTTTGGTGGTTTGTTACACCATCTCTTAACTTAACCTTTGTCTTTTTCTGTATTGTACGATGATAAAACAAGTAAAAAAAGTTGTAAGTCACTTTATTTCTCATAACACATAGTATTTTTTTTCTTGTTTTTTCTTTCAGGAAGAGAATTTTTGATACAATATCTTCAGCTCAATTATTTTTTTTGTCCCATACAGCACACACCCATCCAGTGGACTTCCTCTAGGCCTCACCACGAGGTCACTGTGGTCGCACGATAAGGGTCCAGAAGACATCCATATGTGATCCAGGGAAGATACAGCAGAAGTCCAAAAACCGTCCATCAGACATCTACCATAGCTTTTACGTGGATGACATGTGGATGATTTGATCCATAGTTTATCCAGGCATGGATGTTTTCCTAGACAGTCACAGGAATCATTCCTGATTTTCTGCGAAACTTGTAACGAACATACACTTTGTATCTCGTTCATATGCATGAACGATATGCAATGGGCATGTTCGTTACAGAGTTCGTATACGAATACGAATATCCGAATTCTATTCATATATATATGTATACAATTCGTATATACGTATATAGTTCGTATAGACGAACACTGTAATTGAGTATTTCATATTTTTGACCTCAATAAACATAACAGTGTAAAAACCATTTTAGCATTTAATGAATTATCTAGACAACATTTAATAGAATTAGTAAATATATTAGTGAATAAATTAATGCGATCATATTTTTAGAAATAATCTATAGAAATAATCTATTAAAATTAAATTACAAATCAAAAGCCTACAAAAATTCCTGATTATATAACTACAATACAATAAAACTTTATACAGGGTAAAATATTTTATTATAAAAAATATACATTATTGACATGAAATTAGATTCGGTTTTCCTCATTATCATGGGGAGAAACATGGGTGCATACTTATCTCAGGTTACGCATGCATTATTGCAATCTTTTTGAAGAAGAATAAATAGTAGATCTCACACAAAAACTTTAATCGATAGCTCCTCTCTTCTAAATCTACTTTAAAGTCGGCTTATAGTTTTTTCGTAGCTATCTCTACATAGAGGATAACTTTTAATCAACTCCTCAGCTATGGGTCTTTTCATCATGGCTTGTGATGGATACAAAAAAACATTATAATTATCCAAATTGGCATCATTATAAATTCTTTAATAGTCCCCAAAAATATAATCAGCTTCTTATATATTTGCTAAAAACTGGATGTCTAATTTTAAAATAAGGTAACAACATATTTCTTGACGAAGCATTCTCACCAAATACAGAATCTCCTTCTCAAAACTTAAAATTTTTTAAAATATAGATAAGAGAACTGCCAAAAGATTTGAATCTTTAAGGCTAATGTTACACTTCGCGTATAGCATTACGTCCCAAGATTTTTTTTAAGTGAAAAAAAAAACACTTTTTGACACAGTTATAAAATTTGATTACAGATCCAAAAAATGAATTCTTAATAATTATTTATTACTTTTTAATATTTTTTAATAATCGTCGATAAAATTTGTAACGGTAAGGTACGCAAATTTTTAAAATTAGTTTGAAGAAAGTAATTTTAAATCACAAAATTCAAAATTTGAGCTCAATCTGCCTAATAGTTTCTGAATTATGCAACTTGAAGAGAGTCGTTTATTTGAAATTTGATTTTTCTAGAACAAAATTTAAAAATTTGTGTACCTTATAACTCTAAAATTTTGTCGGCCATTATTAGAGAAAAAAAATTAAAAAATAAAAAATAATTAAAAATTTTTTTTACGTAATGAACGAATTTTATAATTACATTATAAATGTTTAATTTCGCTTAAAAAGTCCTCGTGTTCTTTCGAATTACGCAAATTTAATAATTAACGTCAGGGGTATTAAATATTTTGCCCGCTTTCCTACAAACCCATAAATATTATTGGGACCATGTTTTCCAGATTGAGGCTACCACCAAATTTTGATATTTGAAACAATGAATCTATCAAAAAAGGTATGCTTATTTATATATAGTAAGATTTTGTCTTATTTTGTATCTTAAAATAACTTCGACAGTAATTAATTAGGTTATTTGAGATTGGGTTTTTAAACAATTCAGATCGAGTCTCGGTGCATTAACACCCCATCATTAGTTTGTTGGTTGGTTGGTTGGTTCTAATGCCACTTGTCGCACGGGCAAGCCTGCTTGGTGAAACCGAGAACAAAGGCAGAGAGTGCGATACTTGTTTTTCAGTGGCGCCAGCTATGACCAGGAATTCGACTTCTGCCACATCATACGTCACACCTGTTTATAAGGTGGACCCATTCATACATCCATTCATTCATCCACAGATCGTAATTTTGACCTGAATCAGAGAACGTTCGATCTCCAATCCAGTACCCCCAGAGGTCCTGATCTGTTATGGGAACATGGAGGACTTTGCGACTCGACAGAATTTTAACGTGCATCAGTCACCATTTACTACACGGGGAGTCTTCGGCCGGCTGGGTTCGAACCCACGAACTCTCAGACATGGGCCTACCGCCCTACCGACCAGGCTACCCCGGCCCAGATCAAAAGTTATTCAGGGTAGTTTATTTTTTTATTTTGCTCAAAGTACATGAATGTTTAATATTTTTTCGTCTTATCTGTCATCATAATTTTTATTTTCGTAAGCAATCTCGTTAAAGAAGAAAAAAATTACAATAAATGAAATAAAATATATTTTTTTATTCAAGTTTTTTTGCCAGTGTTTTCAGTCAATACCTAAAAATTCCGAAAAATGTTATTTTCAATAAACAAGTTTCTTTAAACTGTATGAATCTCATCCCCTTAACTATAACGCAATTCCGCGACTCTGCATATTTGCCTGCAGTCAACTTATGATAAAATGTTTACATTGCATTCAAAATTTTCCTAGAAAACGAAAATAAAATAAATCAAGTTGAGACGTCAAGCACTGTTTAATGCAAAATGCTGTCTAGACTGCTGAAGAGAAACGGAAACTGGCAAGGGTAAGAAAAAGTGTTAAAAATATATATTTCTATGATAAGTGTCAATCATAATTTCATTAGTTGTTAGATCTAAACAAGTAGGATTTGAAGATAATGTAGTTTAACTTCTTTTGAATTCATAACATGGCTATATTTTGAATTTTAAAATGTCTATAAGGAAAAGAAATGCCCGAAAAATGCATTTTTTGAAATGCATCTGATACACTGAAAAATTGTTTCATGAATCTGCAAAAATGGTGGCGACTACTTTATTACTACTACTCTGCAACTACTTAGTGAAACACCACTAAGTGTTCCACAACGCCAAAACCAAGAATACTTCCTGGAATAGCTAAATAACTAGAATATATTTTACACTGCTTGGTGTAAGGTATCAGATACTATGCTTCTTATTTCAGTAACACTAAAAATAAGTAAGATATGCACTGCAAAAAAAAAATATTTATCGAATTACAGTAAAAAGTACTAGCACTCAGTTTGCCTTTTTTATTGTTTCAATTGCCTTTTTAATCACTCGATTTGGTATTAACTTGAAATAACACGCAACTTTTAGAGTTTCTCAGTTTCATACTTGAATAGGTATTACACCAGTTTTCACAGTGTATATATTTTTCCTATTTTTGCTTCGTACAAAAGAGAATTAAATTTATTATTAAACTTTTTATAAATTTGATTATCCTTTTACATTGTCTTGTGATAGATATTTATTTAACTTTTTCAGCATAATCAAATTATTAAGTGAAACTTAGAATAAATTATGTTACCTAACAGGATGTGAATAGATTTCAATGCCAAGTAAAAATGGAGTTTTGTTTATCATTATAATTTCAATACAATTACAATAATTAGCGTTTATTAGGAACATCAACTAATTTCCATTTAAAGAATGCATTTCAATTCTAACCGATATACGTTTGGGTCTTCGCTTATAAATTAGTTGCTGCATTTTTTTAAAAATAAATTACTTTCAAAATCACAAATATACACACTCAATAGAAAATAATATTTTATGAATGAAAACTCATATCAATTTCAACTGACATATGTATGGAGTTTTGCCTACTATTGTATCGTTTTACTTTCAGTACTAGAACACACGGGGAAAATAATTCTTGTAGAATTGCCATACTGTATGGTAGTGACATTTCTGGTTAAAAAAATAATTTTGGTTTATAAAACCAAAATATACGGTAACTTAACCATTCATTTGGTAATTTTTCCATTAATATGTTAACTGCTTACCGGAAAAACTGGTTCTTAAAATTATGGTTCTCCCTATCATACATTTAGTAAATAATACGAAACTGAAAACTAAATTTAATCGTTTAAATTGTTTTTACACCATGCTCTAAAATATCATGATGAAAGTACCACATTTCACCACATCTACCAAATCTAACCACATGTTATAAAATTATATTTTATTGTTAATTTGCAAAAAACGTTATAAAAGTGCTTTAGTAAAAATTGTCAAGTTTCTTGAAGTTCCCACAGAGCCAGAAAAACCATAAATTCTACCTTATTCTGCTAGTTTTGATCATACTTTATGTTTTAGTGTGATTAGCATTTGCCAGAATTATCAAATTAATTTTCAATTTCAATTCCAATCAACATCAATATGAGTGTTTGTTTATTTCTATATCTTATTACTTCCAAAATCGAACAATGAGTGCAATTAGAAATACCAATTTAATTTTCATGGCTTTTGTTATCCTCGTTAATTTTCTTTTACTGAAAATATGCTTTAAGTAAGATTTGTTACTAAGAATAACAATTGCGACACTAGTCAGTAGATTTGCCTTAATTTATGAAGCACAGTCCAGCAGTTTTAAGAGGTTTTAATTAACTTTTGCACATTTTATTATATAAATGCAATTAGCAAGTTACATGTTTTAAGAAAGTCATAAAAATGTTGCCTTACAGCATATACATATAATAAGATAGTACCCTTGAGAATAATATAAATTGATATTTAAGATAGAAAGTTTTAGTTACAGCCACTTACTCTCTGTAAATATGTTTCATTTCTTAAGTAACACCAGAGTAACAATAGAAATAAAACATCCAGGAAAGAAAAGTACTAAAGAAAAAGTTATAAATTAATCTGTAAATGCGATACGTAAATACTGTACTTTGTAGAAGCAAAAATTACAATATCTCACAAAATACAATTCTGCGGTAATTCTTGAACACATAAGTTAGGTATTACTTAAATATAGATACTGAGAAGAACGCAAATTTTTTCGTTGTGTTGAAAACAAAATCTTGTACTCGATATGAACAATATAACAAATGTGATTCACTTGGACATTGAGGAAAAAAAAGTATGGTCAAAGCTACCAGAATAAAGTAGTTTTGACTCTGGCTTTATTGAAACACCAAAAACCTCGGTAATTTTCATCGAAATACTTTGGTAATGATTTTGGTAAAATTAACGATAAGATTTGGTTTTATTATAAATGCGAAAACCTAATTTTTGTATCGTTGATGTAATCTTGAAATATACCAGAAAATGTAAGTAGACTAAAAGAAGTCAAATTTATATTTTAATGTATCTGATTTTTCATGTTACTTATCATTAATGTATTTCATGTTATTTTTTCTCGTTAAATCCGGAAAGTCAGTAAAAAGATAGTAACACTTTAATACATTTATAACATTATAAAAAAATAAAAACTGTAAAAAAATAAAAACTTTGTTAAATCCAGAATCTATACAGCATTAGGTAACGAATTATTTTTATAATATTTTAGTACCATATTACAGTAGAATTTACTTATAAGGAGATTCCGGATTTAACAAGGAATATGCTGTCTTTATTTTGTTATGTAATAAATGATCAAAGTGTACTCTGATACGATCTTTTCACTGACTTTCGGGACTTAATGAGAAAAATAATTTCAGTGACATAAAATATAAGATATATTGAAATATGAATTTAAAAACCTAAAATATTCATCACGCTATCAAATACTTAAAATAATCGAAGTTTTTTGGAACACGATTATTGCAAGATAAGCTTTATATGAATTGCAAAAAATAAATATGTATGAACTTGGGCGAAAAATGAGATGATTTGCCACAAATCTGGTTGCAACAAAGAAATCGACGATTTTAAACATCAAAGAATACACTAATGTTGATTATAATATCTTAACAGCGCAAGGCACTTTCTTGAGCAGAAGTTGTAAAAGCTTAGGCCAACAACATTAAGTACTTTTATTTTCAATTATCAATAAAGATTAGCAACAAACAATTCTTTAAATTTTCTACACTAACCTTAAATCCGAATTTCCTGGATTCTACGAGTGTTTTTCAGTTTCCCGCACAGCGAAAAGATATGATCAAAACTACAAGAATATGATAAAATTTACTGTGATTTGTGCTCTTTAGAATACCCAAATTTTTAGCCTAAGCACTTTGGTAATGGATATGGTAAAATTAAAAATTAAATAATGTTTTATAATATGGAGGCAGAATTTGATAAATGAGGTAAAGTCTTCGTAATTTTCTCCTGTCACCTTAGAGCATGTCGCAAAAAAACCATTATTTCAGTTAAATTCATTTCTTACCAAAATTACATATATTTTTATAGAAATTTTAACTACCATACAGTAGGATAATTTTAGCGCAAATTTTTCTCCGTGCAAAATCCTCATTCAAAACGATCCTTACTGTATTATGCTCTATCTCGCAATTTAAACATACATTTATTTTTATTTTTATTCCCGTTTTGTTGTATACCAAGTGCAGCGTCAAACTTCATAGTATCTTCTTTATTATCAACAAAAATTTGTTGTTTAAGAGTAACTTTTATTAAATTTACCAATAGAACCATATTTTTTTAGCTAGTCACCCGTTTTCCCGGAAAGTTAAATATTTATTTCTTTTATCCTTTAATATTGCAAATAACATTTTAGTTATAGTTGAAATAACAACCCGATTGAATAATCTCTCGGTTACTGTTACGTATTATCAACGTCACAACCTTGACACTTTTAGATAAATAAGAAAAATTTAAAAGAATTTTTCACCTAAAGAAAAATTCACAGCAGAAAGATAATTTCACTTGCTTTCAGTGTTAGAGGCACCTTCTAAATTACAAAAGAAACTGAATATACCTTTACAGTTAGCAATTAATTTCAACAATCATTACTTGAAAGCGCATTTCAGGCTTGTCCCCAGAGCTACTTGGGTTGAATTGTAAATTTAGAAATAGTCTTTAACATGCAAATGAAACCATTTAAAAGTGAATGAGGTTGAATCTCATTGCGCAGTCATCTGTGTTCACACAGAGCCTCTGAAATGTATTACCATCTAAGATGAAAGCAAAGAGAGTTGAGAGTCTGGATAAAGTTTTTTGATTGAAGAAACTTGGCACGTTTTCTCGTAAATTATTTTTATGGCTTTTAATGCACATTCTTGACTTTGAAATAAAATCCTGGTCATCGATACTGGTGTCGTTGAAAGAATAATAAATTTTTAGGCTATTTAAACTGTAAAATTTGCAATTTTTTAGCATAAGAAAACCAACTAAAAGACAGAAATTTATAAATTTTCAGACCTTTTTGAAAAATACTATTACTCAATTTTAATTGAATTTCCTGTTATAACATCTCCTAGATAGTTTAAAACACGCTTTTATTGTATTAATTTATTAACACGTTGAATGCCGTGGAGTCACCGGTGACCGGCACTGAGTTTGTTCCTAACGCCATGGTGGTCATCGGTGACCGGCGAAGTCAAGATTTTTGGAAACGCATAATTCGAGTAAATTTTTAATGCTTTTATTTTTTTAAATATTATTATCGTTACTAAAATGGTTTGAAGAAATTAATGCAATACTTACTGAGAAAATCTTTTTGGCCAGACGGGCAAGCCATGTAAAATTAGCGTGGCATTCAACGTGTTGAAAAAGCTGTGATGATTCAGCGGTTAAGACAATGAGCCAAATTTCTGATGAGCTGCGTGCTTTTTTTGGCGGCGACTTGAAGTATACAGCACCCAACATAAGATCGAAAGTAACACCTAATAATGGGAAGTAAAAATGACCATTGTGTAATGCTCAACCATTGTGTAATGCTCAACCATTGTTTATCTCAACATTGTGGAGCCTTAATCACCATAAAAGTGTTGATAGACAACTGTTTGTTGCGTGAATGATTTACTTTGATATAATTAAAAAGCATTTTCAAAACGGAAATTTTTATAAATAAAAGAAAAAAATTCATGAATTTTTTCGTTAATACCGTGTTACCCACATCAACATTCATGTGAAATGTTTTGTTCTTTGCACACAAGACCATTATAACAAAAACATTTTGTTCATAAAACCATATAGCGTCTCAAACTCAGTTTCATTAAAGATGCATCGGAAAAATTACCTTACTTGTTTAAATAGCAATTATGATTTCGTGACACGCTCCGTTCATCTTCCCTCCATAGTTCAAATTACTATGTGTCTAATGCATTGCTGGTTCGATTTATAAAGTTTATTTTCTTATAACTAACATTATTTAAGATTTAAAATCAAATTTTATTTAACCATGTTTATTTTACAAAGTAATTACTTTTAATTAATTAAATTACATTTACTATGCAGAATAATCTGAAAATAAAACTTTAATATAGTACAAATATAAATTCTATTTCCTTCAGAGCAAAAAAGTGAACAAAATAACATTGATAACGAATACAAAATCTTACAATATTATTTTGTATTTATTAAATTACGTCTATAATGCAAAGTAACCAGAAATTAATAACTTTACTGCGATCCAAATATAAATAAAATTCTTTCCATACAAAAAATAAGTAACAAAATAAGAATGACAATGCAGTGTATAAAACGGAACAAATTGGTGCACTTAATGACACGAGAGCAGTGGTTGCATTTAAGAAAATTGCAAGCGATACAGCTCGGATAAACCTTAACTGGAAGATTCCGAAAATGAGGTGAGGCAGATGTGATGGGTGCAAATCAAGGATGACCCGTCTTTTATTTTCTTAACTACACTTCTTGACTAACTCTATCCATTTCCCTGCGTAATCTTTAGGCTCCAGGCAATAAAAAAGAGCCAAGCCAAAATAAACAACCAGGAAAAAATATAGCCTGGCAGTAATACTCATGCTTGGCTAAGTCTTGTCTTCCACCTCGCCAAGCACTTGTCTCGCATAATCGCTCTTTGGCGTGATATAACCGTGCGTGTCACAAGACTTAGCCTATGACATCATATTTGGAATAGAGTTGTAT
Source organism: Parasteatoda tepidariorum (assembly GCF_043381705.1). NCBI lineage: Eukaryota > Metazoa > Arthropoda > Arachnida > Araneae > Theridiidae > Parasteatoda > Parasteatoda tepidariorum. Next base: position 40,956,193 of record NC_092207.1, on the reverse strand, counting down.
ATGATGGATGCAGCCAAAAACGATATATTTTTCCTTTTACAAAGTAGCTCGGAAATATAAGAGCGAGCAGAGCAAATAAAACGGAATGAGATAAAGTTGAATTGTGTCTAATATACACTAAGCAATCTAGCTGAATGTAGTGCAGCCACTTCTGATGTTATAAGGGATATTATAAGTGACAAGTAAACGTAAGAGTAGAAATCCATCTCGGGAAAGGAAGTAGAGGCAGGTTATAATATTTGATGGCTTTGTGAAGTAGAGAATCTGAATTGCTTTGAAGTTATAAAGCGCTTTTATTAGAAGGGTAGTTAGTCAGAAAGATGCGAAAGATATATATATGAACTAACTTTGATTTTTTTATGAACATTGAGTTCTAAATATATTAAGAAATTTCCTATTAAATGGTTTCAGAGAATTAATGGTTTTTTTCATCAAAATTGTAAATATGTACTTTGTAAATATCCATATTTTTTGACAAGGAATTTTTATCAAACATAATTTTCATACTTTTCATTATTTTGTACTAATTTAGGTCAAAATAAGTTAAAGATATTTCATTTAGCATTTTAATAATTTGTGGTTATGAAATACAGCATAAAACACCGGTATCCTTTTCTACTTTAAAGATAAAATTTTCCGAACGCGGATTACTTCCAAACAGTGATTTTTTCAAATTTGCACTTATTTGCGGTTACTTAGCATTAAAGAAGCAGATATTAATTATTGAAAAAAAGTTCCCTAATTTAAGAAACCAATTAATGATACATTTTTGAATATGAATGGAAAAAAAATGTTTTTTTCTAACTACTTCCTTTGAATTTTATATTTTTGTACAAATATAATTCCGATAATCTAACAGACCTTTCTAGTAACTATTAGACTATTTTTTCATAATTTAAAAATGTCAAAATATCTTTTTGGTTGTAATTGGGGGGTCAGAAAAAATTTATAAAAAAAAGATTAGTGTCCTATCGGTGTTAAATGGTTAAATAGATGGAATTATCTTGCATTTATGAACTATTTGTAATAAAACTATTTGTTTAAAACTATTTGTTTAAAATAATTTAAAAATTATATCTTCGCAAATGATTAGTGTATAAAATTATCTAAAAATATTTTTTTCACGATTGGATTTGACATAATTTATAGTTCTTTTAAATAATAACAACCTTTCATAGAGCAAGAGTTATTTTAATTTCCTAATTAATCTAAAACTTCACTTGCTTGTATGTTGGAGTGATAATTAGTAATTTAAAAGCTACTTTGAAAAGTATGAGCCTGAGGAAATAAGTGTAGCAAAAATATATCACGAATAAGTAGGGAACATGAACTATAAAATCTGTTTAAAACAAAATAATAAATAAAAATTATTACTTTAATTTTTTAAAATGAAAATTTGTCCTTAAGTGATGGAAGAACTAAAAGTAAATTAGTGGTTATTTAATATTTTTTAAGTACTTGAGTTGTTTCCACAGCTTTTTTTTATAAGAAAATACAACAATTTGCTTTGATATTTATTAAAAAATATTGTGAACCGTGTGTTATGTATATTACCATTTGTAGCAATTGTTCCGGCATATATTCATGTGTCTTAATTTTGTTAACAATATTTTTTTTCAAATAGACTAAGGATTTCTTCAAACAGACCGAGGATTAAAAATATAAATATCGGTTTAAAAAGATTCTATAAAAATACATGATGAAGATTTAGATTTTATAAAATGATCTATTTTACCATAAGACTTATTTCACCCCACCCGACCATTGTTTTATGAATTATCAACAAGATTCATTTCTGACTGTTTTGAATTATTTTACAGCAATATCATTAAAACCCTCTTTTTTCCCATTTGTTTTACAGGAAAATAAAATGCTATTTCCAAACTTTCTTTACAAAAAATGGTAATGTTACTCAAGGCTAAAAATATGCTTAAAAATTAGCGTTCGTAAATTTCCTTAAACTAGAAATATTGGAGCCGTGATGCCTCAGGGGATTGAGAGCTCGCCTCCCAATGAGTTGACTTGGGTTCGAATCCCAGAGATGGTCTGTCAATACGAATTCTAAAGCCAGCTCGCACCGACCACAATGCTTACAAAACAATATCCTTAATGGTAGCCGAATCACAAGTTAATGTCACCTAAGCGTGGGATGTTTTCCTCCATATGTAACGAAAATGTGGGTTAGTTCCATTGAAAAAGTATTCCACGAAGGCAAATTTCCCCCAATCCTTGATCAAGGATTGGGGGAAACCCCCCTTGATCAAGGACACCCTTGACTTCTAAATTGGGTTCAAAATTACAAGGCTGCGGATCTGACAGTTTATATGCGTAAACTCAAAAATTGAGTAAAACTCTTATATGGGCAATATTTTTGTATATAAATTGCTGCCCCCGTCTATTTTTACCTCACGAAATAAACTATGCGTTAAGGAGTTTTAAGGTTACACTATAGAAAAAAAATTTAAACTTTAAAGTAACACAGTTATTAATAGTTTAACTATCATAATGCATTAGTTTATAAAAATAATTTATATCAAATTATATGACTTATGTTAATTTTCAAGTCTGCGTAATCATGCTATATTAAGCGCAGCAAAAATATAATCACGTATTAAACTAATCTAAAATAATTTTTGTTTGACATTTCTATCTTTCAAAATTATAAATTTAAAAACAAAAATATTTAAATGGTTTTAGAATACTATCGGAATAAAAGGACGCTACAGTATTATTTTACCAAATTTAGAAACAAAATTCTCGTTTCCTTTTTACTAAATAATTACACTAGCTACCGCTTCGAAGTTCCAACATCTTATACCCCAGGAAATAAAATGTGTTTTTATTTCGGCGTGTTTACCATTGATGGAAAAGCGGAGCATTAAAATTAATTTTATCGTTTGTTTACTTCCACAGAGGGAGTAAAAGTCATGACTTAAAGCTTTCAATGACAGAAATTTTTCCGACAATTGATTCCCTCCACAAACAGCACAGCTTACATCTTTAAAAATACTGAATTAAAATTGACGTTTCGAAAAGTTGAAGCATTAAAATGAATCTGGCATCAGTCTTTACAAAAGGAGCCTAAATCTCTACAGCTCTATCGTAGGATTCAAGCAGGAAATTCAATATTTGTTCGAAAATCCATAAGAATGAAAACAAGCAGTTTGTCAAATATTTGAGAAAGAAAGAAGATGGGTCTTGGTGGAAGTTAGCATCGCGAATTTAATGTTCGCTCGAACTATTCAGAGTAGTTTTGATGGTTCAAAAGGATATGTATTATAAGGATTTCCACTCCTTTTTTCACTCATATTTCAGTGAAATTGAATGTATTGATTTTAACTAAAAATCATTTTTGGACATTTCACTCAAATAAAAATGAAGATTTAAATCCAAGTCAAGTTTATAACTTAAAAAAAAAAATATTAAATATATATATATATATATATATATGGAAAAATTAACTTTTTATAAGAATTATGTTAATACTTAGTTGTGAAACTTAATGTATAATTGTAATATTTTTGTATTTAAATAACTTAAAATGAAAAAGCTTTAAATATCATTTTGTTGAGAAGTCTTTAAAATTAAAACTAAAATTAAGAAAACCTATCAGAAAGTTCTTTTCAATAAATTTCTATTGTCTATTTGAAGTGGAAAATATCTGAGTTCAACTACATCAGTTTTAAATGAATGAATGAATGAATGAATGAATGAATGAATGAATGAATGAATGAATGAATGAATGAATGAATGAATGAATGAATGAATGAATGAATGAAT
>NC_092207.1:40879454-40951698 GCF_043381705.1 Parasteatoda tepidariorum | reverse complement strand
TATATATATATATCAATTTAATAATATTTCTTCATTTTCTGTGTACTGAAATATTTTAATTTTAAGGGACAAAACTTGAAATATGACAACCGAAAAGTCTTGGAGATTAAAAAGAAAAATTAAAAGCAATAATAATAATTTGATACTTCGTATTATTGATGAGTGATGTCCATAGTTGCCAGCGTCTATGATTTACAAAGATTTTTTGAAGGATTTAACATGGAAAATTTTATACATGGATGCTTTCTCGATCAAGTAAAAATTATTCTAACCTCTTAAACATATGTATATTCAAGTTGATAAAAGTTTTTTGATTGTGTAATTAAAAAAAAAATCTGCAAAGGAAATCGACCAAAGCATACGTTACTTATCTATTTCAATGTCGGTAAAAAATTGTGAACATTGAGATTGACCGCCTTTCCTATACTTGTATATTGATATATAGTTCTTTTTCCACCTACTACACGCATAGATAAGTAGAGATAGAAAAAGGCAGTAGAAAAAATAAATAAAAAAATGAGTCTATTTCAAGAACATTCCAGAAGAAAATTTCATTTCTGATGCATATTGAGTAGTCAAACCAATTTTATTTTTTATATCTTCTTCTATAGTACATTTTTCCCTTTACAGATGGATGTCGCCCTAACTTATTCTTGAATGCAAAAGTTCCTCTCATATTTAAATATTTCATTTTCCCTCCCTTTAGAAAATTCCCTGGGAATAAGGGAGAGGAGATATCAATAGAAACGGTTATATATCTATTTCGATAAAAATGATAGGGATAAGGTCGAGAAGGTGGTTTCAAGTTTAGGGACTCAATATCCGCCGTTCTTAAAGAAAGCAAAGCGTTTTAAAGGGAAAAAAAGAAGCAAAATGTAGGGAGAAGTAGGGGAATATCCAAGTTTTCTTACATAAAAGAGGTGATGGAAAGAACTCGACTTGAAATGGGGATTTTTGTAATTTAATTTCTATCGGGGGGTATTGCCATTATGATTTGGAAGAACTTGAATGAAAATTTTCTTTCTTCTCATTTAGTATAAAATCAGAAATGTGTAATGAAATGGAAAATGGAAAAGATTACGTTTCTCGTTTAAATTTCTTTTCACTATTGCTAAAGAACTTTTTTTTCTACAGCATTTAAGTGATAAGAGATGATTGAAATTTTTAAGCATACTTAAAAGTTTTCTTTTATCCACATTATTTACGAGACATTGAGTCCGTTAATTTAATAATTTTAAAGAAATAAATTATTATTGTTCTTAAAGAAACTTTTTCTGATAAAACTGCAATATTCATAAATTTACTATATTTTTTAAAGTTTAACTCCAGTAATTACAGATACATTTTATTTTAATGTAATATTGAATAATTTAAATTCGGATTTTAGCTAAATTCAGATTTCTTTATTTACCTGAGTATTAAAATCGCAATTATAATCTTGGAATTTTTTAAAAATTAAATTCTGCAGCATTAAATACAAATATTACAGTTTAGTCGAAATATTTGCTTCCGTCATAAAATTAAATGTTTTAATACTGCTGTTTGTATAATTTCTGCATCTAACGTAGTTCGAGAATAAATTTTTTTGGGCAACAATCTGGAATTGGCTGAGAGCCAAATTTATCGAATTTTTTTTTCTCTTAGATTATAGATTCCACCTGGAGTCATTGATAACGTGCAGATTCAGAATTATAGGAATTTTATATTTCTCATGTGTTTAAAATTATTCTTAACTAATCACATTATCTAATGTTTAGCCGTTTTTATTGTCATATATTATCTAAGGTACTTGTCACAATTTTTCAAGAAGCAAGAAATATACTTGTTCATTAAATTAAGATTTCATTTAATAAAAATTTATAGCCAACTCCATCATTGACCATCATCAATTTAAGATGCGAAACTTTGAAAAGTTTAAAATGTAGAGCTAGAAAAATAATAGTTTTTCAGAGCTTTTCGTCGATATAAATTTTTAAAAAAGTTAAGAATGAGATGTTTGAACATTAAATAAGTACTTTTGGCCCATTATACAAATAAAGTCTTCTACTATTTACTTTAATACTTCATCGTGAGCACCATCTAGGTGGAACAATGTTTCTTAAACACCACAAGACTGAAAGAACAGTTAGATAAATTCCATCCATGCCGAAGCGGGATTTGAACTAGGGATCTTCTTAGCAGTAGGCCAACTCCTTGACCACCATACAAGCCAGCCGGCCTTTTTTTAAGATATAGAATAAACCGAAAGCCATTGGGGCATGAGGAAGTATGGACTACTAAATGACATTTCGTGCCCCTGCTGCAGTTAGGGATGAAGGCGTTTCATCAACTACATAGCTGCTATGTTTTTCCAATGGTTCCATTTCTGTCAAGCGTTGCCACCTTACCTGTGCAATATATAGCTAGAACTCCAATAAAATTCAGAACATCGAGACAGATCTTTGAAAGCAACAATAAATACAATCCATGAAATAGCACTACATTATTAATATTATCGCTTTGATTTATGCGTTTAAAATAGTTTGAAATAATTTGAAATACAAATACTTCAGTTATTAAGTTTCATCTATATACATTAAATTGAATGTCTGTCTGTGGATGTCTGTGTCCTTTATAGACTCTTAAACCATCTGACCAAAAGCTATGGAATTTGGCAAACAAATGGCTCAAAGCATGAGGAAGGTCACTGTCGACGATAGAACATTCTACGAAAAACCGTTCAAGCGGGATCAGCGAAATACGAAATGGAATCTTCTGATTGGTTATGTACTAGCCATTGATTTATATTTAAGTTTAGATGATTCAATAAATGAGATATTTTAAAGATTACATAAGTGATATCTGTAGCTTATAGCTTTATTTGATCAAAAAAAAAAGTTTGTTGTAGAATGTGTGGACTAAGTGACGAAATTTATGTCAGTTATCAAACACCAAGTGTTTTTTATAGTCATTCTTTTAAAATGTGCTTTCTTTTAAAAAACAATAGTTATGTATTCAAAAGCAAAACTAATGGAAAAGTGGTACTAATTCGCTTAGGTGAAATTGCCATACTATTATTAACGCCATCGATTCTTAACTAGTTTAGATAATATATACAAAAATACGGCAAAATTAAGAGGTACTTATTCATTAAGAGGAACCGTAATACATTGCCATACTATTATTTACGAAATTTTGCTAATTTAGAATAAAAATCCTACAAGCATATCTACTAAAAACTAATGTGGATTAGTTTGTTTAGATTAAAGTGAAGGCAAAAGCAATTTTGTTACATTAAACATACATATATTGGTGCAAGCGATTCATGTTATTTTCTCTGATTCATTAATTCCCCTAAAAATATCACGTACCTAATTCTTCCACAAAGCTCTTCAATTCACTTTTCAATATGACTTTGTAATGTTTACCAGTACTGATTTACTGATTTTTTTTCCTTCCCTTTTTCAACTAGCAGTTGATAATATAGAGTGAATAAGGGATAATTATACAATATCGCAAATGAACTAAAATACATGGTATGTTAATGTTTCTCAAATACAAAAGAAATGAAAAAAACAAGATCTATCGAATAAAAAGCAACTAAGAGTATGATTAACCATAAAATCATGATATTTATAATTTATACCATAATAAAGTCCACATCTTTTGCTACTTAAATACGATGTTAAATTAAACCTTATTTCTATTCAAGTCGAGAAATAATATTGTATAATAAAGTTCGAAAAGGATTAATTTTCTTAATAGTATATTAAATCTTTAATTTTTAAAAAGTTGTAGCATATCTGAATGGTGATATCAGGGTTCAACAGGCTCTAACATTTCACAGTACACAGTTTGGAGCAAAAAAGAAAAGAAATGAGATTTCTGAAATTAAAAATTCGTAATTTATTAATATTTTTTTCCTTTCCAGTTTGGTGCAAAAAAGAAAAGAAAGGAGATTTCTGAAATTAAAAATTCGTAATTTATTAATATTTTTTTCCTTTCCAGTTTCTACACTAATGTACAATCGAGCTCTCCAGCACTGTATTTATTAAAATTCATTATAGAAAATATCATCTGTCATGCTGAAATTCCATAACATATTTCCTTTCGTGTTGAGTGGGTGTATATAACATGATGAAAAATGACATAACATATTTTCTAACATTTAAAAACCAAACTATTATCTTATTTAATAATTTTTCAATAAATAAAAATTATAAATATAATCTGCAACATTTTTATACCACAACCTTGAATTGAGTACAGAAAAAAATCTATTTTTAGGGATTTTCTCTATATTTGTTAAACACATTAGCATAGAATTCGAAAACCGTTACATGATTGCTAATGTTTTGGATTCATTTAAATTCGTTATTAGTTCTCACGCTTTTTTTCTCGCCAACTAATTTGTATGCATAAGGCGAAGAAAAAAAAAGCCCTTTCATTAAATTTAATTAATTAATAGCCAATACATGGATTCCTTAACTTTCTTTGGCGAAAACTATGCTAAGGTATGAGTTAAACTTTCATTTTTGATTTTTGGTGGACAGAGGTGTCCTGTGGGGCTTAGCCTTAGAGCCACATCCCTCGGACCATTTTCCAAACTTAAAATTTGAAATTGCGCATTTTATATTAGAAATTGGGATCAAACTTTACTTTGGACCGCCACAAAATTCGAAAATAAAGCATTTTTATTCATTATAATTTGATTCTTTATTAAGCAATTTATGATTTTGTTAAATAATTGCTTGTCTATATCATACAGGAATAATATATGGACAATTGGAAATACGTCAATCAAATGCTTCAACTTATGGCTAATTCATCAAACTTTTTCAACAAATAATTTCTTGAAGCACCAAAACTTTTTTTTGGATATCATCTTAATCATATTGTGAACAAATTTATATTCACACTTTTCTTGATGCACAGTGACCGACTTAGAGCTAAAAATATTCCATTCATTATTTTCTTTTCTTTTCTTGGAGGAGCCAGTTCTTTTTTGTCATGCCACAAGGAAAAGCCAGCATATAATGTTTTGCTTGGTTGATTATAAAATATATCAATACTTTTATTTCGGCCATAAATCACGATATGCATTTAAGAAAATGGACATATCTTGAAATGTGCTCTGTAAAAAAAATTGATACCTAAATATCACGAAACCTTCTTCGTTTTCGACGAAACTGTTTCTTGGTATAAGCTTAGAGCAAACATTTTGTCAAAGTGATGAAATACCTATCGTCACTCATCTTCAAAGAAATGACTTTCATCAAAATTAACGAAATATTTCCTCCTTCTGTTTCAATTTCTTTAATAAACGAAATATTTTTTGTTGAAAAAAAGTCGTAGTGTCTAATGTACTTACTTTTCTGAAAATCATTTTATCGTAGCTACCACATAAGTGCCAACATCACCCAACAAAGCAAGAAAGATAGTTTGAACGGTGAGATAAATTACATTCATGCCCGAAACGGAATTCGAACTTGGGATCTTCCTGGTATAAGGCCAACTGCTTGACCACTATACAGACAGGTCGACTTAATCGTTACTTTATTTTCGATGATCTAGTCTTCATTCTAGCTTTGCTTATCTAATTAACAATATCTAACAATGTAACTGCGATGAGGCTTCGTACTTACGAAAAAATTTTTGTCACATATGAAGGAGTTCGTGCTTTGTCACGTATCACGTGATTTCGTGACGAAATGATTCTCAAAATCAATGAAATATGGTTCAATGATTGCTGAATCATCATATATGAGTGTTTTATTTCTGGGAGCGTTAATATGCAATTTTCTGAATAATTATTACTTTAATAATTTTTTTCCAGCAATTAATTATTTAGTTTTTGAATATAAACAGTTTTGTTTTATAATCGTTTCTAAAAAAATTAGATTCAAGCACCAGTAAATCACCTTCAAATTAAAAAACACTGCCCTTCAGAAAAGTATCAAAATTAGGCAGGGTGTAGATATTTTTTTTTATTATTTAATATTTTTCCGAATTTACAATATATAATTTTGGACTTGATATAATTGTAATGCAAAATGGCTACTTCTCATTCAATTAGAGTACCTTGCAGTTGAGAGTTAAACTATCCATCTCTCGTACATGTAACCAGATAAGAATATATGTCAATTGCAAGGTTGCACAGTGTTTCAACTTATAACATATATTTTTCAATATAATTTACAGCTCCTTAAAAATAAAATTGGACATTTTAATGGCTTTCAAATTAGTGAGTGGATCGTTACATTAAAAGCTTCGTAAGATTCGCATAGATTCGTGGCTAGCCAAACGTGTGATAATTGTTTTGTGCTGATGATATTTTACGCAATGCAAAACCAGACACGTCAAGGTACTTTCTTTAATTAATTACGTTTCTTTTCAGACGGTAATGGATTTATATTCTTGTCCCTTATTAAACGTAAATTTGTGTAATTAATTTAATCATGGATGAAACATAATTTTTTGATGATCATTTATTTTCAGTTTATAATTTCATAGCATTCCATAAATGTTTTGTGATATAAAGTACGCACATTTTTAACCCTTTTAAATTTAATTATTTAAATTGTCAAATTCAGAAATTAAAATTAAATCTGACAATGGTATAAATCAAAATTTTAAGTTACGACATCTTGGAAATAATAATTTAAAAGATTTTACTGAAATTCTGTTTTTTCACATAAAATTTCTTACTTTAAAGTGAGATAAAAATTTGGTGGTCTTACAGTCGAAAATATTTCGACTGTAAGACCTCCGAACAGTGGTTACATAAAAAGCCTGGTTACATACATAGTGGTTACGTAAAAAGTGATTACATAGTAGCCTAAATGAAATAATTAAAAGTACGGAAATATCCTTAAAAACTATATTTTACAATGAAATTATCTTTGAGTAAAGAAGATTTATAACTGTAATAAAAATATTCAAGGGGAGATTCATAACAAAATTCTTTTAATCTTCTTCTGAGAGTCATAAGCTAAAAATTAAAATTAACATTTTCGCAAGCATATTTCAAACCTCTCTTCTCTGATCCGTTGGAATCATGTATTCTAGATTGCGGCGCCGTCTATATTTCATGGAATAATAATAAAAATAGAAATAAAAAAAATTTCGGAAAAAGACATGTTAATTAGAGAAGGTACGTGTTTGTGTATACTGTCTTAACTTAAATAGCATGTCAAAATAATTAGTATATAACAGATTTTGAATGGACCTATGAACCATTAAAAAGGCTTCGATTTGATCTTACATGAGAATCTTATCTCGAGACAAAAGAAGCTATTCTGTTTTTAATTTTTCGCAGCGCAGATGTTCACATTTTGCGAAATTTCAAATAGTTTGAATTTGCTACCGTTAAAAAAGCAAAAATTAGGTAAATAATTAAATAAGTTATATACATAAAATGACAGAAAAGAAAAAAAATCTCATCCAGCTTTTGTCATATTTGTCAACTACCCTCGAATATTATATGCTCTTTCAATCACTTTAAAGTAGTAAGGAAGTTGTTAATTAAAATTTTTACAGTTATCGTGATTAAGGAATCAACTATATTATCATTCAGAAATACTTCAAATTATATTCTTTTAGTCGATTTAAAAATTATGTACTGGTTATACAAAATTGTTTAAAAGATAAACACGAAGTTAAAAACTGACTTTATTGGCCAAAACATTTGCGCATTTTTATTTATTTTCTAAGTGATTACTGAGACAGTAAATGGTGTAAATGTTTTAAATTTAATTGCGGAACCTTGCAATTTAGACAAAAAATAAATTAAAGCAATAAATAAAATGCAATATTGTATTAAGCAAACAATGTTTGTCAAATTGTAGTAAAAAATCATGCAAAATTAAAATTTATTCTCATTTATTTCAAATTATAAAAATTTCGGATGTTTAATACCTAGACTCAAATAAATTAATAATTTACGAATATTTTTTAATACTTTCGGTGTCATTCATTTTTTTAATCAGCTTGATATCGAAGAGTTAAAGTAAAAATGAGAAAAAATCTCGCTATATGATTTAATGACAAAATAAAAGAAAAAGAAGCAATGTATCAGAAAAAAATAGTTTTTGGAGCTTATTTCTAGATTCTTAATTGTGGCACCATTTCTTTTTTAGCGAAAGAAACAAAATTAATAAATACCAAAGATATTACAGTTAAAACATTAATTACGTTTCACAAAAGAAAAAATAACTCAAATAGCATCAAAAAGCAATAAAGTGAGAAAAACATATTTTCTAACACAATTTTTAAGCTCTTTCGATCATGTGAATAACAAAAACTTCAATTTGGAGATAAGCAAAAAAAGAGGGAAAAGGGCACATTGTACCCCGTAAAAAATTCCGCATCAAATTACAGTACTTTCGTTACTTTCTCATTACGGTGCCGGTACATTTTACTGTAAAATCCATTTTTACCGGAGCTTGTTACAGAAGAAAAAATCTGATACCACAAATTTTACAGTAATAATTACAGTAAAAACTTCGGAATTACTCGATTCAAATAAATATTACCTTAAAAATTACGTTATAATATTCAACAGTAAAAATAAATTTTACGGTAAAATGGGTATTACATATGATGCACCCAAAATGCCTGTACTTTATACCGTTATTTGATATGGAATTTTTAACAGTGTAGGCAAGTGTGTCCCTTTTGTAAATGTAAATTTGAATTTTTAGGGGAAGTGTTTGACAAAAAGGGGAAAAAATAGTCATTTTTTCGTTTTTTTTCCCTACAAGAAAATGAATTTCTTTTTATATTATTATAAATATTCAAGTGTGTAATTGAAAATTTAAGTATAAATATTGAAGTGTTATACAAAAGATTAAAACTGCGGACAAGATACAGATATAATATTCAAATAATATTCAAATAATATAAGAAGTAATATTTTGCTGAACAATTTTAAAGATCATTTATCGTAAAAATATCTCGAACTCTCCTGATTTAAATTGAAAATTAATTTTTTAATATGCTTTTAAAAACCTTCAAGTTAATTAAATATTTTTAAGTTGCAACATCATTAATAATAAAATATTTTGAAAAATTCCAAATTCATTATTTATTTTTAAATGACGTACGCGCTGCCACACGCATTTTATCAAAATTAGTGACTGAAATTATAAAACCGAAATTTACGAATATCAAAAGTTTCCTCCGAATGTCGATATTTAGTATGCACTTAATGCGATGTTGGATCGTCGTTATGCTTAATGAAAACAATATGTCAAAAGTATTTTTTTCCTCATCTTTTTCTCTCATTTTAATCAAAAAAATGTCAACATTCATCTCCGTGTACTGACATTGAATGTTTAATCAAACAGTTTTGTTTCATTTTACGAGTTCTTACTCACATCGACGAATTAAAGAATTCATCTTGCTCTCAAATTAAAGTTATAATTGAGAAATAAACTAAATGCTTTTTTTATTTTACATTCAACATAGTATGCTGAATTTCGATATTTCACGTCATTGTAAGAATGATATTAACAATTATATCCTGCTGTAAGCCAGTGCTTAATATAGGTCAATGTTTAGTATAAATTTATCAAGTAAAAAATAAAATGAAATTTCATGAATAGTTTTTCTACTTGAACGATTTCACAAAGTGATCTGTCTAAGAAGAAAAGTCTGATTTTGCATTCGTTGATCAGGAAATTTAATAACAATAAAAATTTATAAGAAAAATAAGAAATATGGTTCATGAAACCTCTTTTACAGTTTTACGAAAGATAAAAACCTGATAAAAATAAACTTGTTTTATAACCTAAGTATAAAGATATACATTATAAAATGAAAATCATACAATATGTAAATAGTGCTAAAAATAAGCATCTATCTCTTTATGCGATAATTTAAAATAATTTCAAAAATTAAACTGAATTAACTGAAGTTTTAATTTCAAATTTTTTTTTCCTTTTTTTTTTTGCATTTATGTATGGAGAAATATTTTTGTGAAATTACAGTACTGTATTTATATATCAATACCGTATGCTTATGGCATTACTGAAAAACAACAGCATAATTCTGTTTAAAAGGAAAACCAAAATATACGGTATTTAAACAGCTCATTCGGCAAATTTTATATTTAGATAGATTTCTATGTTCTTCTAGTTTTCAAAATTATATAGTTCTTATAACCACACTTTTGTAAATTTTTACTTTTCTACAGAAAAATGAATTTAATCGATTAAATGGCTTTTATGCATGCTTAATATAAAAATACTAAGTTTTTACCACATTTATTAAATTTTGTGGCATATTATAAAGTCATATTTCATTATTAATTTCATTATCAAATCATTATCAAAGCATTTCTATAAAAATTACCAATCACTCTGGTGTTCTCATAAAGCCGGAAACACGATAATATTTGCGATATTCTGGAAATTTTGACCATATTTTATTTTTTTAGAGTGAGTTTAATTTCTTTTAAGCTACACATTCCTGCTTAGAGGAAATTGAAAAATAATTAACATTTCTTTTATAAATAATAAGCAATTATGTAAAAAAGACATTCGATTCAAAATGTTGACATATGTAGTGCGTAATTACATTTCAATAAAACATATTTTATTAAAAACTATTGCAATTCAATTTCGGGTGTATTTTCTCTTTTTGATTAGATAATCGGGAGTCAAGACTGTATGCTCATAATTAAAAATTTTACTAAGTTGTATATGATTTTGAAAAGGTTTCGTAATAAAACTTGGATTCCTTATTTAAAGAAAATAAATTAAAAAAGCAGGAAGTATATTTTATAAGTAAGTAAGTAATTTTTCCTATAAATACATTGTATGTCTGAATATTTAGGATTTAAATTATGAAATAATAACTCTTATAATTCTAAGACAAATATTTGCTGAATTGCATAGTATTTTTTACTCGATTTTGGATGTTTTTATGGTGTTAATTAAATTTTTTTTCTGCAAATTTTATTTTCTTATTTTGTCTTTTTCATGAATTTCTAAAGCCTTTTTTCTTAAAAAAATGAATAAATAAAAGCATGTTTATTAAGAGAAAATGTGTCCTTGTGTTAGATTCTTTAATTTAAAATATGATCGTGGCAAATTAAAAAGCATATATAAGGTTATACCAATGAACCATTAAGACTGCATCTAATTACCCGACTAGATTAAATCAATAGTTATTAAGATGTTCATTTTTTATGTTGTGGACTATACAGAAAAGAAAGTTTAAAGTATGTGCGTTAGGCCTTTATTTTAAAAATGTAATCACATTTTCACCGTACAACAAAATTTACTTCTTATATTTCTTTGATAATTTCTTCTAGTTTCACTACTTCCGTCACTGTTTTTTTGTCTTAATATCATTTGTATTTTTACTTTTTTCATTACGTTATGTATTACAATATTGAAAATATTAATTTTCCTCTTTAGTGCTCTTGAAAATTTTGCCAATTTTTTTAAGCAAATATTGATTTTATGGCAATTCTTTCTAAATTTCTGTCTTGAACATATAAATACTTTTTATTCATCTAATTGTAAATTTTATGAACGAAACTTGTTTTGAAAATCTAAGAATAATATTTTGCTCCTGTTAATTTACAAATTTAGTTAATCCACGGAATCGCATTAGCTCTTAATACATAGAGGATTCATCAACTCATATAGTCTCTTAATTAATCATTTTCTATGAATTCCGCCATATCATTAAGAGCAGAAGAGAATTTAGTTAAAAAATTCATTTATGGAACTTTTCATGGCGAAAACCCATTAACATTTTTAGTCATAAATGAGATGTTTTGTACATACTTCTTTTTTCTCACAATATTGAATAAGGGAAGACGTTTCTTACGAAAAAAAAATAAATGCATTTCTTAATTAAATTACCTAGATAATAACAGCTGTAAAAAATGAGATTTAAATTATTCATACAACTTTATGCTACATATAAAGATATTTATTTGCCATTTTTACTAATTTCTAAAATTTTTAACAAACTTTAAGTTATAAAAAAACTTTTCTTGTAAATTCAATTATCATCTTAGAATTTATTTTAGAAATTCGTTTCTGTTCCCATGTTTTAAAAGAATGTATATGATGAAAAAAAATTCAATTTCTTTCTGTCATAAAGCTCATGGGATATTTCTCTAAAATCAGCATAAAAAGACAGAAAAAAGACAAAATTTTTTCATGTTATCCATTTACATTCCTTAATTAAGTACTATTTGCAGTCCATCTAAAGGAACATGGATATCACCCTATTGAAAATTTTTCTAAAAAATTGTCAAGATTAAATTTTACGTTTTGAAACTACTCTTTTAAATTCCTTGCTTCTTAGTATTTTATAACCATTTTCTTTTCTAAGTTTTTTTTTCCTTTTTTTTGTAAAACTAATAATAAAGAAAAATCAGAAAAAAATTCTACTGAGAAAACGTGCTCCGTTGACATTTAATTAAATTTGCCCAGCGGTAGTTTTTCTTTCCACTTTATTTCGTTTGTACAAGGGAAAATAATTAGATCACATAGCTTGTAAAACGGGAATAGAATATTCCTAATCATTGTTCATCGATAAAGAACAGGTCCAGTTTTATTTTTAACTCAGTATTAGGAAATGACAACACCAGATTTTTGAAGAATGGATAACAAAAGTTCAATCTACGATTTTATTCTAGTTCAATAACTTAATATAACACGATCGTGAATTCAGTAGTATCAATAACAAATTTTGTTCGAAAAATAGTCTTATAAAAAAGTTGAGCATTGTATTTCTTTTTTAACAAAACGATGAATTTTGTTTTTTATTAAGATTGCACAGTTTTATTTTTGACTTGTTTAGATAGCTTAATGTAATAGAATCAAGAGTATTGTAGTATCAAAAAAAATTTTGTTTGAAAAATAGTCTATGAAAAGCTGAGCATTGTATTTATTTCTATTTTAATCAAAACATTGAATTTAATTTTTATTAAAACATTGTATAACTTTCTACTTTTTTGGATAACATAACACAATCATGAAGTTAGTAGGAACCATTTCAAGCAGTAAAATTCCTATATCAGTACAGGGGGTGGACAAAATCATGGAAACATTTCTATACTAATACATTCCTTCATATTTCCCCAGAAAAAGTGAACAAATTATTTTATAATTTCAGAAGCGTTTAGGTCATAAGGTTTTTAATACAAATCAATGAAGTTTAAAGCTCTTAGAGGTTTGGAAAATGAATAAAAAACGGAAAATATTGCTTTATAACACCCTGTGCCAAAAAATGTAGCAATAGATTTGTAACTTGTGACAATTATTTTGGTTATTATAAGCAATAATTACTTAAATTTTTGTAAGCTCAGCTTAAATATTTATGGCAATATGGACATTCTCATAAAATAAAAAAAACAATTTTTTTGTCTTAGATTTTTGTTATAACTTTAGAAATATTGAATGAAATTAAACAAAATATTTAGATAATTCAGAAAATTCAAAAAATTCAGAAAAATTCGTTTAAAACTGTGCAAAGTAGGAGTAGTTAATGTAGTTCTTTCATACTGAGCATGCGCAGGAAAATTTAAAAAAATAAATTCTTAATTTTATAGTGAATCGTATTTGGCAACTAAGAAAAAAGTCCGGTTTGAATATCTTAAAAATTTAAAAAGAATAAAGCAATTTTCTAAGTAGTTTTCGTACTTCTTAAGAGAGTGTTTAAAATGATAAGGGGTTTTCCGCATACTTCATTTTGTAATACCAAACAAGATTTATTAAAAATGACGACTGCATTTTTGTGAATCATCCCCCATAGAAGTATCTTTTTTGTCTGTTTCTTTCCATATTAAATCACATTTTGGTGTATGAACATTTATTGTAAGGTATCACTCAATATAAAGCTGGGTAAGTTTTAATATCGGGGTGTTAGGCGATCTTGATGACCCCAACAAAAAGCATAATTGATTGTGATAAAAAATTATGATGATAATCAGTAAATTATGTTGGATCATGATGGATTTTTTTTGCTGGCTCATTGTAGAAATTCATCTTACTATGATGGGTTGCTATGTTTGCCCAACCTGAAAGGTGTCAATCCCTAACTTGGGATTTCGCGCAGATTTAATAGTCTCATCAATCTGAATGATGATTTTTGATGAAAATTCAAGATGATAACCATCTCATTTATGTTTGTCAATCAATGGAAAACCATCAAGATTTTCTGTCCTCTATAATTATTTCAGAAATGAACATATGTTAACAAAAATAATTTAAGGAATTTTTAAAAAGTATATATTTATCTCATCAAATTACGTATCCTGTCTTAAATAATATAAGAGAGTTAGAACCATAGAAATTGTGCTTCCAGAATTTTCTTTGCTTTTTCTTTGAAAAAAAAAACTTCGTGATTCCATTCCAGAAACTGAAATCAAAAACACTTTTTGCACTTCCAAATATTGATTTATAAAAAAATTTTTTTACTTCTGTACGGAATAAGAAATTCTACTACACAAGAGATTGTACGTGAGGAAGATATTGCTAAATTCCACAAGTTTCTTCCATCTTACACAGTCAGTGTGAAGATAAATATATATATAAAAAAAACTTTTTTTTCCTTTCCGAAATATAGTGATCTTAAAAATATTTATCACATGCAGGTTTTCATCCTTTCTATGCGGAAGATACAGAATTGAAAGCTTTAATAATAAATTGTTGCGCTGGACGTAAAAGAAATCGATTTTTCCGGTATTTTAATGTTCCCACTACACTCTTTTGAAGCTTGTGAAACTTTAAAGAATATAAATTCTAGTTATTTTACTAAGTATATTTTTGCTTTTGAATGTGGGTCTTGCTAAATTTATAACACAATTAAAGAAAAAGTTCAACTGTATTATAAAAAATAATTTGATGACATTCTTTTAACATTAAGAATTATAAGTCAAATTTTTACTTATGCAGAAACATTTTATGCACTGAAAAGTTTCTGTTAAAGCACATAGAATAAAAGAAACCTGCTTAATTATGCAAGTTTAAACTTAAATCATGCCAAATGTTTATCCATGAATTTGGTTAGAGTTTAATTCGCCGTGATGTTAGGTTAATATTTGGATTCAACAGTAGATTGGATTTGATTTTCTATTATCTATAAAAATCATTTAAGTATTTTTTATTCTAAAGCTAAATTCATACTTAAATGGTCATACAAATTTATTACTTATTTAGAGAACAGTTTTCACTTCATATTTTTACTTCGTTTTTTAGTGTAAATAAATTAATTCATAAATTAACATTGATTAGTTTAAATTATCTGAGGTAAAAAAAGAGCAATTCTGAAATGTAATAGGTGCTCGGAGAGTTTTTGTTGTCTTTTTATCAATAAAAAAAATTTAAAATCCAATTTTGTAATAATTTTATATTTTATATATTTTTTTATAGTTTTTCATCGAGACTTGTATCAATTTCATAATTTAGGCTATTCCTTTATTCTAGGGCTATTCCTTTCTAGGCTATTCCTTTATTCTTATATGGGGCATTCGTTTTTCTGGGGAGAGGTGTTCCCTAACCATGCCGGTTAATAAAGAGTCTTCAGTATTAAAATAAGTAGGAAATATAGTTAATAAATTAGCTAATTTGTTAATCAATAGTTATTCTAAATTTTAGGGATAAAACCTGCAAATCTAAATATACATGTTTAAACGTTTTACAAGAGTAGTTTTACAAGCGTAGATCAATCTATAGTTTAAAATTGAATCACTGTACCAGACCTTGTGGAATAAAAATTCAAAAAAATTTCTTGAATATTTTACTTATTTAACTCAATAAAATTTCCACTTCTTCACAAAAGTTTAGAATTTTATTTTTTTTTCCTTCAAGAAAGATTTTTGTGCTCTTCCAATATTATTTGTGATTTTTATTTAAGGAAAAATATTTTATGGTTTTTAGTTAAGGAAATCCCAAACTAGCTTAACGTTATACATTTTCTTTGGAAATAGTTTAGATTAAAAACTTCGATGCATTCAGAATTAAAACTAAAATTTACAAATTATCGAGGAGAACTTCAAAAAAATTCTTTATACGGTTCGGTAACTATTCATATTCACTGCTAAAAATAAAAATAATAAAATACAGTTAAAAAACAGTCTGTTTAAAGCTTTAGATTTTAAGTGCATAATATAAATTTTGAATAGTTTTAAGCTTCGAAAAAAACAAAGTGAGTAATAACAGTTTTAGTTTATGAATACAGAACTTTTAAGTGATACTTTGTATGGGAGTCATCACAATAGCTTTTAAAACTTAACAAGGCTTCAGAAAAAACCATAAAAACTTTCGCGTAGCATTTTCTTCTGAAATTGTTGCTTTCCTTGCAATCGCCGAAAGATATATTTTTATCCGCCTAACATTAGCATTTAAATATGAGTCAAAATAGTCTAGGCCTTTACAACCCCCTTCATAAAATTCTCTAACTTTTTTTTGTACTAAACACCGATATTGAAAAAAGACAACAAAGTCGCAAGATGGCTGTTGTGCTGCAACCTTTATGGGAAAAGAGTTTTCGAGAACACTTCCACAACAAAAGACATATTTTTGCTCGCCTAAGGATTTTGAAAAGAAAGTTATAGGGTAAAAAAGTATTCCTTCACATTAGTATGTACTTAAGAAATCCATGAGAAGACCGGCTGTTTTGAAAACGCAAATGTAAAACATGAAATAGGGGTTTTTCCCAAAATAAATGTTGCTATTACTGTTGATGATATTTCCATATATTAAATTCTGCCTTCTAGAAATTCACATATGTATTATTTAATCGGTACTTTCTTCCTATTTGAAATGAATCCTATTATTTTGAGTTGTAGCCAAGCATAATGGATTACATATGAACTGCAAGTTTAATATCCTCTATGAATTGAGTTATACGCGGAAATAGGTGACTGTTAAATAGATTTTAAACTCTTCAAAATATTTTGGTGGTATTACTTATGTTGTTGTATGCTTAAATTGCATAAAGATGCGAAATAAAAGCCTTTTAACAAAACAGGTAGAATATAAATTAGAAAGAAGTCTTGATCAATAAATACGAGAAAAAATTATCAATAATTACAAAAATAGTTTGAATTAATATTTCTTATTAAACAAAACTTAATTGACTTCAAAAATATGCTAATGTAAATAATAGTCGACAAGTTTCAAGCGCTCGAAAATAAGAGCCCATTCTCAAAACTTGCCAAACCTGAATGAGAAAAAACAAAAGTGATTTGTGATATAAAAGGTAAAGTTAAAAACAAAATTGGTGTCTTGAAATCTAGCTTCAGATGAGTGCTGATTCTATATTAATGACATTAGTTCCGCACCACCTCTCCAAAGCATATGGATTTGCATTTTTCACTGATTCGCCCGTCTCGGAAGCAGTGGTTTTTCTTGTTCCGTTTTTTAACCTTTACTTTTGTTTCACGCTCGACAACTATAATTTTTTTAGTTTTGTTCCTGGCCTTTATTTTTCATTTTCCATTGGAAACTTCACGCTTTATATTCCAAATTACTTTTGTTTTTTCTTATTCATGACTGGCATAGTTAAACATGCAGGTTTTCATTTCTGTCCATATTTTTGGAGAAAATAAAGTTTTTTATAAGTTTGATCTTATTTTTCAAATTCTCGAGATTATTCATTTAATAATGTCTTAATATTTATTAGGCAACCATTTAACATATGCATTGTTAGTGGTTCATAATAAATTGTCCAGTTTGTCCGTAAAGTAAATTATAAACTCAAGTATCACTTGAAGCTTTTATATAATGACTTTTAATAAAACTTATCGTAGAGTTACAATTTTTTTCACAAAATAGATTTACCAGAAATTTTTTCATCTTCTTTAAGAATTGCAAAAGGCTGTCAAGGCTATTTCTGTTCCAATCAACTAGATTCAAATAAAAAGACGCTTGTAAGGTTTGTCCTTAAAACTAATTCCTATTTCTTCAAGAAATTATTTTAAATTCCATAAAAAAATTATCAGCCAATTCAAAACAATGATAAAATGTGTATAAAGAATATTAGTAAAAATATATATATTAATCCAAAAGGCATGTTATACTGGGACATTTATCGTCTATAAAAATTACTAAAAAAGTTTAAAGTTAATTTGCTTCCTAAACCCAAATACGATTGATTGCAACTTATTTGGCATGAAACTAATCATTCAAAAAGAGCTAAACTGGAAATATATATTTTTTAACATAAAAACTACATTAATTTCAATAGAAAAAAAAAGTTGACATATTTTAAGCGCTCGAAACAAGGTGCTCATTCAAATTACTCTTAGCATGGAAATATTTCAAAAACAACAGTTAATAATTCAATTCACCCATAAATTTATTTTAATTTAAATGTGAAATTTTAGTTCTGCACAGAAAAGGAGAATAAACTGCAGACTAAACATGCTTCCTTGAGAACAGAAACATCGAAATGGAAATTAGTAAGGGTTTCGTAGCTTTATTTGTATATTTTCTTAACAGACAATTTTTAAAAACTGTAATATGCCTATAATTTTCCTCGTTCTTAAATCAAAAATTTATAGTAGTATAAATTAAAAATTACTTGATCCAATCATCAGAATTTTAATTTTATTACTATATAAGAAAAATAATTATTTCATAAAGTACGTAGACGTCATCACCCATATACATAATCAAACTACAGTGAAATTCACGAAGGCTAATATGTTCTATACTTATGTATCTCTTTATTTTACAAAAGAAAACAGTTTTTTTTGTTTCTCAAACAGAACTCTCAAACCATAATTCAAAAATAAATAATCGATAATACTAAAATGTGCCGATAGTATTAGTAAGATACTATTTAGTAAAATCCGATTATGGATACTGTTGTAATACCCACCCATAACTCTTTAGAGATAATCAAAATAGCTGAACAGTTTTATCTCAGCAGCGTCAAATCAAACGTCAAATAGGGATCGTGACTCAATAGAAACGAGGCTCATCAAGAGATAAAGGGATATCGATATCTGACATGGCCGGACATCTGTTGACGCATTTATTAAGTTTGAATTGCTATTGGAGATACTCTTCAATCTTGAGTATATCAGAAAGAGAGGGAGAGTTAATACATTGTGCTCTATAGATTCGAACCATTTGCTTGTAAAGAGTATGAGAGAGCTCGTTATTAGTGATGGACAAAGTTAACGAGCTTGTTGATGTAAAGCTGCAACGTTGCATGAATTGTCCATAAGGGAAAGCTATTGAATTGTTAATAAATTGTGGAAAAAAGGTTAAATATTACCATCGGAAATTGGCAGTTATTTTTTCTAAGGGATACTGAAATATCAATAATTTCTAGAATGAAAATGAAATTATTAGTTTCGGAAATTGGCATTTATTTTTGGAAAAGATTAATGAATTATTGATAATTTAAAAAGAAGAAATGAATAACTCGTTTCGGAAATAGACAGATATTTTCTTAATGTGTAGGCAATTTTTCAAATGAAGTATTAGAGATGACTTGAAGGAGGGAATAAAATAACATTTCATCATCAAAAATAAAGCTCGATATGAACTTTTAAAAAGCTAACTTTAATATATAGGGGAGAGCCGGGTAGCCCCGCCCAGCGGGTACCCCGCTCACTGTCAATTTCATATGTATAGAATATTTTTTCAAGTCAATGGGCCATTGGACATTAATTGTTATATTAAAAAAAGATTATTTTCAAAGTTACAAGTATTTATGCAGCTGGTAACATGGTAAACAATAGTTTTGAAAATATAATGAATACAATAGTCATAAAATTAAGAAAAATTGGTTGAATGTTTCGATTAAGCTTCATTTTAATACTAAAAAAATAATTTTTTCTATACTTACAGCATTAAAGTATGTAGTCTTAAGTTTAATTTGCACGAAGAAAGAAGTTTGTATGTAAAAAATTGTTCGAGTAATTACAAATTTACAAAAAAATTGGATTTCGGGTAGCCCCGCTCACATGAATGTCGGGTATCACCGCCCAATTTTATTTCGTCGATAAATGTACGGTTGCAAAGATTATTATTTTATTGCTTCAAATTTGAATGTTATATGCATTTTTAACAACAAATATATGTTTTAATATTATATGAAACATAAATTTATATATTTAAAAATGAAAAATTAAATATTTTTAAAATGTAATTGATATATCCAAATTAAATTTAATATCAAGAAATCATAAATATTATGATAAGCTATTTGCTTACTTATTTATTTTCACTTATTTGTGAACGAATCAATCTACAGAAGCATTTGAATGCAATCAAAATACAAAGTGAATTTGTAATTTTATAAGAAGTATTTTATATTAAGTTTATAAGAAGAGATCAACCAAATAAGTTTATATTGAAAAACAACTATTGTTATTAATTATTGTTACTTAAATTAAATTATTTTCGTTAAATATTTAATATAAATATATATTAATATTATAATATATTAATATACATTAATAATGATAAAAAGTATGACATTTGTTGTTATTAAATGATAGAATTCACTAAAAGTATATAAATATGTAATAAATAAAATAATTTTGTGATAAAAATGATAAATGAGGTTTATCTATTGTCAATACATTGGTCATTCTCTTTTACACCTGAAAAAATAGCCGAAAAACACAATTTTTGTAACTGGGCGGGGCTACCCGACACATTTTGAAAAGAGTTTAAAAACATGTTTTTTTAAATTTCTATTTTTTTAAGTTTAACCATTCTTTTTTTGGCTTATTCTTTTTTCATTATTTAATTAGATGATAAAACAATAGAAACATACAAAAATGTTGATTATTACTCAGTATTATACAGAAATATAAGCAATACTCCTTAAGTAAGCGGGGCTACCCGACTCTCCCCTATATATATATATATATATATATGCGTGTGTGTTACCGGTACATTATATATAATGCCGGACGCTATTTAGGCAATGTATGAAACAAACGTCGTAGGAAATTATGTAAATGATGTGCATGTTACTGCAAATGACTGAAATCGGTGGTTGTTGACTTTCACCAGTGAATGTTGACTTTCACCGGTGAATGTTGATAATAACATAGTCGCTTTGGATAATGTCCGAAATATTTATTACATTCGATTTGATATTAATTTATTCATGGATGTAATTACATTTATTCGATATTTTAATACTTACTGACGATAGATTAGAAGAAACATCAGTGTTTGGAGTATCGGGCAAATATATACCGGCCAATGATACTTGACCTTAAAAAAATATCAGTGTCGGGTATACCGGGCAAATGTAAACCGGGCAGTGGCACTGAACCTTAAAAAAACATCAGTGTAGGGTATGCCGGGCAAATGTATACCGGGCAGTGGCACTGAACCTTAAAAAAATCAGTGTAGGATATACGGGGCAAATGTATACCTGGCAATGGCATGACCTTAAAAAAACATCAGTGTAGGGTATACTGGGCAAATATATACCGGGCAATCGCACTTAACCTTAAAAACAAGTATCAGTGTAGGGTATGCCGAGCAAATGTATACCGGGCAGTGGCCCTTAACCTTAAAGAAACATTAGTGTAGGGAATACCGGGCAAATGTATACCGGGAAATGGCCATTTACCTTAAAAAAATATCAGTGTAGGGGATACCGGGCAATTGCATTTGACCTTAAAAAACCATTGCCCGGTATACCCTACACTGATATTTTTTTAAGGTCAAGTATCATTGGCCGGTATATATTTGCCCGATACTCCAAACACTGATGTTTCTTCTAATCTATCGTCAGTAAGTATTAAAATATCGAATAAATGTAATTATTTCCACGACTAAATTATTATAAAATCGGATGTAATAAATATTTCGGACATTTACCAAAGCGACTATGTGATTGTCAACATTCACGGGTGAAAGTCAACAACCACCGATTGTGGTCATTCACAGTAACATGCACATCATTTACATAATAACCTCATCAGGACGTTCATTATATACTTTGCCTAAATAGCATCCGGCATTATATGGAATGCCTAGGCATTATATATAATGCCAGCATTTCATACTTTGCCAGTCACATATATATTACTAAAATATTACATAGTACATTCTTCATCCAACTAAACTGTACAATAACAATTAATCTTTGACATAAAAAAACATATGTACTGATTCATGTTATATATAAGACATAACTACAAGCAAAATATTTCTAAAAATTAGATTTTATCACAATTACAAGAATAAATAAACAACTCTTCACAATTGAAATTTCTCAGAGAAAACTCGTTCAACCTCATTAATATTTAAAAACTGTATTTCGACTACTTTCTGTCCCGCAGTGAACTGATCGCAACGACACGGTTCCCAGTAGAAAATCGAAGTCAAGCATCACTGGCTGCATTTCGTAAGCGGGTGGGTGACTACTTTGATCAGCCTGCGTGGGGACCGAGGGCGCACTGTATCGGTCCTCGTTAAACTGTTCTACTGTAAAGTGCCCGACTTCGCTGGCTGGTCGTCGGGTTACCAAAGCAGGGGATCCATCCCCTCTGTAGAGGATTAAAATTGCAATGGCATGTTTTCGGATCATCATCAAGGATGTTTCCCAGACCGACTCCAATAGCCCATGGTGCAGCTCTAGCTCGAAGTTAATAAAGTAAAGTATCGACTATTTTCTTTTAGAGAAAAATAATAAATCAATTTGGGATTATAACAATAATCAAACGGAGAAAAAAATTCTTGTAGAAACAATTCTTGGCAATTGATAAGTATTATAACATAAAATAGCAGATGCCTTCAGTTACGGAATGCTAAATTAATCAAAGAAAAGCTGATGGAAATTTTTTTTTTAAAAATAGAAAAATACATTTTTTTTAATGTTTCATACCTGATCTATTCTGAAATTAGCTATTTAATTTAGTCTTTAAAATAGGGCATCCAAATAATCTGGGAACAATCATACTATTACATTTTTAAAATATTGAAAGCAAGCTATTTATATTTTATCTAATGCCTCATAAGTAAATTCAAAATAAATTACAATGCTTGTTAACAACTTTTATTATGATAACTTAGTGTGAAATATAACATTAAATGTGTACAGTACGAAAAAGAAAAAAGTGAACAAATTGAATAACTTTTGATCTGATGACATTTTTATGCACTAGGTGTCAGAGAAGCCGATAGTATGATATTTTCAAGCACACGATATTTTCATGCCCTTTGAAGGCCTAACCATTTTGATTAACTGATGTGGACAATATTTATTGCAAAATTATACCCAAAAATGCATTTCTTCCGAACATACAGAGAAAGAAAAAGTTCTACTAAATTTGTTGTAACGTACGTTAAAGATGTTTCTAGTTAATACTGTACTTTCAGTAAAAAGAAAAAATTTATATGTATAAACTAACAATTAGATGATTTTTTAATATTATGAATTTGACAATAGTCCCATATTGAAAACTTCAAACATTAATCTCCCATTACTTTCCGTATATGTTATAGTTCAGAGCTTCTGTTTCATTGTCAAAGAAGCCGTAAAATGGGAAGTGTGAAAGTGAGTCTACTTCCGCAGTCCTTCTCAGTGCTCATGACTTCGATTACTTATTTTATGAGGTTGAAAGCTTGAGTAAAAATTATTTTATGGACAGCATCATACAGCATAAATATTTTACCTTTGATGCAGGATTTCAATACCCGCAGTAAAAATAGGCAATAAATAACTATCGATTTATCTATATATATATATATATATACAGATTTTAACAATACAATACATTTTAACATTTATTATATAGATAATACATTACATTTTTAATAAGCATTAGCAATTACAGGCTCAAAAGTTTTTCTTTCTGAAGGCAATAATAAAAATGGAGTAGATAAAAGAGAATTAAAAACTCCAATAAATGCAGAGTTAATATTTTTTTTTAAAAAAAATCAATTTAAATCACAATTTTAATTCCCCGTGATTACAATTGCTCTTTAGACTTAATTAAACATTATTTTAGAGAAAGCAATAAATAATAAGTTATTGTCGTGACTTAAACAATTATTTCACCATTTAATTAATTGAAAAAGTAATTTTCTTTTTTTAAACTAACTTTTTTAAGCTTGTGTTTTTTTTTTAATGAAAACAAATGTTTCTTTAGTTGAAATGACAAAAGACATGCAAATTTAAATCCAAATATTTTTTCCCTTGAGCCAAGTACTCGAGTTCCGAAGTAAATAAAAGAGAAAAAAAAAGTAAAATAGAACAAACGAATGCATTTAGTTTAAATCTCTAGCACAAATTATTCCAACTCACGCGAATTTCCAATCCCTCTCCCCCCTCTTCAAAGTTAAATTGACTTCGACAATCCGTCCTTCTCTTAGCACACCGAAAGTTGCTATCAGAATTCATTAGAGTCACAATGCCCCACTAGTTTTACTGATTCGATTTTCATTGGAAAAAAGGGGGTATTGGGGAGTAAGGGGTATGTGTGGGGATCGTTGAGGCGTTTGTAAAAACAAACACATTCCTTTTGAATGTTTCTGTAAGAATCAATGCAGTGTATGCATCTCAAATCAAAGTGGACTGGACATGACTGCATTAAATTCAGAGACAACTGCCATAAGAATCACTGAAGCAACTCGAATGTAATTACTGCAACACAAATCTTTGAAGAAGGGATGTTGAAGATGCATTGAAAATTCATTCCACGTCATTCCTTGCTTCTGCAGACACACTTTCCCAAAGAGCAAGATAATCAAAGTAAAACAGGACCACTCAATTCGAACGTTGATGTTCGTTTCTTCTTTTTTCCCCCTTGCTTTTTAACATTATTACTACTTTTACTTTTTGATTTCATTATCCTGAATCGTAGTATTGGACGGCAAAATCTTTATTTAAAGAAATAAGGTTAAAAAAAAATAATTTATCGAGAAAGGAGGATGGGGAAAAAATGAAATGGAGTTGATGCACGTAGGAACTATCACTAATGGTGCTTCATCAGTTTTGTCATCTTTCGGATTGAATCACTCTTTCTTTTTCGTTTTAGTTATTCAAAGTAATTTTGGGAAGAGAATATTTCTCGTGTAATGATAAGGATGAGGATTTATTGAATATATGGCTCACGATGCCTGGAAAAGAAATTTTGCGAACGACCATTCTGAGAATATATAAATGTGTCATTATTTTAAATCTAATTGCATTTGAATCTCTGGAAGATCGTGAGAAATTGCTTCCAAATGAAACTGTAGTAGAAGGAAAAAGAAAACTATAGCCCACTGTGTTCGAGGATTATTATTTGCCCTTTAGAACAAAGAGGTATTAAATGTACGATTTGTTACAAATGGATATCTCAAAAAGTAAAAGTAAAATTGCTTTTAAATAAGAATAACTTTGAGTTTTAGGATCGTTAACAGTGAAAAAATGTATGTAAATAAATAAATGCAATAATGAGCCAAATTTGGTAAGTTCGGGAGTAAAAATGTTAAAAACTATTTCGTCCTCCTTACCCAATTTTGATTATAGCTATGCCTTTAAAAATAAATGATATAATTAGTCTAAGATTGTGTTTTCATACAACTTAAGCGTATTTTCTGAGATTTTATCAAAGGAAATGAAGGAGAAAGAGATAGAGGTTGTCGGTCGATTATACAGCTGTTATAGTTTTTATCTTAAACATTCTATATTTAATTATTTAGGGTGTCATATTGTAAAATTTATAATTTTAGTATGTTTCGTAGCAGTTGATTTTTTAGCACATTTAGCAGTTTGAGATAATTGATTTCTTAATTATTTTGTTCGGTAACTTGCGTTTCGCAATAGCTGAGAAAGTTTGCTATTTTTTTTTTAAATCGTTTAAATGCTTTATATTTCTGGTATGTTTGATTTAACTAATTAATTGCTTAAGATAATTTGTATTTGGATTCTTTTTAAGACAATCCAAAAGGTCGTATTCAATTTGGTTTAGTGGTCCAATGAATAAATTACACTCAATAAAAAATTATTAATCAAATCAATAATGCAGTAATAAAGTACTGACACTTAGGTTGAATTGTCCGTAAAATCCCTTTTTCCGTAATATATTATACCGTAATTTTTACAGTAATGCTTATCTAGTTTGAGTGAGTTAGTGAGTTTTTAAGTAATTACTACAGTAGTCTTTACGGTAATTATTTTGTAAAAATTACGGTATGTCAGACTTTTTTTTCCGTAGCATTTTCGGTAAAAATGAATTTTTTGGTAAAAAATACCGGAGCCCTGAGTGCTGTTAATTTGATCTGAAATTTTTATAGTGCACTTGTTTGTTTTGAAAAAATAGTTATAGGGAGTCTTTTTGATCAAGTGAAAGTCCTGTAATGTATATATATATATATATATATATATATATATNTTTTTATTATTATTATTTTTATTATTATCAAAATACTGTTTTTTTCTTCAAAACAAATTTGATTTTTTGCCTGAAAGCAACTGAAAAACAATTACGACAAAATGCTGCTTATAAACTAAATATTATCCCTTTCCATTATAATTCTTTTGTCCACTTTGGTTACAAAATATCTTTTAAAAGAATACATAAATATCTTGTAAAATTCTGAGAAAAGGGATCATTTTAACATAAAGTCGTGCACATTTTGTAAGAAAGATGATGCTATTTTACTTATAAAATAATTTTGAACTTAGCATCAGAAATATGTTTATTATTTATATGATAGAAGTGCAAAACTAATAAAATTACCCTATTTTGCACTGTAAAAAAATTGATGGAAATTAGTTGAGTTGTGAAGTTAGTGAACTCAATATATTTTACAGTGCATACATTCTCCGTTTTAGTCAGTTTTTATTGTTATATATTTTTTTCTAAATTTTTTTATTTATATTTCAGTTTATTTTACATATATTTTTCTGCGCTTTCGAATCAATTTGGTAGTTTCATATCAAAAGCATTTCGTTTAACAAAGAAACAAATTCTTTGAAATTCATTCTCACTAATTCTTTCAACCGATTGTTATTTTGCCAGTTTTATTTAATGTTTTATACGATAACTACAGCTCGGAACTTAAAAAAGTATTTTTAGCAGCTTTATATAGAATAATTTATTTACAAGAGTTTTTTACTTTAATTTCAAATACATTAATTTATTAATAATGATGTTTAGTATATTACAAAGCCTTCGCTAACCATGTATCTAAGCTTTCATACATCATTGTTTTTAGAATTATTCTCAAATTATATACATAATATTCGTATACTTACTTTTATGAGAGATGAACAATATCCTAAAGTAAATTTTTTTTGAAACAACGTGTTCAAGATTTAATAACAATTTACGCAACGAAGTTAAAATGATTTACTTATATAAAGCTCATTATTATAAGGAGATATTTTCAACGCTTAAGATCTTTTACTGATCCAATTTCTAAGCCTATTTCTGGGGAGAAATTTACTCTTTCCCTCTCTCTCTCTCTTTTTGATTATGTATTTAAGGTAGAGAGAGAGTCATGTTAATACTCAGAAGAAAAAGACCAATTTAGAAATGCCGTTTTCATGAATAATTAATGATCTTACATTTCCCCCGAGTCAGCTCCCAACGCAAAAGAGAAAAGCAAGTTATAAATTAAAAATGGCAAAATGTAATTAAAGTAACTCACAATTAATGTTATGAACGATACAAAGAGCTCCAGCATATTTAGCTTTAAATGCGACACTGCACATGATATATACCATATGATCTGTGAGTATCTCTACATTTTTGGTTAATTTATGATTCAAAGACACAACTAAAACTCTTACAAAACTAGCTCGCGAAGGAGTAATTTTAGAGGGCATAAATCTTTTCACTATAAGCAACATATATCATGGAACTTTCCTTATTAAATGTAAAAGCTTTGCCAAGCGACACTAAATTGAAAATTTGAATATAAATTAGAAAATATGGATTATCTGAATAGAAAAGAAAATTGCACATTCCGCTCAGGCAAATTTAATTTACAAAAATACTGGGAAAGATGATTGAGTTTTTAGTAGTTAAAACTCATCATAGTCAAATGGCTTTTAAAAAAGTTAATTAAAGTATTTGAGAAAATGACGCAATAAAGGGTTTCAGTTAATTTAAAAGTAAAAATAAATAACTTTAATAAATATGAAAATTATTTTTATTTAAAATTCACTTAGTTATCAATGCGGGAAAATCAAGCTATAAATTAAAAATAATAAAGGGAAATTAAATTCATTTATTCAATAAGTTTTTAACGAAGCAAAGAATTCTAATATATTACTTTACAATGCATCATTACCTATAAAATTCAATTTATCATTATCAAAAACACAACTGAGACTGTCCAAAAACCAAATCATAAAATTTAGTATATTAGAAGGCTATAATCTTTCCACTATATACATCGAGGAGCCATTACATTATGACCATTCTCCATCTATAACAATGGGCTCGCCCAGGTTTTCATGGCTTCTCGTCCAGGAACATTGTTTTCATGGGGCACATTAGGACCCATAATCCTCATAGAACAATCCCTGACGTCTGTAAGCTACTTTAGCATAGTTGCAGACCAGGTTCACCCATTCATGGCAACAGTTTTTTCTGCGGGAATGGTGTTTACCAACAGGATAATGCACCATGTCATAAGAGTCGAATCGTCATGGATTGGTTCGAGGAACATTCCAGTGACTTTCAAGTCATGTCTTGGCATCCAAATTCACCTGACCTTAATCCAATAGAGCATTTGTGGTCCTACTTGGAAAACCAAATTCGTGCTTTCACGCTACCCCCTCGCAATGTGAGGGAATTACAGGACCAGTTGGTGAGCGCTTGGTACCAGATACCTCAGACTACCTATCAGCACCTTGCGGAATCAATTCCACTGCGGGTGCTAGCAGTTTTGAGGGCTAAAGGTGATCCTGCATGTTATTAGCAGGGTGGTCATAATGTAATGGCTCTTCGGTGTATATATCCATATTCAACAATACGGATGCTGACTAATATTTGATCTGAAAGCATCTCTGATTTCTTTTATCAAAATGTGATTTTCAGACACGATTAAACGACGCAACTGAAACAAATTCTTGAAGTAGTAAATTGTAAAGGACCGAAACGCTTCACTATCTAATTAATGCAGATCGTAAGGCAACATTACGAATATTGTATATCATTCGATCTCTAAGTATCTCTGAATAAATTTTTAAAAAAATTGATTCACAGACTTGGGTCAAAGACATAAATGAAACTCTTTCCAAAATAATTTTCTGACGAAGTAATTTTTAGCTGTTTTAAGATCATTTAATTTATAATTAACGTGTATTATAGAATGTTTCTTAAAAGCAAAAGGCTTTCCTGGAATCTTACAGAGAAAAGTGTGAGAATAAAATATTGATTATATAAGCAGATAAGGAAATAATAATTGCTGCCAAGAAAAATAAATTTACCAAATTACCCCAAAAGATAAATAAAGTATTTAGTTACTAGGGATTATTATAAGCTCGTAGTCTTTGAAAAGTTAATTAAAGTATTTGAAAAATGATTAACTAAAAATTAAAAAATAATTTCCGAAGTTTTAAGCTGCTGGATTATTAAATATAAACAAATGAAATTTTATAAAAGGAAGTGTAAAAAAATAAACTTTATAAAGATCTACACATTGTATCTTAGAATATATTTTAAAAAAATGCACTTACAATATTTAATCAATAGAATCAACAAATGCTTAATTATAACAGTTTTACTTAATTATATCAAATTAATTATATTCTAACTAATAATAAATTTGCTTTATATTAGGTATCTTTTTTCCTTGTTTGATTGAGATATACACAAATGATCAAGACTAACTTGTAATTAAAATGGAAGATTTAAAAAGATATTACAAAAAAACTAGTTGTTTATGAGATTATCACCTTAAATTAATTACTTTCACAAAAAATCACTCAAATAAAAATTAGTTTGAGCTAATAAAAATTACTAAACTAATAAAAGACAAAGCTAATTTAATTATCTTCGAACAAATTTAGTTGAGGATTATATCTAAGACCTTTTAATTAAACTACCTTTAAACGAAATTTGAAATATAATATAAAGCATTTATAACCAGAAAACTTTATGATTATACAAAGCGGATCTCCAAATAATGTATTAGATCACAATTCCTAATATGAACCAGAAAAAAAATTGGTGGTCCATGACAATTTCAAAGCATGTTAGCTGTAGTAGGAAATATCTGACTATGAATAAAATTGTCTTGTGCAAGATGTCTTCGTGTACATTATCTAATAACTTTTTTAGTTTTATTATAAAGATTCTCATAAGGATAAAGTTGAAAATAGTAATCAAGTTGTTTAAATCCAGAATATATAAACTGCTATCAAGCATTCATTTTTATTGCCTTATTATTTATTCAGTATTAGTAACAACACTGATATTCCAATCGCCTAAATGTCTGTAACAATAACACGTTAAATGTCACTTTAGAAAGGATTTTAATCTCCCAAAAACTTATCGAAAATTCTTTATGCTTTCAAAACTGCTCCTGAGATATTATTTGATCTCACCCAAAGTTTGATCACCCAAAGTTTGATCTCACCCAAAAAAACAGTTTATAACTTTACATCTTTATAAATTGCTGGCTTCGATGGAATGATTGGAACATGAAAAGAGGTAATGGAAAATACTTCTGATAATTTTTATTTTTCGTTTGCTGATTGAACTGAATTTCATGTCCTAACGGTACGGAAAAATTATTACTAATTGTTTGTACAATGCTCTAGGATTGTTATTGTAAGTTCATATACAAAGTGAATAGCTACTGAAGATTCCTGTGGTAAACGTCACGACTAGGACTGTATGTATATATATATAGTTTCAGTTTTTAATATTTTCGAGAATTTCTCAAGAAATTGTAACTTTAGAAGTGATTAGTTCCTGTAATTTTTTTGAAATAAAAAATGTTTAAAGCTTTCAGAGGTTTGAGGGACAGACAATAAATTACGAAAGAAAAATAATATTTTTTAACACCCTATACCAGAAAATTAAATAATAAACTTGTAACTTGTATCTGTTATTTTAGCTGTTATTCGCAATAACTGCAAAAAATTTCGTAAATCTAGCATATTATTTATTGAAATAGGAAAATTTTTTTAAAAAAATTACTTTTTTTCCTTATGTTTTCCTGCTTTAATTTTGAAAATATTCGGTAAAATTAAACAAAACTTTCGCAGAAATTTAAAATTAATTACAAAATTATTATTTTTAAATTTGAAAACAAAATTGTTGGGAAATGTGCAAGATATTAGTATCAGGGGTAGTTCCTTCATACTGCGCATGCGGGGAAAAATGCAAAGTTATTTTTTCAAAATTTTATATTGAGTCGTATTTGACAACTAATGGAAAAATCTGGTTTAAATATCTTAAAAACGTAAAAAGTTTCAGGCAATTTTCTAAGTAGTTTCTACATTTTTTAAAAAAAAAACTTACTCCGATCAGGGGGTTTCCACAAATTTTATAATGTAATATTTCGAAATACACTACCTTAAAATAACTGGACGACAGGAGCAAAATTTAATATGGGAAAAACTTTTAATAATTTCGAGTTTTCTTTCAAAAAGTTCAAAAATTTCAAAAAAATCACTTGAAACTTTTTACGTTTATGAGATATTTAAATCAGATTTCTTTCAATTAGTTGCCAAATACGATTAACTATATATACGAACTACATAAAATACTCATACCTTAAGCACGCATTTACCAACATTGTTTTCACATTTTAAAGCACTAGTTTTGTCGATAAATTTTAATTGCTCAGAACATTTTGCACAATAGGAGGCATGAAACAAGGAAGCATTAGATAAAAAAAAATGGTTTTTTTAAAAAGTTATTCATATCACCATAAATATATACGCAACATTTACGAACTTTCATGCAATTATTGCAAATAACAATCAACGTAATTGATTTAGGTTACATATATATATATATATATACATAGGTATATTNTTATTTATAACTGCTTATAAAATGAAATCATAAATTAAATAATTATTTTGTCATCACAAAAGTGTTTTTTTAAACAATCTCAATTGCACAAAATCAAAAATTGGTAAGTTTTAAACTAACAGTTTTTAATGCATCACATTGCCACCACAACGTCATAAATGCAGATCGTAATCCTAAACCTTAGATAGTAGCATTAAACAATATCCTTATAAAGGCATGATGTTCTAGACGAGACCAAACATCACAATGAATACTTGAGCCATTAGGATTCCCATAATGTTCCATAACATGGAAAGGCGAGTAATTCCTGCAGTATATACCCCCGAACTTTGACGAATAAGTTGCATAATTCGATCCAAAGCTCTAACCGACCACAAACCGAACAGGCTCTCGACCCTAAGTGCTAATACGTCCTATCATAAACTTCGTAATCTACACCTTGGGAGCTTGCATAAATCCCATCACTGAAATTCGCTGTTTCCCCTAATCAATATTAATGAGATATTATTCAGTAGGGTCCGCTTCTCTTCAGAATATTCGTCCTGCAGCTAAGGTAGTGAGGGCTCATTCGGCATGTGAGTTATATGTTGTCATTGATTACTTTAAAAGCATATCGTGGGACTAAATTACTGAGTACATATATTATGCAGGCTGTGTATACTGGGAACTATATGTAAGAAAGACATATCTATTAAGACATAAAGAGACGGAAGGCATCTCTTAGGTTCTTAAAATTTTTTTAAAATCTAGAATAACTAAACTATAAAAGAAAACTGTAAGTTCTACTATTTAATAGCATATATAAATTTTCGAAGTTTAAAAATTTAGTTCAAAGAAATAATTGATGGTTTAATTCACTGTTATATTTCCTACTTGCTTTGCTAAACTGCATAAAAATGTCTTATCAATGAATGCATAAATAAATAGATAAAAAAAATAATAATGATATAGAATAAATACAACAATTAATAAGCTTTTTTCTAATAAACATTTGGTGAACAAAAAACATAAAGTATTGTGATCATACTAAAAACTGAAGAAAAAAAATTAATTAAAAATTTGAGGATAAAGGAGAAATAAAATTAATTTTTGCTATTTAAGCCTTTGTAACAAGATAATTTCAGTAGTGAAATAATTTCTACTTTTTAGTACATTCGTTGCTCAAACGTGGGTTTAAAAGAGATTTCATTCATTTTTTTTCTTTTTTTTAGTCTTTCATATTATTTGAATATTTAAAAGGGAGAAAAGGCATTCATCAAGGAGAAACACATTTGGACTTTTATTCTTGAAATATTAATATTTACTATTCTTGAAATAATTAATATTGTTTAAATATAGGAATGAGTACGTTTTCGTTCATCTAAAACAGTTAAGTCTTCTTTAGCCTTTTCCTCGAATGCTACCATCTAAGCAAGGAAAGAATTTTTTTAACACATGAACCTGAAGTTTTGAAAATAAAATTGTAAGCTTACATCTAAAGTTAATTTACTTTTTTCTTTTTAATTTTTTGATAAATATTTAATTAAATTCTTTAGTTAATTGTTATTATCATTTAATTAGATTACTTGCCATTAATGATGTTGTTTTTAATAAAAGTAATCGGTATGTGATGGAAATGTGATTCACTTTCGAACACAAAAAAATGCAAATAAATGCATCAGAATATGTTAAATTTTATCAACTTTGAAGTTTTTCAATGGAATACTCAATTAAAAGGACGACGAAATTAATAAAAAATGTATTAACCTTAACTTAATATTTTTTTTGAAATATTCTTATATTGTAAGCTTCAAAATAAAATGGTGTAATAAAAAAATATATAATTTTAATAAAATTCATTTCGAACACATTTCTACTTTATTTCCTAATTTAGGAAAAGCAAAAGACACAAAAGTTTCATTTTATTCAGAAATGCAGAAGAAATCTATTAGAAATAGTAGAAGATATAAGTAGTGTGATATAAAATGTATATTATACAGTACAAAACATCATTAAGATATGCAGCGCACATATTATAATGGATAAAAAGTAACGGATATAGTTACAATGAAATTAATTATTCGTTAATGCACAGTTTTTTCCTGAGCGTATACAACAGAAGAAAAAAGTTTGATTGGTGAATATATATCTAATTGCTTAAAAATTAATTACGAGCGGACGTATATACTAATCAGGCAATTAGTATATGACTATGCAACCAGAATTTTATTCCTTGTGCCAAGTATTTATTTTGATTCCAAAAGAGTTTGAATTGAATAAATAAAAGGGTTTCTTAAATGGCATAATAGTTTATTTCTGAATAAGAATCTAATATTTGCGAATGAATAATAATAAAATAGAAGAAAAAAGTCAAGCAGCTCCTCTATTAGTGATGATAATGCAAGTAGTGATGCCGATTCGTTATTTTCTATGCTTAATGAACAGTAATGAGAAAATACAATATCAATGAAATTATTTTAACTCAATTTCGCAAATGAAAAACTACTTATTCGTGAATGAGTGTATGTAAGAAAATTAGAATGAAGATACTGCCAGAAAATGATGAGCTGCTTTTCATCAAGTGTTTTAAACCTAATTCATCTTATTTAATATTATTCAAAATTTGCTTATAATATATAATTAACAATTTCAAACATGTATATATATATTTTAAATTTAATAACTTAATATTTGGTGTAGCTTTCTCAACTCAGTCATTTAGTAAATATTTATTAATTTGTTTAAAGGTCTTTTCAGACCAAAAAGTAAATAAATTTAAACATTTTTTCTTCAAACAGAAAAAGAAAGAAAAAACACTATTCTTAATTTTTTCTCTAGACTTTAAATTTTAGTTTAATGAGTTTAAGAAATAGATAGACATTTTAGTGGACTGATGAAATTGCTACAAAATAAATTTTAAATACGAAAAATATGGACTTTGAAGAAAATCTTTAAATGGACTTCAACTTTGAAAGTAACCTGCGCGAAAATTTCCCACTATTTAACAACTGTATAATATTCCTTTTAATCGTTCTTTTTATGCAATCATTTTTAGTTTGATGAGTTAAAGAAATATAGAAAGTTTCCAAAGCTCTGTTTAATTTAAATTCAATAAAATATGAAAAATAGGGGTTTGAGAATGATAGTATAAAATGAAAATATCACTTCACTAATATGAAAAATATGTATTTTTTTTTTGAAATATCGTTTAAAATGTCTGCGGTTTTCCTTGCTGTGAATAGAGGGCATGAGCTCGACTTGAGCTTCATCTTAAGACATCTGAAATTATAAAAATGTCAATTAAATTTGTTATTACATAAATCTAGAGATACTTTCATTTACTAGTTTCAAAGCAGATAGTTTCTTTAAGTAAAATAGCCATTCTAGTTCGCTGTAACTTTAAAACAATTTTTTTCTTCGCTCTCGTATGCTTGCTTGCTTTGTTTGCTCTCAATTATTATTTTTCCTGAACTGTCGTAAAATAAGTAATTTTACATTCATACCGTATAATTTTACTTAAGAAAACACGATTTCCAACCCAATTAGTGAAGATCCTTAAATTTACTTTAAAAACTGTAGCGCACTAGAGTGTTAATGCAGGCTGAGTTCGTTTATACACCCAGGATGTTAAATCTACAACCTAGCCATTTTTTCACTTTCATACATCTTAACTTAAGATTGTCAGCTACGTCATGAAATTACTCTTTATTTTCTAATCATGATTACTAGTGAGCTCCAACCCCTGCTTTCTGACACTCATCAACTCTTAAAGATTGGTGAACAATACTATATCATTCAATTTACAAAACAAACTCACTTCACTCGCTACCAAAATGGAAGCATTTAACTTAATATAATATCATAACTAGTCAAATCATCTATAAATATATTATTTCTTTCCCTTTTAGAACTAAAACTGAATGCAACCAAAGAAAAAATATAATAATAATTTTCACTATTCCTTCTTAAAAAATCCATATTGATTACATGCCACAGAAATTAATGCAGACAATTATAAACAAAAATAATTGCAAAAGCTGCATTGCAAATGTTCGCAAGCAGGATTGCGAGTTTAAAAATAATGTTTAACAAAAACTCTTACGAAATATTAAATTTTTTTAAACATAATTTTGGGATTTGTAGCTCTGGAATTGGAGATATCAATGTGAGACTGTCAAAAAGGGAAAGCTATCAATTAGAATAAATAAGAAATTTCCCTTAAACTTAAATAATTATTACTGTAAATAATACTGGACAACAGTCCACACATCTAATCCTTTTAAACATTCTAATTATTCTATTTATTATTAATAATAAATGCATAGTACGTACTGAAACGTTATACCTTTCCAGAATTAAATTAAGCCAGATACAATGTTATCGCTATTTTCGGAATCTGGAATTTACTTTATACAAATACTAATAAATCATAATTACACTATCTAAAAGTATGAATTTCTATTCATATTTCATACTTCAAATTCATAGTTCAAATTTCATGCATCATATAGATAATTCATACTTCATATTGTATACTTTGCAGGTCATATTCATAATTAGCCTTATATATATTTATAACAGCTAAAAATAAAAGTCAATGTTTTTAAAATACTCTAAACTTATTTGTAAGGTTTTTAGTAACTAAATTTGCAAAAAAATTATAATAGAAAAGTAATATTTTATCAAACAACATTTCATCATACATAATATGTATATATATATATATATCGAGTTNGAAAGACGGGCTCGAAAATGGATGTGCGCAAGGTAATATAATATTGGATATATATATATATATATATAATTTCCAAATAAAAGTTTAATACTAAAGGTACTTTCGCTAATGAAAGGTGTTTTGAAGTTATTCTTCTTCATAAAATATAATTTACTCGAAGTTTTATTCTTTTAAGAGCTTTTAAAGTAAACTTCAAAGTGCACTTTAGTGTCTTCTTCAAGACCTCTATGAATAAAGGCTCACCTAAGTAAAGTAGGAACAACGTTTAACACTCTACTGAAATTACCAGGCTATTTTACTCAAATAAAAAGATAACTTTCGTAAAAAGCGTAATAGACTCTTAGCTAACTCAATAATTTACAAACTGTTTTTAATATTTTTCTCTCTAAGCCTTTTCAACTTTAAAAAGTCGTATATTAAATATTTGAGAAACAAGGTAGGTTTTTTTTAACAAATTTAATATTTCGTAAATGAAAATAAAATTAGCTTCAAACACTAATTAAGTCATTTAAATTTAAATTTATTGCGCAGCACCTTGATATTTCACTTACACGCACAAAAATATCTATAACTCTTAGAATGTAGTGCATAAGCATGTAAATGCAATGCTAAAAATCCTTGATCAATTTTTACAGTAATATTTATTTAATTAGCGATTAAGATATTTTACTGCAATTATTACTTTGTAATTTGCGGTATATCAGATCTTTTGTTCCGTAACATATTCTGGTAAAAGCGGCCTTACGGTATACTAAAATGTACCGGCACTCTTAGTGCCAGTAATTTATACCGTAATTTGATCTGGAATTTTTCACAGTGTGTATAACATGTATAACCATAAACTTTATGACAAACTTAATATTATATATAATATTAGTACATTAAATATCTATATAATTGTGTATGTAATATATTATATATCTGTATAATTGTATTTCTTAAAAATGATTACAAGATACTTTGGTTTAACTAGAACCTAACCAGAGTTCAATTTAAAACCTTATTAAGGTTGTAGCAGCTCTTAACCCTATTATATAATATTGTATCATTCTAAACCATATGTGTCAGAAATCGATACCAAATTTCAACGTCGAACTAATTTTTCGGAAAAAGCATATAAATTTAAAATTCATAACGTCAGAAAATGTTATGAGAAGATAGCTTTAATTTTATGTTCTGTTACTATTCTTAAGGTAAAATGAGAAAACTCTAATGCTTATTTTCTTTATTGTACCAATTGTTTATAACCATTCACGTAGAACATTGTTTGTATAAAAAGAAAGTTAGCATTAAATATGTCAGTTTATTGAAAAATTCATTTCCAAATTCAACACCAGACAACACTGTCCAAACATCAACCAAATATGATCAAATTTTGCAGATCAAAACAACTTCGCTCTTCTAGTATAATTAGATAACAGTAACAGATATTCTGTGATTGCCTTGAATATATTTTCATCTTCTTAGTTGCAATTCCGCTGTACAAAAAATATTTTTAAATGCTTAAATCTATTATCGTGTAGTCTTAAATGATAAAACAATGATGCTATTTCATTGTTCAAATTCGAAATTATAGTATATAATAGTGAGATACAATTTGAAACCCCACTTTGAATTTATGTATTCAAAGGTGATCTATGACTGCAATCATTTGAGTATCCTTGGCTTAAGGAACTCAATCGGAACAAAAGTAGCTGATCCCTGGTCCCATTTACATAAACGTAGGAATAATTTAAACCATGGATCAGTTATCTGCCTTATGTATGATATCTGAATTATCATTATGGTAACAAAAATTTCCGCATTTGGATAGGATTCATGCCGAATGGAGGCAGAAACCTCCCTCCACCTTGAAGTATTACACCTATTAGTATACTACTTAGTATACTACTTACCTATTAGTACTCCACCTATTGGTATACTAGCTTTATCCTTTCAGGAATGCAGTTTTTCTTGTATTCATTTTAATCGACGGCACATCTGGTCGAAGTTTTTCTGGAAAATAAAAAGGGAATATTTGCTGAATGGGTTTGCCAA
Organism: Parasteatoda tepidariorum; assembly: GCF_043381705.1. NCBI lineage: Eukaryota > Metazoa > Arthropoda > Arachnida > Araneae > Theridiidae > Parasteatoda > Parasteatoda tepidariorum. The sequence goes on along the minus strand of NC_092207.1, from coordinate 40,913,023 downwards.
CCGATCCTCCCGACCACTTTCGAACATGTTTAAAACACTCTGAAGAGGGAAATCGGAATTTACAATGCTCAATGAGTAGAGCTATTTCTTTAAGAACTTCTAAACGGATTTATTTACGATATAGTAATAGGAGTTCTTACTTAATTTAACCAATTTTTTTGTTCATTTTTTAAACCAATGTCTCATATCTTTTGATTTAGATTAAGTTAGGCATAATTATTCGTGTGCATTATAATTTCTGATTTTTTTTTTTTTTTTTTTTTTTTTTTTTTTTTTTTTTTTTTTTTTTTTTTTTTNGCATTCCATGAACTTATACTCATGCTTAATTTCATTCCATTTTACCCTATAATTCTGAAACAAATTGATCAATATATTGCTGTGTACATTGGTTATAGTTCCCCCATTATCTGAGATTAAGTAAGAAAAAATAAAGACAAAAAATTAAAATACCCACAACTATTTCGTTATCTTGTTATGACTTGTAATAATAAAACTACCGTTTCATTTTTTTATTATAATTTCAGCTTTATTTTATTGAGTACGTTACAAGAGATCCACCTCATCACACCATTTTATTTGTTGACCTCCCACATAAAATCTTCTTAGAATAATTACTCAACTATTTCTAATTAATTTTGAGGAGATTATATTGCATTTGTTTGCAGTTATTGATCGACAAGTGGAAAGGGATTTTCCGAAAATTATTTCAAACACGAAAATAATTGCATCAAAATCTATTTCTGAATTCGACATAAAACTGGATTCTTAATCAATGTATGTATTCAAGTTTTTTGTATGTAAAAAGTGTATGCATGTAAAAAGTTTTTTTTTCAATGTAACGACTGTTTTTTAGATTGTTTAGTAATCTGATTTCAAATAAGGTATTCCTTCTCTTTTCTTCAGACATATAAAAAAATTTCTTAAAATGGGTTTAAATAAATAGAGAAAAAGCTCATTGAATATATTTGAGTGAAAAGAAACTAAATCATTTGTTATACGGGGAAAAAAATTCGGGTGAAATTATACAGTACGGTATAATAATAATATTTCTAGTTAAAAAAATGGTTATTAAACAAAAATATACGGTACTCAAACAATTTATTCGGTAATTGTTTTTCTCATACAGTAATAGTTAACCAGAAATTCTGATTTTCAAATTTATAAATTTTATTATCACAGACTTAGTAAATTTAACTGAAAAAGTAGTTTTTATACCAGGTTGTATGATAGAATTACCAAATTTTACCTCACTTAAAAAATTGCATGACATATTATCAAATCAAATTTTTACTGTAAATTTTACAAAAATTATTACCAAAGTGTTTCAGTAAAATTTATCTAAAAGGCCAGAAAAACGCTAAATTTTATCATATTCAGGTAGTTTTGAGCAATTTTTTTCGCAGTGTACAACCTATAAAAACAAAACAAACAAAACGAAAAAACTATACACATATTATAGCTTGGAGATTTTTTTTTTATTTATTCACATCTGAGACTTACTAAAAGATTTCCTGTTTTAGCCATGAGCATTGAATTTTCGATTGCTAATTTCTAATTTTTAATTATTCCATAATAAAAAAAAAAATGTTTTTGTACATGTAATCCTAGCATGTAATCCTAGCAACATGTAATTCTAGCAATTGTTAACATAGTAATTATTTTAAATTAAAATTCAATCTGAAACACAAAAATCAAAATTAGAAACTGTAGAGCAATAATTAGAAACATGTCTAATATCTACTAAAATATGTTACTAAGTGAATTTTTTTTCATTAACACACTTTATAAAAAAAGAAAGAAACAACGCCAGGAATACTGAGAACCTTTAATGTAAAAAAATTTATTGGTTATAACTACTCTCTTAAGAATTTGAGAATTATTTGTTATTATACTATTATATATTTTTACTAAAATCTATAATAATTCCCTTTTTAGCATAATTGTTGTAAGGTAACTCTTATTTTTTCCGATAAGTCATAAAAGTTACGTAGCAGGGCACTGTTGAATCGGTTTTATATCTTTACGTTTTATATCTTTTTACATCATAATCCAAAAAAAATTTTTTTTTGGTTCCACTAAGACACTTTAAGCAGGATAATACTTGTAATCCTAGCAATTATTAACTTAATAATCATTTTAAATTAAAATTAAATCTGAAGCACAAAAATCAAAATTAGAAATTGTAGAGCAATAATTAGAAACATGTCTAATATCTACTAAAATATGTTACTAAGTGATTTTTTTAATTAACACACTTTATAAAAAAAGAAAGAAACACCGTCAGGAACACTGAGAACCTTTAATGTAAATAAGTTTATTGGTTATAACTATTCTCTTAAGAATTTGAGAATTATTTGTTACTATACTATTATATATTTTTACTAAAATCTATAATAATTCCCTTTTTAGTATAATTGTTGTAAAGTAACTCTTCTTTTTCCGATAAGTCATAAAAGTTACGTAGCAGGCCACTGCTGAATCGGTTTTATATCTTTACGGCCGGGATAGGTTTTGTGAATTTTCAGCCATCAAATTTCAACCTGACATGTTATGAAAAGATCCTAGCAAGTTTCTGAAAATGTCTGCAAGAAAAGGCGGCAAATAATTCACCAACCTTCCGGTAGGTGTCTCTGAAAAAGTGAATTTCTCACTTTATGAGCCATTTCGCCTAGTCTAACCGAAATTAGTTGGAAGACCTTTTTCCTCCAACACTTTATTAACTTTTTAAAGGGACGTAAATGTCTGTAAAATGGTTTTATGTTTATAATGCTAAGGAATATTTTCCTCTCGAAAAAGGAGATTGGTTCAATAACCATAGGCAGAGAACTCGTTACAGTTACCACACTGAATGAACACAAAAATAAGTTAAAAACTTCGGCCATAAAAATAATTTTTATCTTAGAGAAACATTTTACGATAGTTTGAATAACCCAGCATATTTATTGAGTTGTAAAAAATAATTCAATATTCGTTTCTCTAAGAGACTAACTTACGATAAGTTGAGATATTTGGTATTGCTGATTTGTTCTGCGGTAATAAAAGTAAAATTACCAGAAAAGGAGAGAAAATATATTTAAAAGCTATGGAGCAAAATATCGGAAAAGAAGTTATTTTTATGCTCTGGGAAAACTTGAAAGTTTGAATTAAATCATGCATAATATATTTTTTCTTTTCTGTATTATTCTTAAAATTACTGTTATGCTATGCCTACAAAAATGAGTAAAGAAATTTTTTGCTCAAATTGGTTTCGTATTGATATCTTAAGATGCAAAATACTATTATTTTAAACATAAATCATGTGAATGTGGCTTTTTTAAAAACTTCATAAACAATTATACCTCAATTTATGCTTATTTATTCTATGCATTATGAATAAATAGAAATAAAAATTATTTGTGTTTGAAAATTACATTTGAAACAAATAAGTCATTGAATTTCCTTACACACGCTTTAGTCTTTAGAGACGTTATAGTTTTCAGTTATTTATTCTGTCATAATTTCTTAAAATGTATACAAACTAAAGAGAAAATTTAGAAAATAAAAAAGCATGTTATAAAAGAAGGTAAAAAGGGAAATAATATTCAAGGTTAAAAAAAATAGTTTAGATCAGTGATTACCGTCATTTAATAAGTAGCCAAAAACTGCGGTAATCTGAAAATAGATAAAGTTTTTAATTATACACAGCTGTGAATTTGAAAGTTAAGTGACAGACAATAAAGTGACAGATTATAAGGAACTCTGCCTAGAAAGGCATATTAAATTAATTAACTAATTATATAAATTAATGATAAAATAATTAGTTAAATTAAATATTATCATTAATTAATAATTATCTGATTAATTATTCTTAACATTTTAAATTATTGATCATATTATATTATTTTAGGTATTAATAAGTATAATTAATAAATCAATATTATATAATTAAGCATAGTTTGAGCAAAAATATAGCATAGTTGCTTACTTGAACAGATGGCTTCTAACTCCTTATTTCTGTTTAGTTTATAACTCCTTTAATTTCAGCCCTACCTACCTAACACAAGAAAAGAAACTCCTTCGAGTTTGTGAGCAAATACATGCATATGTATAAGCATTTATTATCTGAGATGCGTATTATTACTTAATGTACTCACGGATGAGTTCATGAGGAAAACGCACATACACTTGGACCATTCTAAAAAACGTTATTACATCTAGTTGAAAAAAAAACATGTTTAACGTTTCATGCAATTTTTTTATGAATTTTTTAAGTGCAAGTTTTGCAATACAACAAAATGAAAGCTATTTTATATTTTGCTATAAAAAATTAAAGTATTTTAAGTCTCATCCCTTTTAAAAAGCTATTTTTTAAAAAACTACATTATTTTTTAAACTCTATTTAGTATAAATTTTTTTACTAATTTAAGAATAAACGCACATTATATTTGCTAAGTTATGATGAAAAGAAAACTGGAGAAAAACATTTGTATTGCTGTTGTAATTGTCGCAATGCAGTATTTTTCTAAAATGTAACTGTTTTCATAATCAAACATTTACGGATGCTGTTGACTAATTTGAAATTTACAAATTTATTATACTCTCAAATGAACCCTTTCTATCAATTTAAGTCTGTACTTGTATGAAACAGTTTTCAACTGATACAACAGAAAAATGTTATTAAATTTTTCGCATAATTGTTGCTATATATTTTATTTAATTTTCATAACTGAAAAACAACCGTGAGTAAACTTACACTTAGAAACCTAAAAAAGGACTTGCTAACTCAATTATTAATCTTATTAACCATATTAACCCCTCATAAAATAGTACTTAAAATAGCAAAATAAGTCATGCGATTACCCTGCATGATTCCATTCTGGCCATCAAATAGTGTTTCAAATATTTCATTTCTGAGTCTTTAACTAAAATATTTGTTCGCGTTGATTTGTTCATTTGTTTACATTTGGCCACAACCTCCAGGCGTAAGCGAATTGTATGCTTCATACACCTGTTAATCATATTAACGTAAATATAAGACTTGTTTTCTACATAAATCCATGGTTTTTAAACTTGTTAAGAACTTTTGCTAAAGCAATAAATATTTTTCCCAAAATAATACTTTATCGTAATTTAAATAACCTAACATATTTAGTTGTTAAAATAATTTTCTTTTTTAGTCTGTAATTAGTTGTGTTCAACATTATTTGTCAAATCACAATCTCGTTCGAAGGTAAAATTATTTATGAAAAGAATTCAAATCAGAAGAGAGCTATTTTTATATTCTAATAAAATTTAAATGCTAAGAATGAAGCATTCAGAATATTCCCTTTCCCTTATAATATATTTACATATTATGGGAAATTATTATTATTATTATTAATAATCTATTATTATAATTATTATTATTACTGTGAAATAAACATGCTCTTTGATTGCTAATGAAATGAGTTTTACTATTTTAATACGTATTATAAATTATTCATCTCACATTTTTCACATAATATGAAACCAACATTTCATAATCCATTGATTTCTGTGTTGTATCTACCAGTGCCGCTAATCTTTAATTTCTTAAGTCACTATGTGCATTCAAATAAAATTATTTAGTTGGTTTTTATCCATATAATTTATGAATTTTAACTCTATAGTCAGTAAAAAATCATACATAAACGTTAAACATTATCAGCACAACGCTTTTATTTAAATGGAATTTTATATTATTCTTTATTATTACAGATTTGTCATGTTGTTAGTACAAAAATTATTATAATAAGACATTTTGATTAAAATGATCTCATTATCTGTGCTAATATTAATGAAGCCGTGCCTAAATTCAATTTAATCAAATTTGCTACCATTTTTCCATTGAAGGCTTCTTTAAGTGGAATTAACCCCCTTTTTTGTTTTAATTTCGTCAAGTATTTGTAAATGGTGGCTGGGTGGCGCAGTTGGTTTGTCGTCGGCCTTCTGAACCCAAGTCTGCGGGTTCGATCCCCGGCCCAGACACCGGATTTTCGGGATGAAGAAAATCCTCAGCGGCCATGTCGTATGATTATGCGGCATGTAAAAGATCCCTGGAGTGCCTTATTGGCTCTTGGCATTTCCGGCAAAATTAAATTCCTAGTGCACTTTAGCATCCAAATAGAGTCTCGGTGCTGCCATCTAGTGTGGCAGAAACTAGACGTCCAAATTAACATGACCAACGGTATCTCACCCATTGTGGTGGTCCTGAAAGAGTGGATACCACCTCTGGAGAACGCACTAGGTCTGCTCATCGGCAAGAGCGATTGTGCAGCTCATTGGAAGTAAAAAAAAAAGGATTTGTAAATGTATTCACAAACGGTTTTTACTTACTTATTTGCATTTGAAGATTTTTTGTATGCTTTATTTCTATTAGTATTAACCTTCCAAATTCAAATCCAATAAAATAACCTTTTTTTTTATATTTTTTTAAATTTTTAAATTAGCTATTTTTAGGCCATAGCATTACTTAAAAAACCGTTCTGATTTTCTTTTATGTGATTCAAGAAACCCATTGTCAAACCTTTATAATACTTAATCAAAGTAAAATAATCAAGTAAAGGAGGATAAAAATTCTCAAATTTATATCCATTCTACTGTCTTGGCTGTATGTGGCAAGCATTGCGCATAAGCCGTTTTTAGTTCCCAGATTAACTAGTATCCATCAGTTTAAAGCTGAGTGGACAAACCTACAATGAGTTTAAATCCTTTAACCACCAAGACATCGTGTTGTTTAACACAGCTATCCAAAAAATTACAAATAGATTATAACCATGACTAAATATACTCCTTGTGTAAACGTTTTTACTGTTTCATATTTTTTAAATTATCCATGAGATTACTTGTTGTTTTCATGTGTTCATAAATTGTAAAAGATGATTCTATCGAAAACAAAATTACGAACCATAATATACAATTTCGAATCCCTAAATGCTTGTTTTTTTTTAAATATTATAATTCTCCACGTACATTACACGCTAACAACATTAATATTTTCAGAACATTTCATTAATAATGTTCTAGAGAAGGGCATATAAAATGGAACATTGTTATCATTCCTTATTTTCACTGAAGAGATGACTACGATAGATATTCAAAATAATAGTAAAAATAGAGTGCAAATGCAATTAAGCATATTCTTCCTACAAATTATTACTAATATTACTATTTGAACCAATGTAACCAATATTTTCAATAACTTTAATGTGTTCAAAACCATTAAGACGTAGTGTAGTTTAATGAAGATATACAAAAAGATTAAAACCATAACTAAATATAATCCTTGCGTAAACGTTTTTATTATTTCTTTTTTTAAAATTATCGATGAGATTGTTTGTTGTCTTAATATGTTCATAAATAGTAAACGATGGTTCTTTCGAAAACAAAATTTCGAACCATAATATCCAATTCCAAATCCCTGAATACTTGTTTTTTAAATTATTTAAATTTTCCACATACATTGCACTAACGTCATTAATATTTTCAGAACGTTTCATTAATAAAGTTTTAGAAATGAGCATACAAAATGGAATATTGTTATTATTCCTTTATTTTCACCGAAGATATTACTACTGTAGATATTCAAAATAATAATAAAAATAAAGTGCAAATGCAATTAAACATATTCTTCCGATAAATTATTTTTAATATTACAATTTGAAACAATGTAACCAATATTTTCAATAGTTTTTTATATGTTCATGGATTGGTAAAGATGATTCTACCAGGGACAAATTACGAACCAAACTATTCAATTTTAAATCACTTAATACTTATTTTAAAAATAAACCAATTTTTCCATTCACTAACGACATTAATATTTTCAGAATGCCTCGTTTATTCTGAGTCAGAAATGCGCAATGGAGTATTGTCATTATTCCTTCCTTTCCATGGAAGAGATAAAATGAGAAAATTAATGAATATTAAATACAAGAAGGCATCTGGAACATCAAAGACTGAATTAGAATTACTTTTAAAGACTGGGGTTTATTAATATGCATGAATTTGAATTTCCTTTTAAAAATCTTATTACAACGCCTTCAACACAAAACCTCATTTTAGAGCCGGGGAAGACGAAAGATAAGTCATAAACAGAAAAATTTCTTTATTTTCTATACACTTATTATTTAATGACAAAGCAGAAACGAAGTTAATATAAAGGCTTTATTAATTGCTAATGAATAGCACTGAATAATTACGAGAATGTACTCTTGGCTGTGAGAAAAGTAAAAAATGATTAAAGGAAAAACTGAGAAACATTTGTTTGGATGATGCTTTGAGGATAAATTGCTTATTGCTGAAGTGAAGATTAATTAGCATGTTTCCTTTTTCATTTAACCACAAATTAATTAACTTTAACAATAATTGGAGATGTTTTGATTTTAGTATTGAATTGAAGCAGGAATGGAAATTTCTATCAAAACTACAAAAGTTAATTTGCTTACACATAAATTTTATTAGGGCTTATATCAATGTTTACAATGCTACTGCTTAATTTACGAAAGGAAGCAGTTCCATACAAACAATAACAATGTTTCATTCATATGAAAACAAAAATATAGTCCTTTTGGATAAGATGTATAATAAATTTAAGTTTTAATTTGTCAAGATATATTATTCTATATTCATTTAAAAGAAAACTATAAAGGTTTAATATTATTAAAATACTTTTAATTTTGCTTAATATTTTAAAACTTTATTTAAAAAAAATAATTACAATGAAATTGATTATGCATCAGGATAAAGCCTGTATTTATTCATAGAATACAATGCACTTGGCTCAGTTTAAATTAATATGCACTATTAAAAGCCCAGCTCTTTGAATATAATTTTATCACATATCAGTGTGTTTATGAAAGCAGAATCACATAATTAATATTTCCGTGATTATTCATCAAAGATCACCTGAAAGTTTGACAAAAAATATTTTGATTTTGAATTATAATATCTTCTGCGTAAACGTGCAATGTGTAAAAAAGGTTTCTTAAAATTGAGCAAAAATGTCTCGAAATAGCTTCGAAACTTAAATAATCGAATATGAAAAACACATTTCTCATTATAAAATTATTTTTTGCTTGAACGTGTGTGGTAGTCCCTTGTATATGGTGTTCTAAACATGTTGTTGTTGTTTCTAATGCCCCTTGCGAATACCAACAAGCCTGCTAGGTGAAACCAAGCAAATTCAAGGCTGAGGGTGAATTTCTTGCTTTTCAGTGGTGCCATCTATGGCTAAGAATATGCCTTCCTTCACACAGACACTTCACAGCCCGTTTTAAAGGGTGCACTCATTCATCCACAAATTGTAATTTTAATCTGAACCAGAGAACGACCGATCTCCAACTCAGTACTCCCAGAGGTAAAATTTTTTACGAGAACTTTATGACCCGACAGATTTAACGCACACCAGTCACCATTTACTACACGGGGAGTCTTCAGAAGGTGGGGATTGAACTCACAACTTCTTGGACATGTGCCCAATGTTCTGCCAATCAGACTATCCTGATCTGCTTTGAACATGTAGCTATACTGACTGGGAGCATGGGGTTTTCAAATTCGACTATATATTTGATTCAAAGCCATTTTGACAATTTTGAGAATTCCTTTTTACAATGTAATGTGTACACAGGAGGTAATTGCTTTTTCGCCAAAAGCAGACAAGAGATACAATTAGATAAAAACAAAAAATTTAAATTTTTCTACAGCACTATTGCCCTTAAACTTGAAGTTTTCATTCCCAGTCGAAGTTTTTTGTTCTACAATTGAATTGTACTTCATTCTGATGAAATTTTTAAATGAAATTAAAAAAAATAAAATGAGTTTTGAGGATATTAAAAGCAAAAATTCATTTGCATAACCATGCTATGAAAGTCGCAGTAATGATACCAACTTTTAAGAGAAATGCGGAATACACTGAAGAGCCAAAAAAACTGGTATACCTGCCTAATATCGTGTAGGGTACCCGCGAGTACACAGAAGCGCCCCAACACGACGTGGCATGGATTCGATCAATGTGTGAAGTAGTGCTGGAGATAATTGAGACCATGAATCCTGTAGGGCTGTCCATAAACCAGTGGGAGTAAAAAGGAGTGGGGATATCTTCTGAACATCACGTTGCAAGGCATCCCAAATATGTTCAATAATGTTCATGCCTGGGAGTGGATCCAAGAGCACTCTTCTGTATTTAGACACTTCCGCTGGTCACCAAAATCCCCAGACATTAACATTATTGAACATATTTGGGATGCCTTGCAACGCGATGTTCAGAAGATATCCCCACCCTCTCTTACTCCCACTGGTTTATGGACAGCCATGCAGGATTCATGGTGTCAATTATCTCCAGCTCTACTTCACACATTGATCGAATCCATGTCACGTCGTGTTGCAGCACTTCTGCGAGCTCGCAGGGGCCCTTTCACGATATTAGGCAGGTATACCATTTTTTTTTGGCTCTTCAGTGCATATAACTGCATGTGCTGAGTAATCGAAAATAAGCAATTTCTAAAGTTCAGAAATAATTTAACAATTTTATAGGAAAAGAGCTTGAAGTTCAATGAAGAACTTACCAGACCTTCTACTCATTCATCAGAATACCGTACCCCGGCAAAAAAAGTGTCCCAACCAACTCCAAAGAAAAATCATCGTAAAGAATACGATAACCTTTATTCTGAATTAGTCTCAAAACTGACACAACTGCCCTCAGCTGGATAAATTGCGAGTTAGAGATGCGACACTTTTTTCCAAATCATTGGCTTAGTTTTTGCAGTTTAATTCTGTTACTTTTGAAGACGCTGTAAACTAAACAGGCACAAAGACGAAAAAGTCTGACTTTTACTGGCAATAACTGTATAAAAATTTAGGCAAAGAACTAAATCTGCCATATAGGCAAATATTAAAAATTCTTTATTTTTCAAAAACTTAAGTTGTTCAGAGTAAAAATCTGAATCGTGTTGTTCTGTATCAGGATAGCCACTCCTGTTAGCAGTATACTAAAACAGTTTGCACTCAATAGACTCTTCAGAATCATTGGCTTAGTTGTTGCAGTTTAATTCTGCTACTTTTGAAGACATTGCAAACTCAACAGACACAAAAGAGAAAAGTTTTGAATTTTACTTTCAATTGTAGGAATTCAAAAGTATAAGAAAAGAAGGCAAGCACATTAATTAAACTCCAATTATTTCCTATGAAAAATTGGAAACTCTTTTTTACCAACACTGAAATGATAATATAAAAACGAAAGTAAGACATTTTTAAGATAACCTTGAAACTTAAATAAACTTTTTAAGTATCAAAATTAGCCTTTTTTTAGTCTGATCATGATTAAAAAAATTTATTTTTAATTAATCAATTATTTTAGAATTTTGCAATACTGTCTATAAAATTTTGTTTAACTTTTGCAACTCCTTGTACTTTCTAATTTCAGAAGTGACCGGAAGCCTTAACCCAATTTTTTCAATTTCTCCTTAATCTGTTGTTCCATCATAAAACCTTGATTTCACAGATGAAGTAACATCACTTTGTCCGTTACATCCCACATGGCAGTATGTCACGTGATTTCACCGGTAATTAGCCCTTTTGTTGGACGAGTGTCCAAGTCTAGTCGGGGTAATTTGAGAATCCCCTGCCGAAAATTACTTTAGATTACCACTCGCTTACTGGTTGGGCTCTTCAAGTCTTAAGAAGGTAAGGCTGCTAATTAGAGAGGGGAGAAAACGGGATTTAAGCGATCTACGGAGATTTAATGCTTACGGATGCTTTTAAAGTCCTTCACAAATTGCTCAAGAATCCAAAATGACATAAGGTTCACGTCGTATTTCCACGTGCTGTTTCTGGCATTGTGCATTTCAAAGAAATGATGTAATTTATATTTATATTGATAAGGAATTTCTCAAAATAATTTGGAAAATACGGGAAGATGATATTAACTCTAAGCTAAAAGGAAAATAAGGAATTTTACAGATAGTTTATATTGCAGCAGTATATTATGAATGTATAAGTCTAAATTTTTGCAAATTCAAGTAAAATGTTTTCAAACGGTATATGCTTCGATTTTGAAGGATAGCTTCTTTATTTTTAATGTGAATGCGCTGTAAAAAATCTATGATTAAATTACGGTAAAATATATTGGCTCTCAGGGTAGCAATTTACCGTAAAATTCATTTTTAGCGGAACAAAAAATCTGATGTAACGAATTTTTTACAGGTAATAAATATTCGAAAATCACTGAATAATTTTAATTAAGTAAATATTACTGTAAAAATTTTAGTACAATATGTGGTAATAAAAAGTGCAAATTTCTAAACCCTAAATCCCGGTTAACCTTTACCACACTGTTAGAAATTTCACGGTAAGAATGGCTAAATAGCAATTTATTTAATTGGTTTTTTAACATATTCAACGAAAACAATCAAGTAAAAATAAAGAAGGCACTAGAATTATAACCGCCCCAACTAACTCACTTTATAAAGCCATTTTGTTCCGGACAGCTAGTAGCTGCGAGCGTTAATCCGGACAGCTTACTCTGCGCAGCGCTCACAGAGCATCAATGTCCGTTTAAGTTTTACTTTTGTGGTTTAGAAACTATGCTAATTGTAAATGGTTACAAAATCGTACAGTTTTGCATTTCGGTTTCTTAGCTGTACAAGTTGTAAACGGTTTAAAAACCGTAACAATAAAAAATTTTCCTAACCATAAAACTTATGGTTAATCAGTTGGACTGATTGCTTCCGGTTATTTTAAATTAATTTTAGCATTGAAATTCTAACAGTGCTTATAAAGAAAAAAAATGATAGATTAATGTTTAAAATACCGTATATTTTGGTTTCAATAACCAAATTTTTATGGTGAAAGTGGATTCTTCAGATGATGCACCTAAAATGAGGATACTTTATACAGTAATTTGAACCGGAGTTTTCACAGTGTCTTTTAATAAAATTCGATCGGTTAAAATCGTTTAATAAGAAAAATCTTATATTTTGAACTTGAAAACTAAAATTTGTTCTGTGTATATTTATAGAAGAATATTACACTCTTAGAAAAGAATTACACTTTTGTCTTAAAGAAAGTAAATTTTAAGCACATTCCGGGTGACTTAAGTATCTTTTCCTTTTAAATTTGATATTTTTTTTCTGCGGAAAATATGTGACAACAACAGTAACAACTTTATACTGAATTGAAACTTTAACTTTAAAAAATAATTGTAATACACTTTAATCAAGTATATTTGCATCACTTAAAACTCATCAGAGGAGGTAATCATAATGTAAACAAGGAAAACATTAAGTGCAGGGAAACTATATAATTATGGTTGTCATTAATGGATTGAGGTTTAGATCTTAAATATGCTAATTAATTATCGCACATGATATTTCAAGCGCATGAATAGATTGATTTTTTTTAAGATTTGGAGGGGCAAAATTCACTTTAATTGCAACTAAGTTAAATGACTATTTTTAACTAAATTAATGCTTCGTTGTAAATTTGGTTAATTTTTTAAGCTTATGAGAAATAAGTCAAATTTTTTTTGGTACCTTGTTTGGAAATAGATATGACTTCAAATTGTTAGAAAAGCTAAAAACTACCATAATTTATGTCAAATGCTTTTTTTATCAAGCAAAGTAATTCAAACTTAAACAAGATTTTTTTTTATCAGACATAAGAATAACACAATAATGCTGTCCATATTTGTCAAAAGTAATAGTCGCAACTGACCATCGCGTGTTGTCCGCCTTCTTATTTATCCGACCATACAAGAGATCATCAATCTTCCTGCATTCTCTATGCCTGGCTATTATTAGAACCTTCCTCCTTAGCTGACCCAAGGGAGTCGGTCACCGTTTGAGTGTTAACAATACCCCCCAAAAAGCTTTCCTTTCATAAAACTCTCCAAAGGAGCGCCATCTAGTGGTAATTTATTATTCTTTTTCTATCCCCTTCCCACCACAAACCTGTTTAATGCGTTATATGATTTGTAGAGTTCTTTGCGGGATAGCGCTTGGTGTATTGCATTTTTAGGATTTTATGCAGTCTTTTTCATTATTTATTTCGCTATTGCCTTTCCCCCAAACAGAATCGGACGTATGACAGATATTTTTTTTATTTCTTTTGCTTTTATCATTCCCAACAGATTATTATTTTCTACTGGGGTTTCTCCTATTCTGTAGCTCTTCCTTTTTTATGAAAAACCACCCTTTTGGAATATATATCATCTTTTGCTTCCCCTTCTCTTTGTGTTATTTTTTACTCGTTTTTTTTCTTCCTTTAAACCATTATTATAGGCATAGGCAAAAGGAGATATTTATACATCTTCAAAAAATGAACAACAGCAGCAGCAGCGAAGAATAATGTGGAGAATCGTCCAAGAATGTATTTCAGATACGAAATGAAAAGAACAGTAAGAAATAGCCTGTCAAGTATAAAAATATATATGTACGGATGCGAGTCCAGTAAAAAAAAGCTACTTTTTTCATGAGTGCATTTGACTGTGGCTTGTGATTTATGGTCTGATCGTAAAATATGACTAGCGTTCGATTCTAGTTGTACCAGTATAGGACTGGACATATTTCCACCAGAAGGTTTCGAATATGATTAAACACAGCTATTTCTCTTTGAGAGAAATTTTTCTACCTTCGTTTATTTAATGATTATTTTTCCAACAAATGAGAAAGAAGAGATCTTTTCCTACATGAAATAAATGATGAAATGTTTTGAAACTTTATTATGGGTCGAATGTAGAAAAGAAATTTCCCCTCTCCTTTGTAAAAAGCTATACAATTAATGAATGGTTTTAAGGTTGAGCTTGATTAATGAAGACAATTTGAGACACGTAATCCATTTCAAAGGTTGGTATTGACTGTTTGTCCTTTTGGCTCTATTGTTTTTTGCTGGTATCTTAATTAGGTATTGGCAAGCTTAAAATTGAATCGAGGTGAGTGCTTTATTGAATTTTTCATCACTCAAACAATAGAAATAGAATTGTTTTAAAAGCACGTTCTTCTTTCTTGACGCAGTTGAATTTGACAAACTGTTTGAAAAATACCTTGCAGAGAAATCGAATTAGCAACAATTATTCAGTGCTTCAAAACTTTAATGAGCGTTATAGCTTTTGTTGTTTAACTCCCTGGCCAATTACTTTGAATAAAAAAACTTATAAATTACCCTAAATTCGAATTATTGAGTCTTAAGTGTATTCAATTGAGAATTAAAAATTTATTTTAACTTTCTAACTGTCGATAAGTAGACAAAAATGAAATAAAAAACGTAAAAATTAGTAAGGTCCACCTTTTTAGTATTAGGCAAAAATAGGCCTGAATTTCTGAGAAATATTTGATTCTCGTTTAATTTAAACTTTTAAAAAATTAAACACTAAAAAGTAATTTTCGATACACAAAATAATTATTTAGAGAGCTGAATTTTTAAATACTTTAAATGAATGCAATAGGTTTCTCTATCCATGCTACAGTTTTCTTAATAAAAATTTTAGTCCATTTTTTGTCAAAACGCACAAACTTAGAACAGTTATAAGACAGAGGATAGCATAAATATTGGTGCAAACTTTCAGAGGAGTTACGGTGTATTATCATGTTTAAAAATGTATAGAAACCATGCTATTTGTCATTTTAAAGCTCAAGCAATTCTTTACATTAAAGTAGTACACGTGCTTAGTACTTTAAAATTGAACCTTTAACTCGAATTTAAGACACCGAAACAGTGACTTATGTTAAATTTATTTTCCTTGATGAAAGAGATTCCCATTAGATACTAAAGTAAATAATATTATACTGTTTAGAAAATCTCAGACGATACTCGTTTTCATAAGTTTAGTAAGTCTTCGCTTTTACAGGAATTGTCTATTGCTTTGAAATTAATTTAACATATTTCGTTTAACTCAAATAAATTAAAAATACCATCTACTTCCCTTTCACTTTAACAT
The DNA here is from genome assembly GCF_043381705.1 of Parasteatoda tepidariorum. Taxonomy (NCBI): domain Eukaryota; kingdom Metazoa; phylum Arthropoda; class Arachnida; order Araneae; family Theridiidae; genus Parasteatoda; species Parasteatoda tepidariorum. The sequence continues at coordinate 40,897,095 of NC_092207.1, read as the reverse complement.
CAATGGCAATCAGGTTACTAATGTTTGCGATGACAATCCTCAATCCAAAGCTTCGAAAACAGTGAGGACTTTCAAAGGATCTGTCTCGCACCACTGCTGAGAAAAATTTAAAAGGAGAGTGTTTCAAAGAATTGCCGCAAATGTTCCAAACGTCTAAAACATTTCAGTAAGTATGTCAAATTATAAACAAGCTCTTGTGTAACTTTTGATATTGTATTAATATTTTTTTTTTTACAATTGCTTTCCTTAGGATTTACAGGAGGCTTAATAAAGAAATTTCTATAGGGTAAAAATAGCTATTAAATTTTACTAAATATAAAATAAGTAGAAAACATTCATGTACTTTCACTACTTAGAAAAGCAGCAAAAGATCTTAGTGCATCTCTCGAAATATAGATTTTCTATGATTTTAAAAAATTATTGTTATATTAAATTGCGTTTTTGTTTCTGATTATATACCTGTTTCAAGTAATAATTCCTTCCAATTAAAATTTTACTGCATTAAACTGTGCATTTTGTTTTAACTTACTGATTTAAACTATCCATTTCGTTTTTCTATTCACACTGATTAAAAATGTAAGGTCAAAGCAGCCAGAATATGGGAAAATTTACCGTATATCTGACTCTGAGAGAGCACCAAAAAGTTCGGTAATTATTACCGAAGTGTTTTGCTTATGATTTGCTTAACAATAAAATATGGCTTTATAATATGTGATAAAATTTGGTGACTGTGGTATAATTTAGTTATTTTATCATGATTCCTTAAAGCACGGCATAAAAACCATTTATTTGGTTAAATTTACTTTTTAGTTTTGTATTTTTTACTAAGTGTGTGGTAATAAAAAATGTAAATTTCTAAACCCTAATTCCGCGTTAACCTTTACCACACTGTTAGAAATTTCACAGTAATAATGGTTAAATAGCAATTTATTTAATTGGTTTTTTAACATATTCAACCAAAACAATCAAGTAAAAATAAAGAAGACACTAGAATTATGACCGCCCCAACTAACTTACTTAATGAAGCCATTTTTGTTTCGGACAGCTAGTAGCTGCGAGCGTTGTTCCGGACAGCTTACACTGCGCTACGCAGTGTAAGCTGTCCGGAACAAAGCTCCAATGCTCCATGCTCCAATGTCCGCACACAAAGCTCCAATGTCCGTTTAAGTTTTACTTTCGTGGTTTAGAAACTATGCTAATTGTAAATGGTTACAAAACCGTATAGTTTTGCATTTACGGTTTCTTAGCTGTACAAGTTGTAAATGGTTACAAAACCGTATAGTTATGCATTTACGGTTTCTTAGCGGTACAAGTTGTAAACGGTTTAAAAACCGTAACAGTAAAAAAGGTTCCTAACCATAAAATTTATGGTTAATCAGGTGGACTGATTGTTGCCAGTTATTTTAAATTAATTTTAGCATGGAAATTCTAACAGTGCATATAAAGAAAAAAAATGACAGATTAATGGTTTAAATACCGTATATTTTGGTTTCATTAGTCAAATAATGACATTTTTTTAACCAGAAATGTCTTTACATATATTATATTTTAGGCAACTTTTTCTTCGCTCCAAATTTATTTGTTTAACGCATTCACTGATTCAACTTATTACACTATAAAAGAAATTTATAGCATTTGAAATTTATGAAAACAATACAAATATATGAGTAGAAGAAAAATAATTTTATTTAAGCATAAGGTATCAGGAAGAATGGGAGAGGAAATATGCTTCAGAATTCTGAAACCACGTAGAATCAGGTGTAAAAAGCAAAATTTATTGAAAGATGTTTGTCATTGGAACCATTTTATGTAAGATTAAGTAGAGTCATTTCAAGTTCTATTTTAAGATATAGAATGCACCGAAAAACCATTGCTGCATGAAGATGTATGGGCTAGCAACTGACATTTCGGGCCCCTGCTGCAGTTAGAGATGAAAGCGTTTCTTCAACTACATAGCTGCTATGTTTTTCCCATGGTTCCATTTATGTCAAGCGTTGCCACCTTACCTGTGTAATATATCGCTGTAGCTCCCATAAAATTCAGAACATCGATACTACTTCACTTTTTATTTTTCGTTTTTTAAAAGTGTTTTTCAAGATTTATTTTTTCCTTTATATTTAAATTGAATCAGAGTTTTTTCAATTTACTTTAAGGTTTGACTAAACAGAACTTTGAAAGCAACAATAAATGCCATCCACGAAATAGCACTGCATTACTAATATTGTTGCTTTGATTTATATGTTTAAAATAGTTTGAAATAATTTTAAATACAAATACTTAACTAGGCTAAGAATAAATTTTATAATCTATCTAAGCCGTTTTCCACGCTCAGTATTCAGTTGATAATAAAGAGTGAATAATGTATAATTATACAATATCGCAAAAGAAGATAAATATATAGTAAGTCAATGTTTTTCAAATACGAAAAAAAAAATGAATTGATTCTAATGAACACATAGCTACAAAGAGTTCGGTTAACCATTAAATCATAATATTTATAATTCATACTATTAAGTGCAAATTTTCCGCAAAATTAATAAGATGTTAAATTGAACTGTATTTCTATTCAATTCAAATAATAATATCATGTAATAAAGTTCAAAAAGAATTAACTTTCTCAATAATATTTCAAATCTTTAACGTTTTAAGGGTTGCAGAATTGTGAATGACGATATTGCAGTTCACAGTTTGGTGCAAAAAAAAAATTAATTTAGATTTCTGAAATTAAAAACTTGCAATTTATCTTTATTTTTATCCCTTAAAGTTTTTTTTTTAGCAATAGAACTTTCCAGCACTATATATATTAAAATTCTCCTAATAATATTTTGAACAAACTCACATTCACACCTTTCTCGCTTCACATCGGCCGACTTAAATATGAAAAAGATTTCCTCCTCTAATCTTTTTTTCTTTTCTGTTCCCCTTTATAACGTTACAGGGAGGAGCCAACGTATACTGTTCTGTTTGGTTGATCATAAAATAAGTAATTTTACTTCGGAAACTCAATAAATATTTTTTTATTTCGGGCATCGATCATTGCATCATTGTGCATTTTAAAAAATTGACAAATCTTAAAATGTGCATTGTAAAAAATGGATACTTAAATATCACGAAACTTCCTTTGTTTTTGATGAAGGCGTTTCCTGCTACAGGTTTAGATCAAAACTGTCGTCAAAGTGAAGAAATACATTTCGTCACTTCCTCGAGGAAGTGAATTTTGACAAAATTAATGAAATAGTTCATCATTCTATTGCAATTAAGTCAATTAACGAAACATTTAGTCCAAAAAAAAATTACATTCGTAGCGTCTAATGCACTAATTTTTCTAAAAATCATCTTATCGTAGGTACCATATAGGTAGATCAATATCCCCCCAATAAAGAAGGATAGCTAGTACGATGAGAAATATTACACCTATACCCGAAGCGGAATTCGAACCCGGGATCTTTCCGGTACTAGGCCAACTCCTTGACCATACAGCAGACCAGTCGGCTTTTTTCACCACTTTATTTACGATCGTCTAATCTTCATTCCAGTTTCGACATCCTAGTTAACAATCTCACACAATGCCTTATGATGAGGTTTCGAGTTGAGAAAATATTCGTTTGAGTTTGCGTTTTATCCTAAATCGTGAAATTTTGGGATGAAATGAATCTAAAAATTAACGAAATACAGCTGATTACTGAATCATCAAAAATGAGTTTCATTTCTGAGTGTGGGCATTTGTAAAAGATGCATAGATCTTGAAATGGGTGTTAAGAAAAAACTAGATATAGCACGCGTTTTGATCTGCGTATATTTTTTTAAGTACACATTTCAAATTGTCTTAACTTGCAAATTCATCTAGCTGCATTTTTTCTAAAGCCCATTTCAGGCAATGCAAATGGTGACTGTTTACTACACAATGGTCCACGTTATACCTGTCTTATCACAAAGTCTTCCATGTTCCCATAACAAATTAAACCTATGGGAGTACTGAATTGTAGATGGATCGTTCTCTGGTTTAGGTAAAAATTACGATGTACGGATGAATGAATGGATGTATGAATGGGTCCACCTTATAAACGGGTTATGACGTGTATGTGACTAAAGTCGCATTCTGGACCATAGATGGCGCCACTGAAAAAAAAACATGAAACGCACCTTCTCCCTTAAATACGCTTTGTTTCACCAAGCAGGCTTGCTGAGTTGGCAAGAAGTTTTACAAATAACAACAACAACATCCATCGCGATTAAAATATTTGGATGACAAATTTTCTGTTGTATTCTTCTTAATATCTTCTTAACTCTGGAAGTTCGAGTGTTTTCAAGTTGTATTTTAATGTGTTCTACTTGTTAACTTAGTCAGATCTGCAAATTTACAACAACTTGTAGTTTTTTTTACATATTTTTAACGACTAAAGTTAATTTGCACCAGAAAATATTAAATTTCGCACTACAAACATTTTTCTGTTGTTTTTAATGTCATCCTCTGAAATCGTAAAGTAAGTTTTTTACTCGAACTTTTATCATGTATTTTAATAATGCCATTTATTAGTTAAGAAACAAATACATTTTATTCTACTTAATTTCTTTCTTCTTCTTTGCAACTACATTTTCTTTTTTTATAACGCAAAATTGATACAGAATAAAATATATAAAGTAAACAAACTAATATTGAATTACAACCTTATAATCAAACATACTTAGATGAAAATTTTCTTGATGCCACTACCTTTTAAAAACGTTATTATAAATGCTAAAATATTCAAAAATATATATTTAAATTTCAAATTAAAGTTATGCACAATTGCTTAAAAAATAGTAAATTTAAAGAACTAACTAAAAATATTTTCTTTCATCCTGAATTTAGTTAAGAAATTTTTCAGTAGATATTTATAGAAAGGTTGTCTTTCAAAACATAACATAAAAAAGAACTCCAAAATTTCAGAACTGAAAAAAAAAAATTGTTATCTCAACAAAAGACACTAAATGCTAACAAAAATCGCGTATACATCTGTGAATACTTAAAGTTTTTCCCTAACTCGCATTTACGTTTCTCTAGAGTTGGGAAAAAATTCCCTCGATATCTTGGAGTTTGTAAAGAGTCTGAATGTTCGACAACGCGCATTCAAAGGCAACTGGTGGGAAGTACTAAAAAGTTATGCTCCAGCTCTTACGGCGATCGAAATCTTATTCAATATGCACGGCACAAAATTCTGCTTTCTGATCACTGAGGACCAACCCCCGTGGCGTTCTCCTCTTTCTCGATGTCACAAAAAAAAAGCGACGCTTAAATGTAAATCCCAGTAAAACACATTCACGCTAGAAAGTGAGAACACAACCTATAAGGGATAAAAAAAGAAGAAAAAGGGAGAAAAGAGTGGGTAAGATTCGGAAACAGGGGAAAAAATCGACAAATTCTCCCCGTCGCACTTACGGAGGGAGAGACTCTCGTCGCTTTTCCCTTTTTTTATCCCTTCTCCATGTCACCACCATACGGACGAGTCGAAGCTTTTAGTTGAAGAGAGAAGGAAATATATATATATCTCAGAAGTAAACAAGTAAACAAACAAGCAAAATAAAAAAATCACAACGTTCGGAATATAAATGAACTGATTCAGGGGAGTCAGTGTATCAAGAACACCCCAGATGTCCCTCCAGGGGTCTTAGGCTCTATGGAGCTGTAAGCTTGACTCAGACTCTACCCCCTATCTTTTTTCAGACATCGTTATGTGGGAGAGGAAGATATATAAAAAGAATGAAAAAAGTGAACCAAAAAAACGAAACTAGTATGTTTTGAGAATGTTTTGCTTAGAGGGGGTTTTGCCCTATTGATTTCAAATGCACCTCGGTGGGATTTTGTTCTTATTTTTTTCACTATAAAGTTGTATTAAAAAAGAAAAAGGGAGAAGGAAATTGAGAATTTTATCATTTAAAAAATTCGCAAGGTTACCCCTTCCCGAATTCTGATACATTTGACGTTTTGATAAAAATGTACAGGTTGAAATGTTTTTTGAAATTCGATGTATTTATAGCATATATGGTCTAGAAAAAAAAGATTGAAATATTCTAGTTCGATTTATTCGAAAAAAATGCAAAAATATTCTATAAATTGCAGTAAACTTTTTTTTTAAAAAAAAGAAAGAAAGAAATTACATATAATTTAAATTATTACATAGTTTAGCGAAATTTTGATACATTTCGTATTTCTATTACACATTCGTTAATTCTGCAGATATTCCAGAAATCCTAAAAAGCATACTATAATAGAAATATTCTAGAAACTCCCGAAACATTTTCGAAATTTTAATTCAATCAAAAAATTTAGGAAATAATTCCAAATTTCAGATGAATTTTATCAGCTTCGTAAACAGTTTATGATGACAGTTAACTAGAGCTTTCAATGCTTTTTTTACTAGATTCAATAGTAAGATTAATGAAAGTTTTCAATATTTTATATTCTGAATTAAAAATAATTTTGAATATTATCTATTTTGAAAACTTTAGTTGCACTTCATATTTTAAATTTTGAATTTAAAATCTATAATGGAATATTAATTAATATCCTATAATTTTCTATACGTTCAACAAACTCTTGAAACGTAATTTTAGTTTTAATAATTTTTCTTCTTTCATTTACAGTTTTGAAACCCATTATAGTATATAATTTCATTCATGCTATGAAGGTCTTATGGAATGATTAAATTTTTTTTTACATTAAGAAAGTTCAGCTCTTAACGGGATAGTTAAAAAAAAATTTAATATAATTAGTTTATCTTAGTTTTTCCCTAATATAAAAAAAAAATTAATTCAATCTAAAAAATATTCAATATAAAAGCGAAATCCAGCTTAGAGTACATTATTATGAATTATTTTTCTTAATCATTCGAAACAGCATAAACAAGTTCTTCCTCCGCATTTAATACTGCGAGCATTCACAAGATTTTTCACAAAGCATTTTGCTTTGACTTCGGTCGATTTTAATAAAAAATTGAAAATATTTTCCGAAAATAATTATTAAAATGATAAATTTTAAAATAAATTAACAAAAGTCATTAAAGTGATCACTCTGTCATAAAATAGCATGTCATAAAATTGATACTGTGTAAAAAATTAATTAAATATTAATTATCATGGTCTGGTTCGCATTTAAATCTAAATCACTTTAAACTAATCTTCGATCTAAGTACTATCAACAAATTCTCCACGAAGACTAGTTGGTCCCAATACATGATCCAGGCACTGGGACAATGTCCAATAGTTCGTGGGTTCGATCCCCGCCTTCCGAAGAAATGGTGAAGTAAATGGTGACTGATGCAAAGTTAAATCTGGCGAGTCGTGAAGTCCTCCTTGTTCCCATAACAAATCAATACCTATGGGGGTACTGATCCAGGAGTTTCCCTGTTTTCTGGATTGGTTCAAAACTTACAAGGTTACGGAGTTGAGCATTAGTAGTCGTGAACCCAAAATTGGGTCGACTGTTCAACGACGGATATATATATAAATGCATGATCCGGGAATTCCCTTGTCTTATGTGTTGGGTTCAAAATTACAAAGTTACGGAGCAGAATGCTTATTGTCGTACACTCAAAATTGGGTTGGCTGCTGGTGATAAAAAATGAATAAAAGGATAATGCACCAGAGAAAATAATTTCCCAGCTACAGCATCTCTTCTTGACCCTACGCTAGCCTATAGTTAAACTCAAATTTACACAAACAAAGTCCTCTTAATTGCATGTTTATTTTTCGATTTTCGGAAGTCATCATTACGTGATTACCATGGCAAAATATTTTCTGAACAACAATTAAAAATTAATTTATTTGATGGTAATTAAACTTATCACAGCTTTATAAAGGATTAATTCTGAGTGTCATAAAACAAATTCATTGTTTCCGAATTCCTATTATTAAGCATAATACGCGGAAAGTAAAAATTAATTATACAAGATAATTAATAAAAAGGGAGAATTTGAAATTCGGCATTTCAACTTATCGATTTTATAAAAATGATCAACATTTATTAAATAATATATATTATTTAATTAAATATCGGAGGAGCTTACTTGTTATTTATAAAATTTCAAGCTAATTACATTGAATTACTGATCTAATTTTAATTTTTGGTCTACCCGGATTTGCCCGAATTGCCCACATGGCAAAAAATATATATGTCTATATAACTAAATTTTAATATAGCATTAGTTCAAGGATTTTGGATAGAATTCAATTGTATTTATAAGATTATTGTTGTTTTTATTCAAATTTTGAAAAAGTATGTGTGCCTTTTTTTTGGAGGAATAAATATTACTACAAATATTTTTAGTTCAATTTATTTAACTAAATATAGTATTTAAATTAATGTTTTCAGAAATATTGGAATTCCACGTAATTGGTTTATTTAGTTTCATGGAACTAATTATTTATTTACTTAAAAACTAATTTTTTTTTGAAATTTTCCAGTTTCTTTCATTCTTTTACGCCTTATAATTGAAATAGTACCATGATTATATAGTGAATTAGTGCCATGATTAAATAGAAAATTTATGGAATATTTTGTTTCATCGTTTTTAGCCTTCTCAATTGTATGCAGTTTTTTACAATTTTTTTATATCTATTGTTTTTGTTTTTAATAGTTTATAGAGAATCACCTCTTGATCTATGTGCATTTATATTTAAATAAAAATAACTTATTTCATTAAGAAAACGTATATAATCCTTTTTCCTAATCAGTTATAAGTTTAGAAATTATACTGAGAAAAATTAACTTGGCAATTATATACTACTACGAATCAAGGGAAAAGCAACATTAGTTATTAAGATTTGAATTAAGTCATTTTCTTGAAAACTGTGCTTCACTTTTATTTTTTTCCCTTCAAATTTTGAGTATTTTAACGCAGGTTTGCAACATTTAAATGTGATTTACATAAGGAAAATTTACGTTGCGAACAAATTTCAAAATATTTGACGAAAACTACATCAATTAACAAAACATTCATAAGAAATTGTTGTTTTTGAAATTTCATTTTTTTTACGTCACTAAAAATATGTTGAATTTCAATGCTACATAACGTGCTTACTGATCTATTACAAGTCCCATTAAAAATTGCTTCGGATCTTAATGAATCAACATCTTTTTATACACTCAGATACTTTTAAGGCTTCTAATATCAGTGTGAGCTGTTGAATGTTTTTAGAACAGTTTTTTTAAAAAAAAATTGAAAGTAAAAATGGGGGTAATGCATATAAAAAAAATAAAGAATGTTCTTTTAAGTTGCCTCCGGGATACATTCACAGAAAAAAGTGCGGAAACTGTGTAAAAAGAGTAAAAAAAAAAAACAGAATTTCGACTGAAAACGGGAAAAAAGTCTTATAATTTATTTTACCTTCCAAAAAAATGGGAACCTAAAATCTCTTTCAGAATATCTAGAAAGAGAAAAAAAAATCTGTTTTTGAGGTATTAGCTTTTTTCATTCTCTTTCGTTTCTCTTTTATGTTCAGATTACGAAGAAATAAGCGTTTGATGTCAAACTTCTCTTCTACATTTTGCTTTTACAACATTCAGCAAGAGCATCGTTTTAAATTTTGAGGAAAAAACCACCCTGATGTATGAGTATAAAGTTCGAAATAAAGGAATCAGATCCGGAAATGGAGAAAAAAAATCCTTCGAAATGCTTTTTGGTTGATTGAGAAATAAGGGTTGCTCTGTCTACTCTTTCTTTAATTTTTTTTTTCAAGAAAAAAAAAACTTTTAAGTTCAAATAACATCCCCATCTTATTTGGAAATCTACTTACTTCATTATAAGATGATGTCTTTTTTTTTTAATTGAAGAAAAGGCATAAAAACGCAATATCGATGTTTTTTAAACAAATATATTATTCAATTTTCTTGCTTATTATTTTATAATTTAATTAATTTATTTAGAGATTGAAATATTTCTTGAGTGAAATTTTATATTCGGATAAATGAACGAAACTGTGTGAATTATGGTGAAAAAAAGACAAATTAAAATTAGCATTATCGGGTCCAAATTTTTGACCGCTCTGTTAACCAAGTAATTTTGACCATATTTCCCAGATTGCGTCTGTCCCCTACATTTTGAGGTTGGGATCCGTCGAAAAAAGGCACGTTCATTCAGAGAAAGTACACCGACGAGCCATTACATTATGACCACCCTGCTAATAGCATGTAGGACCACCTTTAAACCTCAAAACTGCAAGCACCCGCCGTGGCATTGATTCCACAATGTGCTGATAGGTAGTCTGAAGTATCTGGTACCAAGCGCTCACAAACTAGTCCTGCAATTCCCTCACATTGCGAGGGGGTAGCGTGGCAGCAGGAATTTGGCTTTCCAAGTAGGACCACAAATGCTCTATTGGATTAAAGTCAGGTGAATTTGAAGGCCAATACATGACTTGAAAGTCACTGAAATGTTCCTCGAACCAATCCATGACGATTAGACCCTTATGACAAGGTGCATTATCCTGTTGGTCAGCACCATCCCGCGCAGGAGAAACTGTTGCCATGAATGGGTGAACCTGGTCTGCAACTACGTTCAAGTAGCTTACAGACGTCAGGGATTGTTCTAATGTACCCCATGAAAACATTATTCCTGGGCGAGAAACCATGAAAACCTGGGCAAGCCCATTGTTATAGATGGAGGGTGGTCATAATGTAATGGCTCTTCGGTGTATATTTTTGTGTATGATTTCGTAACTTAAAGCATCGTCAGCACAAATTAATTAGCATATTTCAGATCACTTTCTTAAACCATTAAGATTGACTTGAGTTCCAGTACATTATATTCCGATCCTTAAATCAAAAATTATCAAGGTGGTAAAATTTTTTTTGCTCAGTGTACCAAGCAATATTGTAAACTTAAGACTCCTTTTTTTTTCTTTTTTAAATAAAATGATGGAGGCTTTTTTACCCTATAACACACTATTATCAAAAATATTGCTCAAAGATACAATTACATACATTTTATCCTCAATTAGATTTTTTATTGTTATTAATACGTTTTTTTTTTTAAAATTATTATACTGTCTAAAATGGAATAGCCAAATGAATTATTTTTTTAATATCTTACCTTGCATCTAATTACTTAACTTCTTCATCTTCATTTCTCTGATTTCTTAATTATTAAATGCTGTTGAATATGTATGGAAAAAATCAACCACACATTTGTGAATTTTTTTATATAATTTTTTTTTAATTAATTTCATCTCATGTTTAAAGCTAATATTTTTTTTAACAAAAATCATCAGATTAAAAATAAAAAATTAAAAAGGGCAAAAATATTGATTTCAGTTTTAAGCAATTAGAATATAACTCAGTTTTTTTTTATTGAGCGTAGCATTTTATGGAATTTTAAAAGGAATTTTATAAATATGCATGCAAGAAAGGATAAAAATTTAACATATTTCCATTAAAAGAAAAACAACAATATACATTTTAAAAAAACAATTTAAAACGACAGTAAGTAAGGATAAAATTGTTCTTAAGGATCTGCGAAGTGGAACTAAACGCAGTTTATGGAGTACTGATATTAGGAAATTCACTGAGTAAAAACATTTTAATGATAGTTTCAGAAAGCTCTGAAGAGCTTATTTTCAATTCGAATAAACCTCAATGCTGCTACAATTTAAATTCCGAACATTGCACATTATTTCGAGAAACATTACAGGTTTTAACATTACAGGTTTAATTAAATTCCATTTAAAGTCAAGTTTCCTTGCGAAAACTATCAGTGAATAGGTATTCTTTTGTATGGCAACACGCCTATATGTTAATGACGTATATTTTAGCTATTTGAGTTTCTTACTATACATTCTACGCTATTAATAAGCACAGAAACGGAATTCAGGTATAACTAACTCAATGCTGTTGATTTATTATGAATAGACTAAAATGCTTCCAGCCAAATTCCAATATGATTACTATAATCTGTGATAAACAAATAGCTTGTAAGGAAGGTTTTTCAACTTTTTCGAAATGTTCCAGGTTAATTACAAGTAGTTAACTGACTTTTAGGGGATTGTTTTCCGTGTTCCTAAAAATGTTTTCTGTGTTTTGCAAGAAATGTTATTGATATAAGTTTGGCGCATAAGCTGACCATTATTTTCAAGCAAATTCCTGAAATTATTTTATAATGTAAAATTTCTTTTCGGTAAAATTACAATGTTATTGTTGAGAGCCTTGGTGGCTCAGGGAATAGGGTGGTCGCCTTCCAATGAGGTGAACCGGGTTTGGATTTCAACAATGGCTGGTCGACACGAATTGCACATCCGGCTCTCACTGACTAATAGTGCTGTCGTAAAATATCCTCAGTGGTAAGCGGATCATGGGTAACATTCCCTTTGCCATCGGACTAACCATGGCAGGTTTTCATGGTTTTCCTCTCCATGTAACGGAAACACTGGTTAATCTCTCCAAAAGTTCTCCATGAAGGCAGATTTATCCCAATATTTGATCCAGGAGTTTCCTTGTCTCCTTGACTGGGTTCAAAGTTGCAAGGCTACGGAGTTGAACATTAGTAGTCGTAAACCCAAAAATTTGGCCGGCAGTTCTATAATGGTTATAAAATAAAATATTGTAAATAAAAGAAACGCTCGCATCCCAATGAGGTGACCCATACTTGAATCCCAATGATAAAATAATTATAAAACTTATAAATTTGTAATGTAAGGATTTCCAAGAAGTTTATGTAATTCTGGAGAAATGTTAACTTCATAAATATTATGAAGAAAATTTTATGAAAAAAATCATATTATACAGTACTTACAAGATAACAATTCTGTGTAAGTAAGTTCAATTATTCGTAAATCAAAGTGAAATATATTTGTTGACTTATAAAATTTTCGTAGCTGCTAACTTATAGAACTATTTGTTTTAAATAACAAAAGATATTACAACAAAATCTATTTTTTTGGCAAATTATTACTTTTATTATTTTTTTATTAATTATTATTATAATTTTTTTAGTTATTGACAATCTGTTGAAAATAGAATCTGCTTTTTGTCAGCATTCCATGAACAATAACTGAATAATTTCAAATCAAGAAAGAAATAATTCACAGAAAATGGCTAGTAATCCGGAAAAAAAATCAAAATGTTACAGTTAAACCTAATTACAATATTCCTTGAGCTTCATGTTTTTTGTTCGTTTTGTCTCATTCAATAATTGGGCACACTCTTAATTCAATAACTGGGAAAATATGCTCTAGCTGTTATACATATAATATGTTTTCAGTTCAATTGTTTAAATCTTTCATCTTAATTTTTTGCCTTTTTTATATGTCTATGATAGTATTAAAAAAAAGCATTTTCCACAGCTCATTTAACAAAATACGTTTCTTGAAAATTAAATAAAAAGCGTGAAAAGATTTCTTCAATTAATATGATTATAATTTTTTTTCAGCGAACTGATTTTTAAACAAATAAACTTGTTAAAATGTGGAAGGAATAATTGCTTTATTTCATATAAATAAATTATTTTTTAAATTCTATTAAGTAATTTGATTCAAAAATAAAAAGAGAACGATGACATGGTTGATATGAGATGAATTCAAAACAACCTCAAAATGAGCTGAAGTATATGTAAAACAACCTCAGACATGACATCTTAACAAATACCGCACTCTCTTCAGTTGAAATAAGCTACTTTTTTATACCTCATAAATACCACTTTTGTTATAAGCGTCATATACACACAGTGGCGTACGCAATGGAGGGGTTTAGGGGTTTAAACTCCCCCCTTGAGCTCAGACAAAATGGTAAAAATGAAAATTTTAGTAGAAATTATGCGGGTTATTATTTTTTAAGACCATATATTTTTATTTGTCTTATGCCTACTTTTTTTCTCACGGTATATCTCAGAACACTGAAAAAACATTTACTATAATAGGGTTGTACTTTTGAAACCAAATTCAAGTGATACTGTTATGGACTGGTTTCTTTCTGTCCTGCCAGTCGCGATAGTTTTCGAGACTGGCTTTCATTCGCGAGATCTTTACGCGATGATTCTGGAATTTTACACGTTCTATCGTGTTTGAGACAATTCGAGAATATGGAGTTGCGGTAAAAATTTATATAAAAGAGGGAACGGAGAACAGTGGAGTTAGTTAGTCAGACTAAGAGTTATCTCTGCCGTTTGTCTTTTGGAGATCGTTGCTAGTTTGTTTTGTCTTAACAAAAAGTTCATTCAATCGCCGAGCCCGTCGTCGTCGTTATTTCGACTAGTGAAGAAATCAGTAACAATACTATTGGAGATACTGAGCTCGTTGAAGTTATTCATTCCAGCTCGAAACTTTAAGATCGTAGCATAGCGGATATTTCTGTGCCAATATATATATTTGCTGTTCTTGGATCTTTAGGATGTCAAAACGCAAGAACAATTTATAATTATTTTGACAAAAAATCACGACCTGAAATTAGTGAGGTGACAGCATCTAGTACCAATGTAAGTTTTTCTGTTGAACAGAAATGTGACACTTCCGTTGAAGAAAACGTTTCTAGCACATCGAAATCTGATGAATGTGAAAGTGGCCCTCAAAGTGTAACTTCTCATATGACATTGGACTATTTTCAGAAGATATTACATGCGAGAGGATATTACATTATGTTCTTAAACTTAAAAAATCAAATCAAAATTTAACTAAGCAATGTTGTCTAAATAAAAAGTCAAATTATCGAGCTGTCTAAATTACGGAAATAATAGTGCTTTATTACATATTCTTTTAGTAGTTTCAGAAAATCACCACGAACATGCCCCTTGAAAAAATTCTGCATACGCCACCGTATATATATATATANCTAGCTGCAAAATAACTTGGGTTCTCATTGGACCAATATTCATGAATCTTATCTCAAAAAGGGATCAAAGGGCCATTTTTCGGATATTGGCCTTATGCAGGATTATATATATATATATATGACGCTTTTACATATTGATATTTTGCACCATTTGCAAAATCAACTTGGTGCACTGCTAAATACGGACAAAACTTAACCTAAAAGTTAAAAATATTAATTCACAATAATTAAAAGATTATTCTCATGAACGTAAAAATTATACGATAAAAATTTTGCATATAGCAATGATAAAATGTGACTAACGTAACCTTAATATCAGTCATAAAGTGAATTACTGACGTAAACCTCATCGGTGTATGGCATAAAGTGAATGACGTAGGTAATTCACATTAAGTGAATGACGTAAGTCACTCCAACTTCTCTTTTAATGTCTTGAGTATTATCCATAGTAACCGTACAGTCGCATTTGTGAGATATTTTAAGTAAATTTTTCTTTAGACTGGATCCAACTTGTAATGAAGAGTACTGGATTGACTTCGAAAATTGGAATATGATGCCAGAAATTAAGTGTGTAAAAGCAATGCGCTTGTTCCGTCTGCTCTCTGCGCATGCCCATTTCTGACTCGGGTACTACTGAAAAAACGCGTCATTGTTCTAAAGATACAAAAACGCGACGAATTACTTTTATGCCTCCCAATAGATGAAACCTTTTTTGTACCTTCGATTTCCGTGGTGCCTTCTATTTTCATGTGGTACATAAACTATGTAACTGTTATATGAAGAAAATAAAAGGTACAGCTAGTTTGCGTCTTTGAGTGCACTGAGTTTTGAACCTATCAGTTTTTAGAGTGTGTGATATTAGGCTTTATTTATTTGTATTGAACTATTTTTAGTAACAGTTTGTCATCAATACACTATAAGTAATGGATTTATTCGATTTTAAATTAGTTCTTTTACAAACTGTTTCCTTAAAAACAAATTTTTACTGAATTAAAAAGTGCAAGTAGTCATTTAAATTTCAAAAATATGGACACAGCCCCTCCTCTGATTTCAAAGGCAAAAGGGGAGTAGAAAAATCGAATACCACTTCCTGACTACGTGATAACGTATTCCATTACATGCGTACCTACGCGAATATGAAAGATAGTGTGTGGAAAACTTTCTCTTTAATGCACTCTCCTTTTCCTCATTCCGATATTTGTTCCCTCATGCTACGTCCCTTCTACTGAAATGACAGGCATCAAAGTTTCATTCGAAATCGTAGGGTAATAAAAAAGAAAGAAAAGGAACACAGTTAGAACTACTAAATCAAAACTCTTAAAATGACTGAAAACTGTAGAAGTTTTAAGTAATTTATCACTTTGGAAACACTTTTATCAGAAAAAGATAGTTCAGAAGCAGTTAAAGTCGCGAAATTAAAAATTTAAGACTTTTCACATTTTTGATGAAAGTTTTATGACAACTAAGTATAAAAATAAGTTACTTTTGTTTAATGTTATAGATATCTATATATTTAAGTTTAGTTAGCTGAATACATTCGAAGTTAAAATTTTTAAATAATAAATTCAGAATATATATATTTATAGATATATATATAATATAAATAATGGTGTAGACAGGAAGTGGTCATAATTCGTTTAAGCCTTTTTAAAAAATCTCATAAGTTTGTAACTGAGTATTTATTTTGTTTGTCCTATGTTTTTAAATATTTAACATAGAATATTGACTATATCCTAGCTGCAAAATAACTTGGGTTCTCATTGGACCAATATTCATGAATCTTATCTCAAAAAGGGATCAAAGGGCCATTTTTCGGATATTGGCCTTATGCAGGATTGTCAGATTCATTCATTTTATATTCCTTATACAGCCAATATAAATATTATATTGGCTAATATAGGCCCTGCATAGGCCATCCTAGGACCAATATTGAAGAAGCTAGACATCCCAATATTTGTCCTTCAGTGCATGTTCATATGGGACCAGTATTTGGTCAATTTTGAGCTAAACTGTGTCCAAGGTAAAAATTGTTGCTAGAGTACATTGGGCATAAAGTTCGTTTTTAAATAACTCGATATAAAATCATAATTGATTTTAATTATATATTTAAAATATAAAGCAGTATATAACAAAACAATACAATGATGGTTGACTTCATTTAACTTAAATTGAAATAAAGCTTAGCAAGGCACTTATGTTATAATGAGTATGTACAAATGTCTAAATTGATCTTTAATTTAGTAAAAACAATATAAACGCAACTGAAAATTTTGCAAGCAATGAAAACTCAATCGCTAATTTTAAGTTTGTTATTTTGCTTGTTATTTGCGTTTATTATTTACTTTATTTTTATCATTCATGTAAAATACAATTTGGAAAAAAATATGTTTTACAAAAAATTTCTTTAGTAGAAAATACTATAAGAAGTCTAAGAAAACAAACTTAGATTATTCGATTGCGCTCCACTGTAAAGAATGCGGCATAATATTTATTTATATTATTTTTAACAATTTCGATTTAAAAAATTACTCGATATAAATATATATATATATATATACAAAACAAATGAAATAAAACAAAAATACGACCACCGAAGCCGACGTCTTCAGGGGGTACCGGCCCCGGTAGCCATTAAAAACAAAACCATTTCTATTTGAGGGAGAAGCAAAAGCTTAAAATATCTCCCTCAGTACCCCTATGGTTTTGTATAGAGGTCCAGGAAAAACAAGATACATTCAAAAGAATAAACAAATTACGAAAAGAAAATCAATAAAAATCATCAGAAAATTAAAAACTCACAGTCACAGGTCAAGAATCAACTTCAAAAGCTAAAGGAAGTTAAAACTG